>NC_083322.1:12404364-12725596 GCF_963455315.2 Globicephala melas
AAAAGCCATGAGGGGGAAGAGCCTTGCTACCTTCTGCTGCTGAACCAGCCGGGTCCCAGACCACTGACTGCAAAGTCAGAGGCTAATGTGAATGGATGTCCAAGTAAAAATAAAACATCTGCTTGGTCAGAAACCGCAGAGATCCTGAGAAATAAAGCACAAGGCATTATTGGAACCATAATCTGTACCAAAAGAAACAGCACAGGTCTAGTCAAGTGTGGCTCCTGCATAATTTCCCCCTGAAATCTGACACACTTACCCCTGCACATCCTGTCAGGGTCTCAAACTCAACACATCTAAAAGGGAATGTAATACCGCCTCCTTAAACCAATTCTCCCTGGCAACCTTCCTCTTTCTGTATCACCAACTATCCTAGACTTGAAGCTAAAAAATGATTTCTCCTACCCTCCTCTCCTTCAGTCAGACACCCAATCATCTAGTAATAATTACGGTCAGCATTTATCTAGTGGCAACTCTAAGCCAGGCACATGACACGCACCATCTCATTGAATCCTTACAGGTAACCTGCTAAACAAGACGTCACTGTCCCCATTCACCAATAAGGAAAATGAGGCTCTGAGGTTAAGGGAATTAAGTAACTTGACGTGGCCAGTAAGCAGTGAAACCCAGACCAAACAGAAGTCTGTCTGCCCACAGCGCCCACGCTCGGGCATTGCTCACACTACCACTGCTTCATAACCGCCCTTTTATTTTCCCCCCCTAATGCCACCACTCTGGCTCTGGCCTTTCCTACCTTCTACGTGAACCACTGAAACGCCCTCCCAGTCTTCGAACTTTTCTCCCTCCCGTGTCTCCTGCGCAGGGAGACGGATTCAATGTCCTAAACTCCACTTCACAACATTCTCCTCTCCTTGAGCATCTTCACTGAGTCTTCACTGCTCACCAAATACTACAAACTTCCTAGAGTCAAAGCCTTTCCCAATCTGGCTTTCCCCACACTCTACTGAAAAAAACAACTCCAGTGAAGTCAAATTCTTCGCCAATCTCCAAAAATACACTGTGCACTTCTGAATGTCACCTAGAAGTGACATTCAAATCATGAATGTCACCTAGAACACTGTCCCACCCAGTCTGCAAGGCCCCACTCAAGACATTTTTGTTAAGATGCTTTCTCTAATGAGGAAGGAAAAGTGGAAAGGCAGCACTGTCTCTGATGGAGAGCTTGCTTTGTGCCAGGTCCGGTTCTAAGAAAATCTGCATGACAGCCCAATGAGATGCATCCACCATGATGCCCATTTTACAGACAGAGAGCTGAAGCACCTTGTCCAGGGTCGCAGACTGGTAAGTGTAAGTCGACATTCAAATCCATCTAGCTGCCCTCCTCTTCACCATGTTGCCCCAGGGAGCGCTCGGAATCGACTTCTCAACTTTCTAACAGGTGGGTCAGGCTGATCACATCTGAACCCAGTGATCAAGCTTAACATCCTCAAAAGCAAGACAACCAGACACCACGTACTTCCTGATGTGACACAGTAAGAAATCTTGCCAAACAAACTAACCCTGAATGGAATCACACCTCCAGAGCAGCGCTCCTCCAACTTTACTGTGCACGCAGACCCCCTGGGGATCCAGTTAAAATGCAGATTCTGACTCAGCAGGTCTGGGTTGGGGTCTAGGATTCTGCATTTGTAATAAGCTCCCAGGAGTGAGCTGTGCTGCTGGACCACGGCTCACGCTTTGAATAGCAAAGCTTCAGAAGCCAGACATAATCACCGGTGGACAAGACACAGGCGAGACAGAGAAACAAGTTAACTCATGGCCGGGACTGGAATGAAGGGAGTGAGGAACCACTTGCCTCACGTGCAAAATTTAAGGGAGCGCCGGAAGACACAGGAATGGAGAGAAACATTTTAAGACAGTATTTTAAAAAATCAAAATGAACGTAAAAGACCCATGATGAACACAATATCAGAGTTTTAAATAAAGGCAGACTCAGTATTACTGATTTTTCTTTTTGCTCAGATTCCGATACATCTGCCCAGCACTGAACTGTATAAGTTAACCGCCAAATCTGGAGGATGAAAAATTCTAAAGGGCAAATGCAGACATGCCTGGTTGCTAAAACAAGTAAATACTATGAAAGGAGGAGGGGGTTAGAGTTTACGAGGCTAAAGAATAGACATCAAACGCAATGTGTGAAACTGTGTTGATATTGACTTGAACAAAACCATAAAAGAGAATTTGGGGTCGACAGGCAAAATATAAACAGACTGAATATCAGATGACATAAAGGATTTTTAATTTTGTTAGGTCATGTTAATGGTATTGTGATTTTTAAAAATTCGTTAATTATTAAAGATAAGATACTAAAGTATTTATGGGTAAAATGACATGAGATATAGCTGGGATTTGCTTTAAAATATTCCAAAAAAAAAAAAAGTAGAGGAGAGAGATGGGATGAGATTAGCAAAATGTTGGTATCTGTTGAAGCTGGGGGACAATACAGGGGGATTCGTTGCACTACTCGAATTTTTATGTTTTAAATTTCCATGATAAAACAATGTTTAAGTAGCCCTCTTTGCCTTAGGCGCCCTAACACTGACTTTGTGCCACTCAAACAGGACACAGCACGGAGTGCCTTATTCATCCATGACAAAAGGAGCTGCTCTTTCTAATGTGTGCCAGGAACTGCGGTGATCTCATTTAAATGTCACAACAATGTTGTGAGATACTGTGTGGATGAAGAAGAGTGACGTTTAGCAAGCTTGAAGAACCTGCCCAAAGTCACACATCAGCAAGTGACAAAGGCAAGGCTTGAACCCAGACCCAACTGACTCAGAAGGAAGCCCGATTAGAAGCACGACATTCTATCATCCGTCTTACGCCCTATGGGGCTGGAGGCCTAAGACAACCTCAGTTTATAGTTCATCTCTCATGCTACCTAAGACACAGGAGCCATTCTGAGAGGTGACGAGGAGGCCCTGGTTTTGAATCGGGGCCCTGACACTGACCAGCCGTGTGACCCTGGGCAAATTACTCAACCTTGCTGTCGCTCAATTTCTTCATCTTTGTAGGGCTATTAATCTCACACTAGTATGAGATTAACAACCATCTCACGAAGTTGTTAGGAAGATAAAATGAGCTAATAAATGTAAAGTGCTGAGAACTGACACATGGCAAGCACTGATTAAGTGTTAGTGATTATCATCATTATTGCCACTAAGTTCTCAATAAAACTGAATGACACTGAACACACCCCTCAGGCCAACTCATAACCATTTAGTTCTCCTTCTAAGCAACTGTCTGACCACAGAACTTGAAAGGTGGGCTCCCACCAATGCTTACAATATAGTAATCAAGATTAATGTTCCTCTGTTCAGAGGGAAAAAAAAAAAACTCCAGTATTAATAAAAACCTAGAGACCATGGCCCAGGACCATTGCTATACAGTAAGTCCCGTACATATGAACGAGTTCCGTTCCGAGAGCACGTTCCTAAGTCCAATTTGTTCGTGAGTCCAACAAAGTTACCCTAATCCGCTCTATACCACTGCTTTTACACTTCCTTCTGGACATCCTGGGGTTGAAATAAAGATCCTATACTACTGTACTCTACACAGTACCGCACAGTACACAAAAACACAGCCACTTGTAGAGGATGCACGCGTGTGACAATGTACGCCAGACTCGTGAACTCACTTACGTGACGGAACGTGCGAATGCTTGTTCGCATCTTTGAAAGTTCGCAACTTGAAGGTTCATATGTAGGGGACTTACTATAGTATCACAATTGCTTTGCAAGTTTCACGTTAAGGGAGGTATAGTGTTTGTGGGATTTAAGATTCTCTGAGAAGGAACCAGGGGTTCTGGCTGAGAGGCTAGACGCTCCACAGAAATAAACAGGAGGGAGTCCTGGGGCACAGGCCAAGGCGGGTGGCAGAAGTGGTACCAGAAGCACTGAGCCAAAGGCTGAAGCTGAGAAACAGGAGCCAGAACTAAGCAGGAGCAGAGCTACGGCCAACTGCTGAGCCACGAGGATGAGCCGAGAAGCTGCGGAAGGGCTCACCGGCCAAAATCACAAGCAGAGAGGCCAGAGCCAGGGTGCGCAAGGACAAGGCCCCCAGTGATGAAAGGAACACTCTGAGCTCAAATGAGACAGACAAGGGTTCCGACACGGCTCGCGGCTTTTAACTACTTAGGCCCCGCCTCTTCTGTGGTTACGTTCTGTCACGCTTGAAATTACACTTTTCCAAGCTGTCTTGTTACCCATGGAAGGTGAAATAAACAAAAGGCTGAGATCTCATTACACCATCTGGCAGATCCTCATCTTCCTTCCCCAT
This sequence comes from Globicephala melas, assembly GCF_963455315.2. Taxonomy (NCBI): domain Eukaryota; kingdom Metazoa; phylum Chordata; class Mammalia; order Artiodactyla; family Delphinidae; genus Globicephala; species Globicephala melas. The sequence goes on from NC_083322.1 coordinate 12,408,664, forward strand.
TGGCTGTCTCTCGAATCACTCATTGCCCAGTTACCAGCAGTAATTCGTTTTAACTCCCAAAGTAACTGAGTAAACATTGTATCAAATTAATTCACAATTACTAGCGTGTATTGAACCCTGGTATCGATCAAGCACTATGCTAAGAGCTTCCCAGTTATCTTAATCCTTCAATGGTCCAGTGAGGAACTGGTATTATCCCCACTTTACAGATGAACCTGAGGCTTAGAGCGCCCAAGGTCACACTGTTAGAAGTGCCTCCTTTCTTACGTCACTCTCTGTTAGCAGGCTCCTTGCTACTGAAAGGGCTCCAAATGAGAGAAGGACCATCGCAGGTAACTGCTGACATGATGAACTGAACAACCTGAAACTCGATCTCCCCCAGGGAACCCCGAAAGCTTGGGAAGAGCAGTTGAAGAGGAATGAGCAATACTTAAATTCTCTTTACTTTCAGCAAAGAGGGTCATTTCCTCCTCTTCAGTTGCTCTTACCAGAGTCCTGAGAGCAGCCTCTGCTGTTCCTGTCAACTGCTGCGACCTGCCGTGGGGGAGATGATGCAGAGAAAAAAATCTCACAGGTTCTCTTCCTTGAAACTGAGGGGAAGGGAGAAAAAAAGGAGAGGAATTCCCACAGGAGAAGAAAACTTATAAATACAGCAACATGAAATGATGCCTGCAGATAAAGAACACCTGTGCCAAAAGACAAGTTAAAGACGGCAGCCAAAACTGGGGCAGATACAATAACATATGGAATTTCTTCCAAAGCTGTCGCAGAAAGAGCCTTGTTTCCTTAAAAGCAAACGGAAATTTACTCTATCAAACCATGGTCGCTATTAAAATCAACACTGAAATACAGCCAATTGTTATTACTGGCAGGTGAATCCTGTATCAGGAGACACTATTTTCCTCTCAAAGGAAAGAGAAAGTCAAATACATATAATACAATAATTTGCTTGCTTTTTAAAATTAGAAATATAAAATATTATGTTCACTATTATGTTCTTGTTAGAAATCAAGAACAAGGAACTTAAAATTCTATAAGTGTAAAATTATAATTATTTTATGCTTATCTTCTAGAATACTACCCAGCAAAAAAAAAAAAAAGGAATGAACTACAGATAAATAAAACAATATGGATGAATCTCAAAGCCATTATGCTAAGAGAAAGAAGGCTTACAAAAAACAATACAGGTTACGTTATATGATTCCATTTATATAAAGTTCTAGAAGTGAAAAAAAAAGAATCTATGGTGGGGAAAAAACAGAACAATGGTTGCCTCAGGGTGTGGGGGACAGGGATTGACTACGAAGGGACATGAGGAAAACGTCTGGAGGGGTGGCAGCGCTCTCTATCTTGCTAGGAGTCTGGGTTACACAGGTGTGTGCATCTGACAAAACACAGTGAAAGCAGGCTTAAGATTTGTATATTTCATTGCATGTAAATTTCATAGTAAGGGAAAAAACACTATAAGCAAATACTGAGCTCTAATTACTGATATGCATGGTCAAGTATTCAGGTGGAAGTACACTGATGTCGACAAATTATTAATACTTGGAAATGCATCAAAAAGTAAGACTGAGAGGAGGATGGACGGATGATAAGTGATGAAGCAAATACAGTAAAATCTAGAATCCAAGTAGTAGGTAGGCAGGTGTTTACTGTAAAATTCTTTCGAGTTTGCTGTATGTTTGAAGACTTTCGTAGAACAGAGGAAAAATAAATGTACTCATCTATAAATTGCAAACAGGTAAGGAAGCTAAGAAAAGGGGGGGGGGGTAGAAAAGTGAAAGGCAGAGTGAAAGGGAAAGAACAGTGAGTAAAGGGGAGAAAAGGAGAAGGGGAGTCAGACCAGTATATGAAAGGCCCACAGAGAACAGCTGAGAGCACGAAAGAACAACCAAGAGCACCCGGGAGGTTCTGAAACGAGGGCTCTGGTCCCTGGGCAGATGTGTCCAGTTTTCACCTTGTCTCTACTAAATGCTAACAAATGTGTTCTATTTAATAAAGGAGCTTTATTCTATCCAGTGAAAAATGAAACGAGAACATAATAGAACAGTTCTAATAAAGTTATATGAAAGGCATTTAAAAGTTAATGTCATTTAATAATTACAGCAGGATTTATATATTAAAGTGAGCTTTATTTTTCAAAGTTGTCAGCAGCAATGAAAGTACATAGGATTTAGAACATGATTAACCTGGGTCCAAATCCCAGTTTCACCAGTAAGCAGAAATATGACTTTAGACAAGTTACTAATTTCTCTGAGCCTCAGTTTCCTCATTTATATATGGTAATAACATTACCTCTCTCACAGGGCTATTTTGAGGATTAAATGAGACCATGTATGCACACGGCAACAACTAGCCCAGCACCAGGTACAGCGTAATTATTTAATACAGGTTGTTTTCTTTTCCTCTTATTCTAATAATGCCACCATTAACACAGCTTTGTGACATTTTTGAGCTGTTGGCCAGGTGAAGAAGAGCAAGTGTTCCAGGTTGGGGAAAGAACACAAGCAAAGGGAGAGAGAGGGACAACAGGAAACAGGTCTTTTTCTAAAGACTTCTGGAACATAGAGGTTGAGTGTAAGGGTGATGGAGGGAGGATGATAAGGAATCAGAAAAAAGCTGAGAGGAAGACAAGGCAGGATCATGAAGGGCCTTTTATGCCAAGCTAAGCAGTTGGGTCTTTTTCTTCCAGGCAATGGAGAGTCACTTACAGGTTGTCAGTAGAACAGTGACATGATCAGAGTTCTCTTTTAGAAAGAATATTCTGCTGGCTGGCTGCATGGTACAACTCCAGGGACACGACTCACATAGGATATCAAGAGAAGCAAGACATGGACTAAAAAGCATTATGACTCTGAAATCTTAAGTACCACACCTGAAAACCCTAGTGTAGTTATGATCACCTAAGAAGTCTACAGAATGAGGATAGGACCTGGGACACCAACCTTTAAGGGACAAGCAGAACAAAAAGACACCCTAAAGGTAACTGAAGAGGAGATGATCAAAGAGAATCAAATGTGGCAGATAGGGACTGAAAGTATCCACTTCATTTAACAACTAAGAGGCTATTAACGACCTCGTCAAGAACAGGGTCAATCAAATCATGGGAACAAAACCAGATTTTACTAAGCTTACTCTAAAGTGGAGGTAGAGGCTGCAAGTGTGAGGCAAGATCTCAAGAATGGTATAAATGGAAGAGAGAGAGCAGTAAATAAATGGGGACCCACAGCTGAGATGACACGTTAAGCTAGGAAGAGTTTGACAATAGGGGGAAAGAAGTAGGAAGGATGAGATTCAAGATACAAGCGAGGAAAAGGATAACCAATGAAGGAGGAAGAATGGGATGCAGATCAGGGTTGGAGGGGTTGGCCTTGGGCAGGAGGATGGCAACCTCATCCAATGAGACAAAAAGAAGAGGAATGTGTATGCAGGGGTAACTGCCCAGTGTTCTTTATTTTGTCTTTGAAGTAGGAGTTAAAGTTGTCCAAGAATGAATATGGAGAAGGTGAAGCAGGAAACTGAGGAAATTCATGATTATTTCAAAATAAGTTTGTGAAAATGGAAGAGTCACCTGACTATGGGTTTAGTGTATCATTTTCTTCAGGAGGATTCAACAGCCTGGGCTTGTGAATTCACAAGTGGCCGGTCAACAGGGTTGAGATTTTGCCCTCTGAGACTTTCATTCTCTTGTTTGTTCCTTCCTCCATAAATACAATATGTCTCAAGTACCTTCTATGTGCTGGGTCTTGGGGACCACACGAAGAAAGACAAACAGGGCCCCTGCCTTTAGAGTCTTATAATATAAGAGAAAAAACACACAGAACAAAAAACTATAATAGTAATAAGTATTATGTAGAAGTTCACAATACCATGGAGAAAAGGTAGAAAGTCTGCCTAACCAAGACTGGAGGGGACAGGGAAGAAGTAACATTTGAGACCTGGAGAAATGGTAGTTGGCTGGGGAAGAAGAGAAGGGAAGAGAGTTTCAGGAGGGAACGTGTATGAAGGCCCTCTAAGGAACCCTGAAACAGAAAGGACATGCCACTCTGGAAGGCCTGAGAGTTCTACATGCCAAAGTGTGGAGTGTGGCAGGGCTACAGCTGTCTACAGATGGGGCCAAGTCATGTAGAGTTGGTAAGAATTTGGGATTTGAGTCTAAAAGCAATAGCAATTAGCATTTTTAAAAGACTGCTCTGGCAGTGCTGTGCAAAACAGATTAGAAACAGGCAAGAGTAGATACAAGGAGAACAGTCAGAAAGCATTTAATAAGAATCCAGGCCAGAGATGATGGTAGTGAGCACAAAGGCGGCAACAGTGAGGAAGGACAACCGAAATCGAACAAAGTAAGTGATACAAAAGAAGTAAAATCACTTAGAACGTATAACCTGAATATGGGAGATAAGGATGAAGGACGAATGGAGGATCACGTTCAAATTTTTAGTTTGGGAAACTGGATGGTGAGTGGTACTAATCACTGAGAAGGAACCGGTTTGACAGGAAAGCTTTGGATTTTATTTTTAGTCTGTTGAGTTTGAGGCACCTAGGAAGCAACCAAGGAGACAAGTTAAGTAAGCAGCCGAATGCACGTATAGGTCTGGAGCTCAGAAGAGGGCTCTATGGAAATACAAACCTGCGGTCTGTCTACCTACGGCTGACAATAAAGCCACTGCGAGCAGATGAGATCATACAGGGAGAGGGTATAAAGTGAGCAGAGGGCCTAGGGCAGAGTCTTAGAGAACTACTGCTGTAACCCCTGAGTAGAAGGGAGAAGGAAAAGGTGAGAAGGAATGGCCAGAGGAGTAGGAGGGAAAACAGATACCTGGCATTCAGAAGCCAAGGAAAAAAAAAGTGTCTCAAGGAGAGTCAACTGTGTCTAAAGCTGAGCGGTCAAAAAGGATGAGTAATAAAACTGGTGCGACTAACTCAAAAGGAGACCACACAGGATGCAGAATGGGTAGGAGGTAGGGAAGCAGAGAGAACCTATTCAAAAAGGTTAACTTAAAATAGGAGGAGGAAATGAGAGAGTGAAAAGGCCAGGGAGGACATACGAAAAACTGTGATGAATTGTGTGATGTGTTGAATCAAGGAATCTGGGACAGGAAGAAAGTGAAGAAGGCAGGGGTGAGTGATAGATTGGGAAGAAAATGGAGGGCCCAAGGGACAAGAAGTCTTGATAACACTGAAAAAGAGGAGTAAAGGAAGAAAACTGGAATAACAGAAGGCCGAAATGAGAGAGTCAGATGCTTAAGTTCCATTTTCAAAAGTGGAACAAGGACAAGTGATGATAAGGTTTAGCATTCAACCAGTGAGAATGGGGAGAGTTGAAAGAGGGCAAAGTATTAAAGTCCCAGGAATAGATTAAGTCAGGGAAAGGAAAGACAAGGTGTGGTTAGGTGGGATGTTCACATAAACACTCAGGGCATTCAGAAAGATAACAAGATAACAATGCCCTTTTCTCTTAAAGAGAAAAGGACATTGATAAGCCAGGCACCAAAGCCTAAGTCTAATGTAGATGAGATCCCAGAAAGCTGGGTGGTTTATTGTTTTATAATATAGCCAGATATCATGAGCCTCAAAGGAGAAAAGACTTTTATAAGAAGATGAAAGAGTAATGGTTTGGAATAGGTACCGAGGAGCTAGGAGAATGGCAACCCCACCCACAACCCATTTGAAGAGGAGGGCAGCTTCTATTCAAGACAGCTGCAGGGTAAGATTTTTGCAGGGAAAAAACTAAAATAGTATTATAAAAAATAATGTGAGGACTGTTATGTGAAAAGTTTGGGATTTTTTTTTTTGTAAAGACAGTAGAAGGAAACTACCTCAACATAACAAAGGACATATATGAAAAGCCCACAGCTGACATCATATTCAACAGAGAAGACTGAAAGCTTTTCCTTAAAGATCAGGAACAGGGTTTCCCTGGTGGCACAGTGGTGGAGACTCTGCCTGCCAATGCAGGGCACATGGGTTCGTGCCCCGGTCTGGGAAGATCCCACATGCCGTGGAGCAGCTAGGCCCGTGAGCCATGGCCGCTGAGCCTGCGCATCCGGAGCCTGTGCTCCGCAACGGGAGAGGCCACAACAGTGAGAGGTCCGCGTACCGCAAAAAAAAAAAAAAAAAAGATCAGGAACAAGGGAAGGATGCCCGCTCTTGCCACTTCTATTAAACATAGTACTGGGAATCTTAGCCAGAGCAATTAGGCAAGAAAAAGAAATAAAAAGCATCCAAATTGGAAAGGAAGAAGTAAAATTGTTTGCAGATGATGTGATCTTACATGTAGAAAACACTAAAGAGTCCACACAAATAAGCTATTAGAATAAACAAATTCCGCAAAGTTGCAAAAGTTTGCAAAGTTTACAAAATCAAACACAAAAATCCGTTGTGTTTTTATACACTAACAGTGAACAATTCAAAAAGGAAGTTAAAAAAAAAATCCCATTTACGGAACAGGATAAAAAGCCCAGAGATAAACCCACGCACCTATGGTCAACTAATCTATGACAAAGGAGGCAAGGATATAAAACGGAGAAAAGACAGTCTCTTCAATAAATGGTGCTGGGACAACTGGACAGCTACATGTAGAAGAATGAAATTAGAACACTCCCTAACACCATACACAAAAATAAACTCAAAGTGGATTAAAGACCGAAACATAAGACTGGACACTATAACACTCTTAGATGAAAACATAGGAAGAACACTCTTTGACATAAATCACAGCAAGATCTTTTTTGATCCACCTCCTAGAGTAATGGAAATAAAAACAAAAATAAACAAATGGGACCTAATGAAACCTAAAAGTTTTGGACAGCAAAGGAAACTATAAACAAGACGAAAAGACCACCCTCAGAATAGGAGAAAATATTTGCAAACGAATCAACGGACAAAGGATTAATCTCCAATATATACAAACAGTTCATGCAGCTCTATGTCAAGAAAAAACAACCCAATCAAAAAATGGGCAGAAGTTCTAAATAGACATTTCTCCAAAGAAGACAGACAGATGGCCAAGAAGCACATGAAAAGCTGCTCAACATCACTAATTATTAGAGAAATGAAAATCAAAAGTACAATGAGGTATCACCTCACACCGGTTAGAATGTGCATCATCAGAAAATCTACAAACAACAAACTGGAGAGGGTGTGGAGAAAAGAGAACTCTCTTGCACTGTTGGTGGGAATGTAAATTGATACAGCCACTATGGAGAACAGAATGGAGGTTCCTTAAAAAACTAAAAATAGAACTACCATATGACCCAGCAATCCCACTACTGGGCATATACCCAGAGACAAACATAATTCAAAAAGACACATGCACCCCAATGTTCACTGCAGGACTATTTACAATAGCCAGGCCATGGAAGCAACCTAAATGCCCATCGACAGGCGAATGGATAAAGAAGATGTGGTACATATATACAATGGAATATTACTCAGCCATAAAAAGGAACAAAATTGGGTCATTTGTAGAGATGTGGATGGACCTAGAGACTGTCATACAGAGTGAAGTAAGTCAGAATGAGAAAAACAAGTATCGTATATTAATGCATATATGTGGAATCTAGAAAAACGGTACAGATGAACTGGTTTGCAAGGCAGAAATAGAGACACAGATGTACAGAACAAACGTATGGACACCAAGGGGGGAAAGCAGGGGCAGGGGTACTGGTGGTGGGATGAACTGAGAGATTGGGATTGACATGTATACACTGATGTGTATGAAATAAATAATAAGAACCTGCTGTATAAAAAATAAAATAATTCAAGAAAAAGGGGAAAAAAATTTTTTAAATCCCATTTACAATAGCACTGAAAAGAATAAAATATTTAGGAATAAATATTTTAACCAAGGAGGTGAAAGACTTGTATACTAAAAATGATAAAACACTGCTGAAAGAAATTAAAGAAGACACAAATGAATGGAAAGACATCCCATGTTCATGGATTGGAAGGCTTAATATTGTTAAAATGTCCATACTGGGCTTCCCGGGTGGTGCAGTGGTTGGGAGTCCACCTGCCGATGCGGGGGACACAGGTTCATGCCCCAGTTCAGGAGGATCCCACATGCCGCGGAGCGGCTGGGCCTGTGAGCCACAGCCGCTGAGCCTGCGCGTCCGGAGCCTGTGCTCCATGGTGGGAAAGGCCACAACAGTGAGAGAACCGCGTACTGCAGGAAAAAAAAAAACATACTATGCAAAATGAGCTACATATTCAATGTAATCCCTATCAAAATTCTAGTGGCATTTTTGAAAAAATAGGAAAAACCATTCTAAAATGCATATGGAATCTCAAAGGGCCCTGAATAGCCAAAAGAATACTGAAAAAGAACAAAGTTAGAGGCCTATCACTAATTTCAAAACATATTACAAAGCTACAGTAATTAAAACAGTATGATACTGGCATAAAGATAAACATATAGATCAGTGGAACAGAACAGAGAGCCGAGAAATAAATTCTCACATATATGATCAAATGATGTTTGACAAGCGCACCTAGGAGACACACTGGGGAAAGAACTCGAAATGGATTAAAGACCTAAACCTAAGACCTAAAACTATAAAACTCCTAGGAAAAAAACATAGCGGGGAAGCCTTTTGACACTGGATTTGGCAACGATTTCTTAGATGTGACACCAAAACCAAAAACAGACAAATGGAATTACATCAAGCTTAAAAACTTCTGTGTAGGGGCTTCCCTGGTGGCACAGTGGTTGAGAGTCTGCCTGCCGATTTAGGGGACACGGGTTTGTGCCCCGGTCCGGGAAGATCCCACATGCCGTGGAGCAGCTGGGCCCGTGAGCCATGGCCACTGAGCCTGCGCGTCCGGAGCCTGTGCTCCGCGACGGGAGAGGCCACAGCAGTGACAGGCCCACGTATCGCAAAAAAAAAAAAAAAACTTCTGTGCATCAAAGGACAATCAACAGAGAGAAAAAGGTCAATCTATGGAATAGAAGAAAATATTTGCAAATCATGTATCTCATAAAAGGTTAAAGAACTCCTACAACTCAACAAATAACCTGATTTTTTTTAATGGACAAAAAACTTGAACAGACATTTCTCCAAATAAGATAAACAAATGGCCAGCAAACATATGAAAAAATGCTCAGTATCACTAATCATTAAGAGAAACGCAAACGAAAACCACAGAATGCCATATCGCACCCATTAGGATGGCCAATATCAAAAAAAAAAAAAAAAAAAAACCCCAGAAAATAACAAGTGTTGATAAGGATGTGGAGAAATTGGGATTGCAAAATGGTGCAGCCACTATGGAAAACAGTATGGAGTTTCCTCAAAAATTTTAAAATAGAAATACCATCTGATCTAGCAATCCCACTTCTGGGTATATACCCAAAAGAATTAAAAACAGGATGTTACAGCCATATCTGCACACCCAAGTTCAATGTAGCATTATTCTCAATATCCAAGAGGTGGAAGCAACCCAAATGTCCATCAACATATAAACAGATAAAGAAATGTGGTATATACATACAATGGAATATTATTCAGCCTTAAAAAAAGAAGGAAATCCTGCCATATGCTACAACATCAATGAACCATAAGGACATTATGCTAAATGAAATAAGCCAGTTACAAAAGACAAGTACTACATGATCCCACTCATACGAAGTATCTAAAGCAGTCAAACTTACGGAAACAGAAAATAGAATGGTGGTTGCCAGGAGCTGGAGGCAGGAGGAAATGGGGAGTTGTATTCAGTGGGGATAAAGTTTCCATTTTGCAAGATGAAAAAGTTCTAGAGATCTGCTGTACAGCAATATGAATATATTTAACACTACTGAGTGTACACTTAAAAATGGTCAAGGTGGTAAATTTTCTTTTACTGTTTTTTTTACCACAATTTTTTAAAAGGGGGAGGGAGGGGTGCTAAATAGCACCAGAGCATGCGGAGAGAAGTCTGAGAAAAGGAAGCTATGCAGGACAATGGGGCGTTGCATTCTGAGCAGTAACCTTGAATGTCAAGGGTAGAGACAGAGCAAATGATGCCTCCAGCCTCCTGCTACACTTCTAGTTCAAGCTGTTTCAGATCCAACTGAGAATGAGGCCTCCGACGTGCCACAAACTTAATGGGCCTTTTTTAAAGTCTCAAGACTACGCTGGCGAGAAATTCTTATGGTACCTTAAAGACATCCTGAACAGGGGACACGGTTATTTCCTCACATCTTCACCCAGCAGTAGCAATGGCAATAATCCGCAGCAGGTGGGAGGCTCTCCCACCTTAAGCCAGCTGTGGCCTGGACTGGGTGCTCCTAAATAGGAAATCCTGGTTCCTACCCTGGCAGGAGGTATAAGGAGCCTTTCCTCGAGGGCTTAAATGTTACGGCTCAAATTTGCCGTAAAATGTTACGGAAAGACCCGAACGTACTTTTTGGCCAGCCCAATAGTTTGAAAAGGGAGGAAAAGCCAAACATTATATGCTCCGTACACAATTTGTTAAAACATTTCCTCTGCCCTTCTCTTTTTTATATATTAAAATTTTAAGATTCTTAGGTCTGTTCTTTATACGCTAGCTAATGGAATTCAAGTGCTTAGCCTTGAGAAAACTTAGAAAGAAAAGGGGGGAATGTTCCACCTTCTCCACACCTGCAAAAAGTAGACACCATGAGCATCATAAATTATCTCTGATAGTGGTGAATTGAGAACGTTCACAGAAGTACCAGTGTGACTCTCCTTTCCAACGTGGAGACTTCCATTATAAAGCCTGTTCAGTTTTCTGTTTAACAAAGCAGTTATTCGGGACACTCGGATGTCAGAGAATGTTGCTATATATTTAAGACGTAGCCCTGAATCCCCAAAAGACTGCAATTTGATCGGCTCTCTTAGTAATCTGTATAACTTTTATATAAAAGCTGTTTATTTAAATCTTATTACCATGTGAATCCAGAAGAGGACCTCTGGCACCTTCTTCTCCCCACAGACCTGCAAGGCTAATAAAACCCAAGACTGCCTGGAATTCCTTATTCAAACAAAAGGTCTGAAAGTCTGTTTCATTTAAATGAACTAATGGGTTCATTAGTTTTGTTGCTGCTAATGGGTTAGATGAGGAAAATCACAGGGGTTGCAGGTAGCAGACTCAGTGTCTAGCAATGGGCACTATTAGAGATCGAGAGACCGTAGTGGAAAACGGAAGGACCACCCAAGGACACGTGTGAGTTCCAACCCTCTACCATTACTAGGGAAGTCCCTTGTTTCTCTCTAGGCGGCCCTCAATTTCTCCCCGTTTTGATCTCGCTGCAGTAATCTGTGTCCACTGAAGTACAAGTGTTAATAGCTCTATACAGTTTCCATCTTTCAGAACTGGGTACAACAAGAGGCCTTTGTCTTTGAGGTTTTAACATTTGCTTTCCTTTTACAACACACTGTTTTGCAGAGACAAGCACAGCTAAACAAGATTTTAACTGTAGGCCCTTTTGAACTGTTTTGTTGTTGCATGTGAAGGTGGGGGGTATGGGGGCTGTCAGATATTTACCAGTGTTTTCCATAGAGCCAGTGGCCTCCCCATGTCATCAGGCAGATCCCAGCTGTAGTTTTTTTCCAATGATTTCGAAGTGTTTTAAAGAACACAGTCATCTTCTCTTAGGGATTTGCTAGATTAGTAGAGGCAGAAAAGAAAAAAATATAATTGTCCAAGGGAATCGTGCAGAGTCCCTATGACTGTCTTCGGTTCTTTCATCCTCTCCATGTTTTCCTTCCTCCCTCCTTCTCCTTCCTAGTTACATCACCTTCTTCATCTCCTCACCCACCCACCCACCTACTCTTTCTTTCTTTCCTTCCTTCCTTCCTTCTTTCTTTCTTTCTTTCTTCACTTCTTTCCACCTAAACTACACTTTTTTCTTCTCTCATCACTTCTTCTTAGAAGGAAGGGGGAGAGAAGCAGGAAGAGAAGAAGGGAATTCTAGGTGTCCTGTCTTTGCTTTCTCCTTACAGTCATTATACCGCTATTTAAGAGTATCTGCTTATCTGGGCCGTCCAGTGGTTAGGACTCGGCACTCTCACTGCCAGGGCCTGGGCTCGATCCCTGGTCGGGGAACTAAGATCCCGCAAGCCATGCAGCACGGCCAGAAAAAAAAAGGAAAAATAAAAAAAGAGTGTCTGCTTATCCATTATATATAACGTGTATATCATCAAATTAGTAATCAAACTAGTAATGTAAAGGGATTATTCAAAATAGGAGAAAACACTAGGCCCTCAATAGAACATTCACAGAAAACTCAATGAAGAGGAAATGCACATAGCTCTGTAAAAATGCTCAACTTCCTGAGTAATCAAAGACATGCAAATTACAAAGAACTATCACTATTCACCTACAAAATTACCAAAATTTTTAAATGATTATACTCACTGATGACAAAACGAGATAGACACACACTCCTATACGGAAGGCAAACTAGCATAACTTTACTCAAAAACAAAGCGACCATATAAACCTATTCTGTTTCTTTTCGTCACAGCACTTATCCTGTGATGATCCTTATGTGCTAGTTTGTTTATTAACTTACCCCCCTGGAATGTAAACTCCGTGAGAGTAAAGATTTTGACTGGTCTGGTCACTGCAGTATCCCTGTGTCTAAAATAAAACCTGGCACATAACAGCCATTCGGTAAATAACTGTTGAATGTGATGGGGTTCAAGACATGCTACCCCAAAATATGGCACCTTGCAGAGTGGATATTTTAAGAGGAAGGAGTTCGGGGAAATGGCAGGAGCAGGAAGGTCACCCTGCCCACCTGCCCACCTTGCCCTTCTTCCCTGAAACAGATCATAAAACCCTCCAGTGAGAGGTGCCTGCCCTATACCCAGCAGGAAGGATCCATTTGTCTCCAAAGAAAAAGGGATGCCAAGAAGAATCCTAACACACGGCCTTGCTGTTTCCCATTTGCTATAATTACCTCATACCCTTCACCCTATCACGCTCCTCCTTGACTGTCTAAAATAAAATACTCGGGCCTGTTTCCTTGGGTCTTCATTTCTCTGTGAAGGCTCTCGTATCATGTAAAACATATTGAGTAAACGTGTATGCTTTCCTCCTGTTGATCAGTCTTTGTCAGTCTAATTTCCAGACCTACCTAGGGACCCTATGAAGGTTAAGGAACACTTTTCCCCCCACTACATTAAATTTTTTTTCACTAAGAATTTTTGTTGATGTGGAAAAAACTAAAAATATAATGTTAGGTAAAATTAGCAGGATTAAAAAGCCTTATGGAATTGGTATTTACCAATTATGTCCAAACATGAATATAAATGAAAAAAAAATACCAGTATAAATAAACACACAGAAACTTTAAGGAATTCCCTCTTGATTGTGAGAAAATGGGTGACATTTATTTTACATCTTAAATTGCAATGTATTTGCTAAATTTTCTAAAAATAAATTATTTTCTAAACAGATACAGAAAATTTTTATGACTTTGTGTGCATGAGGTAAACAGACCAAGAAAAAAAAATCTTCAGCTTTTGGTGAAGATTCTAGTTCTTTTATTACTCCCTTTAACCACGAAGACTCTCTTCTTGACCTAACTTTAATCAGGCTCCTCTGAGCTCTGCTGGACAAGGCCCTAGCTTGGGCTTCCCTCTCCACCCTTGTAGAATCCAGTTTGAGCAAGAATCCCACTTAGTTTAGTGAAAATCCCCCACCTCCACCGTTGGTATCTGACCACCCTGGATATCTTATCACCCTGGTCTGCCTTCAGCAAGAACTCTACTGAGTCAGCCTAACAAGAATTCCCCTTAACCCTGAAGTTCCCTCTTAGTAATTTTCCATCCACTGAAGCCCACCCTGCCCCTTGGCTATAAACCCCGATTTGTCCTCGTTGGAGTCAGAGTTGAGTCCAACCTCCTTCCCCCACTCTAAGACCACCACTGCAGTGGTCTCTACATCCACCCAGATGCCTCTCCCTACCCTTGAGTAAAGTCTGCCTGACCCTTCTTCAACAAGTGTCACTACATAGTTTTTTCTTTAACACTACCATTGCTTAAAATTCCTCTCGAGGCCAGACACATCCTTATCACCAGCAACAATGAAGCCAGTGCCAGGGAGCCCACCTTCCTGTGAATCAGAGCCACAGTCCAGGATGGTACACAAAGGAACCCAAAGGCACATGTGATGATTAGCTGCCTCCCCATCGCACCCTAAAGCACGCGTTCATTCAGCATGCTGGACTCTGTGCTGGGTGCTAGGCAGAGAAGCACAAGCCTCTATTCTCAAGTGCTGGCAACTGTTAAACCCACAAGTGCAAAACAATTACACAATTTATGATTGTAATACAGTGGGAAGGATGTTGAGGGGTAAGTCATGGCTCTGTCAGAAGCCACAAGAATGACCCAATGTAGACTGGAGGTGACACGGTGGTCCATGGCTGGGGGAAGTCTTCCCAGAAGGCGTGACATTTACCCTGGGTCTTGGAGAATGAGGAATACCAAATGAGAAGCTAAAGAGATTGATGTGCATAAAGGCATAAATGATAGCAAGGTATGTTCAGGGAAACACAGGTGGGGAGTCAGGTATAAAGAGCAGTGTAAATATGGAAGGTGAGAACAAGGCCTCTCAAACTCTAGTGTAAAACTTGTTAAAATGCAGATTCTTGGGCATTACCCCCTGAGACTCTGACTTGTTCTGGTTGGGCTGTTAGTGAAACCAAGCAGGACCCTGTGGGGTTCCTGGGCACAAAAGCCTTTCTGTGTCTCCCATTTCTAGACTTTCCGAGTTCCAAAGGGCAGGTTGAAACAGTTGCTAATCAGGGAAGGGAAGGGATACAGAGACAAGGGAGGAACAGTCAAAAAACAGTAGTGCAGCCTTGGGGCAGGGTCCTGGTTCCACCTCAAGGGATACACATAACAATATCTTTGAGCTCTTCCACAGAACTAAAACCCCCAAGAAATGGAAGATGGTAACTACTTGATGAAGCAATCTTCATTTCAGAGAGGTCACAGTTGAATAACCTCGAGAATCACAGAAGCCCATCAGAAGACCACCTGAGGCCAGATTAAAGGAACGCAGGCCCTGCACACACCCTGAGCCTGATAAGCAAGCCCGCCCTTGAACCATTGCTATAAAACTCCTCACCAAATCCCCCTGGGTTGGGACACACAGTTTTTGAGGGCATGAGCCTGCTGTGTCCCTCTCTGCCTGGCAAAGCAATAAAGCTATTCTTTTCTACTTCACCCAAAACTCTGTCTCCAAGATTCAATTCGGCACCAGTGCACAGAGGCCGAGTTTTTGGCATCATCATCTTCATTATTAATGAGTACTCCCATGCTTCTAGTGGAGGTCAGCACCACACTTTGAGAAATAGTAGTCTGGAGATAAAGGATGGGGAAGGTCGGGGAGGTTCAGAAAAGATCAGGAAGGACCTTGACTCCACGCTAAAGACTTTGGATGTTACATTGAAAATGATGAAAAACCTTGAAGGGATTTAAGCAAGTGAGTGATAGGATCACATTTGGACTGTAGAAAGATCATTTTGTAGCAGAATGGAAAATGGGCTGGAAGAAGCTGAGCTAAAAGCTACAGAGAGCCGGTAGCAAGTTCTACCACAATCTCTAGGCACATAACGAAGGAAGAAGCAAAGGAGACAGAGAGAGGATAGATGTGGCAGATCTTTAGAAAATAGAATCTAGCAGCCATTGGTGATCAACTGATTGTAGGAGGTGAGAGAAGAGGAACCAAGCCAGTTTTGTACTTGGGCAACTTACTGAATAGTGATTTCAATCATGAGAGTTGGATTGTAGGTTCATGAAGAAAAGTGTTGGAGATATTGAGTTTGAGATGCCTGTGGGGCAGCCAATGGAAATGATCAATGGATGTTTGGACTTAGCAGTCTGAAGCCAGGAGAAATTGTCTGGATAGAAGATATAGATTTGGGACTCATCAGTGTGAAGGAGATAAAGTTGGAGTACAGGTGAAATATCCAAGGCAAGGACAGAAGTTAGAGAACAATCTAACAGTCGTTAAGAGTCTGTTTTAAGGCCACCCATGACCCACTGGAACTCCCTTTGTGTCAATGGGTCTGCGTATTACAAAACTACTGTGGAAACATGCAGGCAACCTAGTGTAGTGGAAAGAGCGCTGGTCCAAGGGTCTTGAGGCCTAGATTCTAGTCCTACTTTTGTTACTTACTGGCAGTGAGAGCCTGGGTAAATCATTTAACCTGTCTCTATGTTCTCATTAGTAAAATGAGGATACACCTGCTCTGCGTAACTCATTTGGCTGCGAAGATCACATCTGATGGGGCTGTGAATGCACTTTCCTCCTTAGTAAAATGAGGATACACCTGCTCTGCTTAACTCATTTGGCTGTAAAGTTCACATCTGTGAGGGGTATAGATGCACCTTGTAAATTTTTCCGGATTTAAGTCATCATCAAATATGTAATATATTAGCTAGCAGTGTATATGCCTTCTAAGTACCCAACAGAACTCTTATTCCCCAATCTCAGTAAAAACTTAAATTTCTACTGAAAAAATAAAATGTGGCACATAATAGCCATTCGATAAATAACTGTTGCATGTCTCGTCCGAAATGCATGGGTTTCGGTTTTTTTCCCCCAAGAACTCCCCAATTCTGATTGTATTCGACCCTCCTCACCATGAGGCGGGGCTTTTCTCACGAGACTTGGGACCCCACAATGGGCAGGTTCTGTCTGTGCATCTCTAGCAAACAAAACCTTGTAAAGCACCTGGAATGAACGAACCAATCAACCAATCCATCAAGCGATCAGCAACCATTCGCCCCATTTTGCAAATGAGTTAGCTGAATCGCTCCCCCCAGCTCCAAGAGAAGTGGGTAAAGGTCACGCAAGTTCAAGGCAGCTCTGGGGCTAGACCCCAGGCCACCAGCCTCCCGCAGCGGCACCAGGAACCCCGCCGTCCGCAGGGAGCCCTCCCCGCGCGGTTCCGTCCGGCCCTCGCTCCCACCCTCCGCCCGCACCCGGGTCGCGACGCCCACCCCACGCCCCGGGGCCCTCCCTGCCCGCCCGGGCGGGGTCCCCGAGCCCCGCTCCCGGCTCCCCGCCCCGGCACTGCAGCACTCACCAAGACGCGTCCAGCGCGCAAGCTGCCTTTCCTGTGTGCTCGCTCAAGATTCCCCTGCTCTTTGAAGGGAAACCGCTGCCGCCGCCCTTGGGTTCCGCGGCGGGTTCCTGGCGCGCAAGGAGGGTGCGGTTTGCAGCGGCTGCCCGAGGCGCGCCGGTGTGTGTGTGTGTGGGGGGGGGGGGGCGGTGCCTTCAGTTTTCGATCGCTCATTTATTCATCCATTCAGCCTTATCATTCATCCCTCTGTCGCTCAACAATATTTTATGGAAAGCCTACCGAGACAAACACTGTTTTAGGACCTGGCACTAAATCGGAGAATAACTAAACGAACAGGGCAATTTCAGGTAGTGCTATGTACCACGAAGAAAACGAAAACAGGTGATAGAAAAGGAGTGGGGTGGGGGGAGAACTATTTTAAGTTAGGCCGTCTACGTTAGGCCTCTCCGAGGAAGGGGCAATTAACCTGAGACCTGAAGGCGAGAAGCCGCAGGTCAAGCAAAGATCCAGAGGAAAAGAGAACCTGAAAGAGGGCACGGCCAGTGCAAAATCTGTAAAGCCTGCGGCAGCTTACCAAGTCGGGGGCCAGTGCGAGTGAAGCAGAGACAACTAAGCAATAAGAGGTAGCGATGAAGCCGAAGGGGTGGGCAAGACGGGCCATTGTGAAGACATTATATGGAATGGGATGGGAAGACCCTGAGAGGATTCAGTCAGGGGAATGACCTGATCTGGTTTGCATTTTAAACACCTCTGGCCACAGTGTAGTGAATAGATTCTAGAGCCAGAGAGCTGCAGAGAAGCCAGGGCCCATGCTGACCACCAGAGGGCAGTTCTAATTCTCTGTCCGCCTCCCACCAGTTCCCCCACCCGCACGTGTGCTGTGGGGACCATACCAGTCAAGGTTTCTTACTTTTCCTCTCCCATCCATCATTGGATCAACCAACATTTGCTGAGTGCTGCGCATGCGCTAGGCACAGGGGATGCACTCCTGTGCAGCACCCACCCCCGCCCATTGTCCCTGCCCTCATACAGCTTGCAGTCTAGCTTCCCCATTTACTGCATAAAGACACGCATCCTTACTATCGCCCCCCAGATGAATGTTTTAAGAGAAATGAGAACCACCGACGAGATTATTATGGTGCAGTAAAGCATACTCGGCCGGGTTCTAATCCTCAGGACCCCACACTACCAGTAAGGTGAACTTCCTAGCCCTTCCACCTGTCAATTAGGAGACTGGATCACCGTAAAAAAATCTCTTCTAGCTATAAGATGTTGTGATATTCTAGGTATGAGAGACAGTTATTTTCAACTCTCCTTTTCCAACCATCTAAAACATTTGCATTTGATAATGAGCTGCTGAACTCCTTGCCTGCAGGCTATAAAAATCTGCAACTTGATGCTGCATGGTCCAATGGGCAGACTAACCTTTAGGGTTTCAGCAAAGTGAGAAAAGTTTGGCTTAAATGAATTTTCCATAATTTTCCAATCAGAAAATGAAGAAATATAGAAAGAAGCTTTTTCTTAAAATATATATCTATACTTTATATATAGATGTATATTTTGTGTATGTATACTTTTTATATATGTATATCTTTTCTTGTTGTTTTAGGGCTGATTTTATTTTTGTTTTGGATTACACAGGGACAGGGAGCTCTACACTCATTTCTGTCTTTAGGGTCAACAAAGAACAGAATCCAGTCTCGCTGGGACACCTGCATCATGTGTGGATGTGATCTGACCACGGTGAATGTGCTTGTGTGCATGCTGGCCTGTGAGCGCCCCTGTGAGGACAGCTGTGCAAGCATGGCCGTGTATCTGCGCACACGGTGCGGATAGTGTTATGGCAGTGAAAAGAGGCCTCCCTCTGTGGTCTGTGACTTATTGGCACAATTGGATGAGAGCATAGCACTGCCCAGGCTGCAGATGGGCATTTAGTGTGGTCTTTACGCTGCACTTAGCCAGTGCGGGAAGGCAGCACTGTCCAGTAGGTAAATGTATTTGCACCTTTGGAACCTGGACTGGAATTCCAGCTCTGCCACATACTAGCTGAGGGAGTTGAACAATACCTTTAATTTCTTTGTACCTAAGTTTCTATAATGATGATAATAACTGTATCTACTTCAATGGATTGTCATGAGGAGTAAATGAGTCCATACACGTAAATCCTTTAGAAAAGTACATAGAACAGAGTTAACACTCAATACATACTTGTGATGTTTTTGTTTTTGTGTTTTTCCTGTAGCCACTGCCTAAACCTCAAGCAACTACCAGCTAACCAGAAAATCCCTGGGATCCACCAGGTACCCTGGAAGGAAGAATAGGTATTTGGCAAAACTGGGATGAGCTGAGAGTTTCAAGCCCACCGGGAGCAGGCCATCCGTGCACATGGATGGAGTGCTAGTCGGCCAGGGCGAGAATTCTGAGTACCGACCCCTCCTCAATCCACCCCCCAGGGTCACTGAAGACAGGAGACAGGAACGTTAACTCACAGAGGGCTGATGCCAAAGAACCAGGGCTGGGATGAGATTTCAGATCCCCTGTTCAAAACGGAGGTCACAGCTTTGACTCTCCCAAAGCTCCGGGGAGAGGGCGTGAGGGTCTCACCGGAAGGTAACATCTGGATGGGGTTGAGCTGTGGGAAAAGAAAACTCTGGTTTTATTTGAGTTAGAGCCACGCACTGTTGAAAAGCTCAGGCATCACAAGGCAGATGCCCAGAATGCCTGTCGAGAAGGGTGACAGGCCTCTGCCACCAGGGAGAAAAGAGCACCCCGCGGGGGAGGCAGTCCCTCCAGGGAAGGGAGAACAAAGGCATGTGGAGGGTCGTGTGTCTCACAGCCCACCTCACTCAGGACTAGTCGAGTCGTGTTCATGAGACCATTAGGGAATATTTGTTAGTTTTCTTTACTTTATTTCTTTAATATGAAGGCTTTAATTCATTGTGGCCAGTGTGGCAGTAATTGGGAACGTTGGTGTCAGGCTGTTGAGTTCCCAGCAGAGAAGTCTCCCAGGTTTTTATCTGGATTCTCAGACTAGAGAAAATAAGACATTTCCGCAAAATAAAGCCTCAGAATTACATCTGCAAAAGAGAGGAGTGTAGCCATGGTGTGGGGCATGTCTCTGAGAGAGACCTTTGTGTTCCCTCCTTAAAGTGCACGTTTGTATAAACAGGAACAATAGGTCATATGGCTCAGATAGGTCACCTGCAAATGGGAAAATACCTGCATCAAAATGGGAGTGAGCCATAAATTCATCTCTGAGGAATTAACTGTACCCATCACACGACACATGTATTTCCTGACACTGTAAAGCATTACTGAAGCAGCCCATTTATTTTTGAAATGATATAATTTATACTATTAATATTTTTGCTGTAGAAACTGCCCTGTTTTGGCCACATTGGTTAAGCCAATGATTGCCCCTTCGTATCCTTTCTAGAGGCACACAGTTGTAAATAAATAAGTGAAGGATTATCCCTGTTTCAGATGTAGAAAACAGACGGACGGATGCCGGGGTTGGGGGGGGAAGGGGGAGGTGGGATGAATTGGGAGATTGGGATTGACATATATACACTACTATGCATAAAAAAGATAACTAATGAGAACCTACTGTAGAGCACAGGGAACTCTACTCAATGCTCTGTGGTGACCTAAATGGGAAGGAAATCCAAAAAAGAGGGGATATATGTATACGTATAGCTGATTCACTTTGCTATACAGCAGAAACTAACACAACATTGTAAAGCAACTATACTCCCCCCCCCAAAAAAAAGATCAGAAATTGAAAAAAAAAACACATTATCTGTGTTTACAGAAGTTAACCCCACCCACATCCTGTAGGGGGATAGAGTGGAAGCCACATCCTACACATGTAGTCTGTAAGGTCACAAATGACACTAAAACATGGAAACCTCTTTTCAGGCATCATGACCAAGGCTGAGCAGTGGACATGGAGATGCGCCACCTGGATCCCCCTTCAAGGAAAGACCTGCTGTCCCAGCTGCCAAGAGCACTGTGCTAGACAGCCCCTGCAGGGGCAGCCTCCATGCAGCGAGCCATCTTAACCAGTGTCACGCCCTTCTGGAAGTGACCCACATCTAATGACCTGACCCAGGAGAAAGTACAACAGCTTTGTCACTTTAGACCCAAATAAGACACCTCTGACCAGCTATCCTAGCCCCAGAGCTCCTCATGGGGTCAGCTGCGGCTGTCAGGCTGCATCATAGCTCGGCTTCTCCCTCTACTCCATCCTGCTTCCTTCTCTCCCTTTTTGCAGGTGTTGATTCTGAACGCTAAACACTGTATGCCAGACAGCGTAATAACCCCCCCCCAAAATGTCCGTGTCCATCCCCAGAACCTATGAATACTCTGTAGATGTGTTTAAGTTAAGGATCTTGAGATAGGAAGAGTATCCTGCATTATCCAGGTGGACCCAGTATAATCCCAAGGATCTTTATAAGAAGGAGACCAGAGATCAGAGAGAGAGAAGATGTCACTCTGCTGGCTTTGAAGGTGGAAGAAGGGGTCACAAGCCAAGGAACGTAGGCAGTCTCCAGAATCTGGAAAAAGTAAGAAAATAAGTTCTCCTTTAGAGCCAGAGAGCACACAGCCCTACAGACCCATTTTAGGTTTCTGACCTTCAGAACTGTAGGATAAGAAATGTGTGTTGTTTTAAGCTACTAAGTTTGTGGTAATTTGTTACAGCAGCCAATAGGAAATTAATACACACTGTCATAGAATATGCTTCCTGGAGAATCCAATCTAGACAGGTCGATATTTCAATACTTTCAGTGAATCAAAATTAAAACTAAATTATTTTTCTGTCTGCCATTTTGTTTGTTTAGGGCCATTTGTGCAATCCCTCACCCATCCCCAGAGCAAACCTGCAGTGCCCCCTTTCCTTCTCTCTGCTCATCCAAATCACATCCTTCCTGCAGCCTTTCCTGAGAGCTACACCCCTGTTGATCTACCCCTTTCTCGAACAAGGGTAATGTTTTTCGTCTGCATCTTTCACTTCAGCCATTAATCATGTACAAAAATAGGACAAATGGGCGACATCAGAGTTAATGAGGGAATCCCCGTATGCATTCCTCTAGGTAGATGTAGAGGTTGGAGTTTTTGGAGACCTACACCAGCTCTACTCTCTTCCAAACTCTATTTTACTAGGATGTACACAGATCCCAAAATAATCAGGCTCCATTGCTAGCCAGCCTTGAATGGTTTCCTGCAGCCCAGCAGAAATCTGACACTCTGGCTTAGGCAGCCCCAAGACCTTCTGTTGGTCAAGGACTGGAGCCTGGTGCTCTCTCATAGTTAGGGAGAGTCCTGGAAATTTTCCTCTGCTGGTCCATGATGAGCATCTCTAGTTCCAGAGAAGAAGACTCATGTCTGACGCCACAGGCCTTAGATGCCTGCAGCAGCCCCTTGGGCAGCATCCCTGAGGTTCACTGGCACATTCATGTCTTAGATGAGGCCAAAGATTTATCCAGATGTGCACAGCCAGAGACAAGGGCATGGCTCATGCTCTCCCTTTCCCATGTTCTTTGTTCAGTATTGCTGACAGTTAAGTGAGGTTCCTAAACAGCAGAAAATTAATTCCCAGTAGTCATTTGGAATTTTCCTTGGTCTCCAACTCTTGCCTGGGATCTTTGGAGAACATTCTGCACCGTCAAAGATAGGGATTTGTGTCTCTTTCACACAACACATTGCCACACATGGTACTGGCTACATGTTGAAATAAGCTACACACTGAAACTGTGAACTCAGCTGCCTATAAAATGAAGTCATGTTTCCCTGAGGGCATTAGAAGAACGTGCTGACAGATAGCCAATAGCCCCTAGTACTGGAAGAGTCTTACTTACGTCTCAGTATCTGTAATATTTAAGAAACTAAAAATAGAGCTACCACATGATCCAGCAATCCCACTCCTGGGCATATATCCAGAGAAAAACATGGTTCGAAAGGATACATGCACCCCCATGTTCATTGCAGCACTGTTTACAATAGCCAAGACATGGAAGCAACCTAAATGTTCATCGACGGATGAATGGATAAAGAAGATACGGTACATACCATATATACAATGGAATATTACTCAGCCATAAAAAGGAATGAAATAATGCCATCTGCAGCAACATGGATGGACCTGGAGATCATACTAAGTGAAGTAAGTCAGACAGAGAAAGACAAATATCACATGATATCGCTTATATGTGGAATCCAAAAAAATGATACAAATGAACTTATTTACAAAACAGAAACAGACTCACAGACTTAGAGAATGAACTTATGGTTATGGGGGGGAGGGTGCAGGGGGAGGGATAGTTAGGGAGTTTGGGATTGGCATGCACCCACTGCTATATTTAAAGCAGATAACCAACAAGGACCTACTGTATAGCAGAGGAAACTGCTCAGTACTCTGTAATAACCTAAATGGGAAAAGAATTTGAAAAAGAATAGGTACAAGTATATGTATAACTGAGTCACTTTGCTGTACGCCTGAAACTAACAACACTGTTAATCAACTATACCCCAATATAAAATTTTTTTAAATCTGCAGTATTTTCCTAACACGATGACAGACCATCTGGAAGCCCAGTAGCTTCCCATTAGTCCAGAACCAATCCTGAGGTGACTTTCTCTTGGCTCAAAATCTGTTATTAAGAATGTTGAAGGGGGGCTTCCCTGGTGGCACAGTGGTTAAGAATCCGCCTGCCAATGCAGGGGACACGGGTTCAAGCCCTGATCTGGGAAGATCACACATGCCGCGGAGCAGCAAAGCCCGTGCGCCACAACTACTGAGCCTATGCTCTAGAGCCCGTGAGCCACAGCTACTGAAGCCTGCACACCTAGAGCCCGTGCGCCACAACAAGAGAAGCCACTGCAGCGAGAAGCCCGTACACCGCAAGAAGAGTAGCCCCTGCTCGCTGCAACTAGAGAAAGCCTGCGCGCAGCAACGAAGACCCAACACAGCCAAAAATTAATTAATTAATTTTTAAAAACAAAAAGAATTTTGAACGGAAACAACCTCTGTTTAGAAGTAGGGTAAGAGGAAACAGGAAGATAGGAGTGCCATGATCACTCACGGATCACGGGGGATTTAAGAAGTACTTAAGTCACCAGTCAGATTGCTCCCTAATGTGGAAGAGTGAGAGAATGTGAGACTAAACCAAGGGAGAGAGACTCAAGGTTTAAGGTAGCCCCACATTTTACTTTTATGCTCACTGACAAGATATACATATATACATGCATATGCATATATCTAATACTCTTATACTTGCAACCTCCTTCCCAGTTATATGCATCAACCTAGAACAGCAAAGGTGGCTGCCGATTACCCTAGAGAGGGTGCTGTGTGGCTCTCACTTCTCACTTACTTCTCCCTGCTTTTGCCACTTCCCTGAAGCTCCAGAACTTGGTCAGCTTAGCTAAGCCTAACGGTAGGATCTACTGCAGGGGTGGTATATGGAGTGACTTGAGGCAGTGACCATGGTAAACCTACAGCAAAAGAACCTTCATAGTGTCCTAGAGTCGGAAACTTACAGACGCAGAACAAAAAGCCAGAAAGAAAGGAAGACCAATAGAATAAATAAACCCAAGATAAGTGTAGCCTCTTTCACCACTGATTCTTGGCTCCACTTGTAATTATGTTGTACTAAGTGTAGTACACACTTTCTTTCTTTATCCATCATCCATTTCCCCCATTCTTCTTTCCTAAAAGGAACCAAATTTTGCTCAGGTATACGCTTCTCACCTTCACAGTCCCTGCCTGCCTGTGACAACTTTGCAGGTGACTAGATAACCCCATCCCTGTTGTTAGGAGTTAGTTCACATCAGTTTAAGGTCCTCATAGTAATTCCTCTTCCACTGCCAGTGCTTGGGTTAGGAAGTGATCATGTAACTCACTTTAGACCAGTGAGTCTTAGGGGGAGTCTGCTGAGAGATCTCAGGAAAGATTTCATTCTCCTTAAAAGGGGACATTCAAGAAAGATATGGTGATGACCCTTAAACATATTATGCTAGATGAAATAACCAGTCACAAAAGACCACATATTGTATGATTCCACTTATATGAAACATTCAGAATTGCCAAATACATAGAGATGGAAAGTGGATTCGAGTTTGCCTGAGGCTGGGGTTGGGGATGGTTGGGGGAAAAATAGGAAATGACTGCTAATGGGTATGAGATTTCTTTTTAGGGGGATGAAACGTTCTAAAGTTGGTTGTGGTGAGAGTTGCACAATTCTATGAATATACTAAAAACTACTGAATTATAAACTTTAGATGAAAGAGTTGTAAGGTATGTGAATTACACCTCAATAATGCTGTTGAAAAAAATGAAAGGGATGGTCCCACTTCTTCCCATAGATAGGGTCATATGTGTACATAATACCTGAAACTGCTACAACTATTGTTCAACCACGAAGGGAGCCAGCCCTTGGGCAAAGCCAGTTCACAGGGGATGAGCAGGAAGAGGTGGAAGGAACTTGGTCCTTGGTGACATCGTTGAGGCAAATGGTTGGACTATGCCTGGAGTTTGCTCAAACTTGAACATCCGGGCTTCCCTGGTGGCGCAGTGGTTGAGAGTCCGCCTGCCGATGCAGGGGACACGGGTTCATGCCCCGGTCCGGGAAGATCCCACATGCCGCGGAGCAGCTGGGCCCGTGAGCCATGGCCGCTGAGCCTGCGCGTCCGGAGCCTGTGCTCCACAACAGGAGAGGCCACAACAGTGAGAGGCCCGCATACCGCAAAAAAAAAAAACAAAAAAAAACTTGGACATCACGTAATTGAAATAATAAATTCCATTATTGTCTAAGCCAGTTAGAGCCAGGGTTTTCTGCTTCTTGAAGCCAAGAGCACTGACTTGATAAAGCACAAGCCATAGGCTCTTGGTGGGTAGGAGACACAGTGAGGACAATGTTTTTAAAAAGATGATGTTGAAATTTTAAGGGAAAAACAGATGAAAACAGAAGGCAGAAAGGAGCTAGTTGACATCAATTGGTATGTCTAACCTTAAATTGTTCCTAAAATCATTCTCCAACCATTCCCCTGGACCCTGGACCCGGGCCATGCTCATTTGCTATAGATTCATTGACATTAAAATAGAGTTAAATGTTCAGAAAAATCGGTATAACATTCATATCACAGCAAATAGCCTTACATGAGGCATCTCAGGTGGAATCTGCTTCTTATGGGAATAGACGCTCCTCCACCGGAACTTTTACCCTCAAAAATTATGTACAAATTCCTTTAACATTCATTTTGGTTTGTTTACATATTTGATGCACACAGGTTCTTCTTTAGACTACTTTGTTTCCACTAAGAAAAGTATGAAGTGGAGATCTTGTGGTATTTAGGCTTAAAATCTCTTCTTTGTTTTGACCTTTAATATCCACGGTTAGTAGTAACTAACAGATTGGAAACATGTAAATGAGGCCTTTCGAGAAACCAGCAGGTTGCTAGGAGAGAGAATATCTTCCACATTTAACATGGGAAGAACCCTCTGCAAAGCCCTCTGCAAAGCCCATTCTCACCCATGATCGATACGGGCCCTGCCTTTTCCCGAAAGTGACTTCTTTTGTTAATGTGTCTCCTTGTCTTTTGCCACCTCCTCCTCCTGACGACATCTGGGCCCTAGCTGGCACTTTCCAGGTGGCTGTTTAACATAGGCATGAAAAGGGACAAAGATAGGGTTCACATTGATTGTATCAAGCAAGTTCTCCAATATTGTTTTGCAAAACCCAGTCTCCCAGAGTAACCCAGTTTCTAAGTATTCTGAAACAAGAAGGAGGAAATTCTATCCATAATGAATTTTAAGGAGGTGTTCTTTTAAAGATTCTATTTTTTAGAGCAGTTTTAGGTTTATCACAAAATTGAGAGGAAGGTACAGAGATTTCCCATATATCCCCCTGCCCCTACACTTGCCTAGCCTACCCCCATTATCCCATCACTCACCAGAATGGTGCCTTTTTTTTTATCTAAAGATGAGCCTACATGGACACATCGTAATCACCCAAAGTCCATAGTTTACCTTAGGGTTTACTCTTGGTCTTAAATGTTCTATGGGTTTAGACAAAAGCATAATGACATATATCCATCATTATCATATTATACAGAGTCATTTCAATGCCCTAAAAAAACCACTGTGCTCACTGTGCTTTCTATTTCTCTGTCGCACAATCCCCACCCCAGCAAGCACTGATCTTTTTACTGTCTCCATAGTTTTGCTTTTAGAGATTGTCACATAGTTAGAATCGTATAGTATGCAGCCTTTTCAGATTGGCTTCTTTCACTTTGTAATACGCATTTAAGTTTCCTCCATGTCTTTTCATTGCTTGATAGCTCATTTCTTTTTAGCCCTGAATAATATTCCATGGTCTGGATGGACCACAGTTTATCTACCCATTCACCGACTAAAGGTCATTTGGTTGCCTCCAAGCTGTGGCAGTTATGAATAAAGCTGCTATACACATCCGTGTGTAAGTTTCTTTCTTTTTTTTTTTTTTTTTTTTTGCGGTACGTGGACCTCTCACTGTTGTGGCCTCCCCCGTTGCGGAGCACAAGCTCCGGACACGCAGGCTCAGCGGCCACGGCTCACAGGCCCAGCCACTCCCCGGCATGTGGGATCTTCCCGGACCGGGGCACGAACCCGTGTCCCCTGCATCGGCAGGCGGACTCTCAACCACTGCGCCACCAGGGAAGCCCCATGTGTACGTTTCTGTGTGGACATAAGTTTTCAACTCCTTTGGGTAAATACCAAGAAGTGTGATTGCTGGATCATATGATAAGAGTATGTTTTGTTTTGTTAGAAACCACCAAACTGTCGTCCAAAGTGGACGTACCATTCTGCCTTCCCATCAGCAATGAATGAGAGTTCCTGCTGTTCCACGTCCTCACTAGCATTTCATGTTGTCAGTGTTCCAGATTTTGGCCATTCTAACAGGCTTGTAGTGGTATCACCTTGTTGTTTGAATTTGCATTTTCCTGATAATATTATGTGGAGTAGATTTTCATATGTTTTTTTTTTGCCAACTGTATATCACTTTTGGTGAAGTGTCTGTTCAAGTTTTTGGTCCATTTTAAAATCAGGTTGTTTGTTTCCTTATTGTTGAGTTTTAAGAGTTCTTTATATATTTTGGAGAGCAGTCCCTTACCAGATGTGTCTTTTGCAAGTATTTTCTCCCAGTTTATGGCTTGTCTTCTAACTCTCTCGATATTATCTTTTGCAAAGTGGAAGTTTTTCATTTTAATGAAGCCCAGTTTATCATTTTTTTCTTTCATGGGTCATGTCTGGTGTGGTGTCTAGGAAGGCATCACCATACCCAAGGTCATCTAGGTTTCCTCCTTATGCTATCTTCCAGAAATTTTATAGAGTTTTATTTTACATTTAGGTCTATGATCCATTTTGAGTTAATTTTTGTGATGAGTGTAAGGTGTCTAAATTAATTTTTTTTTATAAGTGGATTTCCAGTTTTTCCAGCACTATTTGTTGAAGAGACTATCTTTGTTTCATTGTACTGTCTTTGTTCCTTTGTCCAAGATCAGTTCACTCTAATTATGAGGGTCTATTTCTGGGCCCTCTATCTTGTTCCATTGATCTACTTGTCTGTTCTTTGGCAATACCATACTGTCTTGAGAAGTGATGCTCATGGCCCTCTACCTAACTTGGGTTCCTTGGTGTGAAGCAATGCTGTGCAAGATACCGCAATCATTCATAAGGCCCCTGGTGAGTCCCCAGTTGGTGGCTCTGGCAAGGCATGACAGTCAGGGAAAATAAAACCAAATCTGTGAATCCACAGGGTCTTGCTATACGTCCATTCCACATCCTGATCTGCCCCCAGACACCAGGAACATGGTTAGATCTGTTGGATCTTAAGGGCTGAAGGACAAAATCAATTGTAGCCCTCAGCAGAGGAAACTTCTCCTGCTCCAAGCCCACTCAGACCTGACAGCTTTTTGCCCACCTGTGAAATGGGTCACCGTAGCACACGTGGATCTCACAGTTGTTGCCTCAGAAATGGGTGCCTTCTTTTGGTGGAGGATGCAGTGCGTGGTGAGCTTCCTTCGCTGTGGTAGCGTTAAGGTAGTGGACCAGCCAATATGATATTTTTTAGGGTAGTGTGGCAGTAAAAGTCTCTTGCCTTCAGTGGCCACATGGCTGCAGGTGACCACAGATCATAATATATATATATTTTTAACTTACTTATTCATTTGTTTATTTTTGGCTGCGTTGGGTCTTTGTTGCTGCGCGCAGGCTTTCTCTAGTTGCGGCGAGCGGGGGCTACTCTTTGTTGTGGTGTGCGGGCTTCTTATTAATGTGGCTTCTCTCGTTGCAGAGCACGGGCACTAGGCATGCGGGCTTCAGTAGTTGTGGCACACAGGCTCAGTAGTTGTGGCTCGCGGGCTCTAGAGCACAGGCTCAGTAGTTGTGGCACCTGGGCTTAGTTGCTCCGTGGCATGTGGGATCTTCCCAGACCAGGGCTCGAACCCATGTCCCCTGTATCGGCAGGCAGATTCTTAACCACTGAACCACCAGGGATGACCACATAATATTTTTTTAATTCTTTTAAATTAATACATAATATTTCAACATTTGGATACATCATTCTTTATCCCTTCATTGTTGAAAGATTGGGCTTTAAGATTTTAACTAAAAAAAAAAATTGAAGATCTTTGAAGTCGTTTAGGATTATATCCTTAGGGTTAATGTTAAAAACTGGAATCAGGGGAAAAAAATATCTAAGGTTTCAGATGCATATTCCCAAACTGTTTTATTAAAAGCTTATAACCAATTTAATATTCTCACCATCTGTATAGGATAGCCTTCTCACCAGCAGTAAGTAACTTTTTTTCCCTCCCATTTCTACTTATTTAATTGCTGGGAAGATGGTATTTCGTTTTTCAACTTCCATTTGATTATGAGTAAAAATGCTTTTTCATCTATTTAGCCATTTTAATTTTCTCTTCCATAAAATACTTGCTTGTTTTTTACTTGTATTTTTATCATATTTTCTCAACTTGCTTTTTATGTTTATTTTTGCCTCTAAAATTCTATAACCTTATCTAAATGATGAAAGTATTAAATCATTTTAGAAGGATGATATTATAGTAACTGGATTCTGTGAATATTTTAGTGGTTTTCTCATCAGTTTGGTACATGCTCTTTGTAGATTAAGAGTCGTAATCCTTTGATTTATTTGTTCCAAATACCTTCATGGTTTATTTGCCTTCGTACTTGGTTTATGATATGTTTTACATTTAAAAAAACAAACAAACAACAAAAAACCTATTCTACGGTATGCAGTTGAATTTTAGTCATACTACTGGAGAGCCTTCTATCAAATCATCAGAAATTCACCTGTATTTATTTCCTAGGAATTTTCTGTGGTTTCATTTTTTATATTAATGTTTTAAAATTCACCCATAATTATTTTTCCATATCAAAATATACCAAAATCTTTCCAATGTCAAGGTCTTCACCAAGCCTGGTCCATTCACTCATCACCTAACCCACTCCCATTCATCTTCCTTCTCTCAGCTCAATGGTCACTTCACCCCAGAGACCTTCCCTGGGTCATTCATCTAAATTAGGTTCCTCCTGTTACACTCACCCAGAGCTCCCTTAGCCTTCGTGGAATTCGTTAATAATCTGAATGTTTCGCAATTGTATCTGTAATATAATACAAGTTTGTAATTGTATTAGTGCCTGACCCCTCCCCCAACTATGATGTTCTAAATTCCGTAAGGACAGTGATAATGTTATTCTTTTTCCTATAGAATACTCTCATCCTTATATAGATAGTGCCTGTCATAAAATAAATATTATTTTAGGGTTGAATGAACCCTGAACTTCCTCAATCTTCTGCCCTCCCACGCACAAAATTACTCACATAACATGACTCAAAGGTGAAAATGCACCCTCCTCGACTGCAGGCTGTGGGACACAGTGTTCCCTCCTCCCCTTCAAGGCTCATGCATCCACCTGCACTTTGCCAGGCACCCCCTTCTCCCTCTCTTTGAGAAAACTGCCTTATCAGTCAAACCCTCCCTCCAGTGTTTTCTCCCTCCATCTGCACTGTCTTTCCCTCTTTAGCATATAAATCTACTCAAAATGTGTCCACCTCAACACAGAGATATACCCAAACCTACTCCTTCCTGATCTTGCATTCTCCACTACAATTTTTAAAATCAATTTTATTGACATATAATTTACATACAATAAAATGCACCCAGATTGGTGACTTTTGATAAATATATACATTCCTGTCATGGCCAAAATGAAGACATACATAGATCAATTTGAGGAGACAACTTTTTTACAATATTGAGTCTTCCAATCCATGAACGTGGCATTTCTATCCATTTATTTAGGTGTTCTTTATCTCAGTAATGTTTCTTAAGTTTTAATTGTACATGTCTTGGACACGTTTTGTTAAATATATCCCTATGTTTTTCAGGTTTTTAGTACTCTTGTAAATGGTACTATTTAAATTTCAATATAGAACTATTTGTTTCTAGAATATAGAATATGCAGAAATATATCTTTTAAATATTCAGCTTGGATCCGTCAACTCTTTTCTCCAAATCTCTCCAAGGCTAATTGAAATTTTTCACTTACAGAATTATTTATTCCAATTACCAATGCTTCTGAAGCACTAAGAACTGATTATATAACGAATATTAATTTGATCAGATTGTTTTGCTAACATCAAACTGATAGGCACTGAGGAAACCAAAGTAGGTGTGAGTGGTAACTGTGAAACCTGCTGTATGCTGAGACAGAGAGGTTAAAAGGGGCCGCTAGACTATGAGTCATTTATTCTCAATGAAGCTGGAAACTAAATAAGTAAATAAAAGGTTAAAAAACAAAAAAGAGAGAGAGAGAGAGATGAAAAAGATGGGGAGCTAGAGTGAGTAGCAATCCAAGAAAAAGATGAAAGATGTCGAAGAAAGGAAGGGAGAAGACGCCATACCATGGGTACATTTTACATTTTCATGGAGACCCCCGGAGACAATCACTGTACCATTGAAATCCTGCTCCCCCATATTAATTCTTTCTTGAACAAGGAAGGTTACAAGTAAGAATTTTGAAGCAAACTTATGCTCTGAGCTGTTTTTCCATTTTTGTTTTATGCCCAAGGACTATTTGCAAAGATTGAATCCTCATTCAGTTCAAAACCATCTCTCAAGTCCAGGTCTCTTCAATCAGACTGTCCAGCATATCATCTTCCAGACCAGCATTTCTCATGGTGTGTTTTATAGCGTGTTATGTCAGAGGAAAGTTAACAGTTATACACACATACCAAACAACAACAAAACAATGATTCCATGAGCTTGGGAATCACTAGGCTAAACATGTGTATTTATATTAGATTCAATAGAACCTTTGATATACAAATGAGCATACAAATTTCCAAAAGGGTGATACAGTATATAGTGTTTTATGTATTATTAAGTTGGGAATAAAAAAGACTTCTTGACCTCAAGTGTGGTGCAGTCAGGTCATGTGGCAGAAATACTCCTAGACGTTGAGATCGGAAACCCAGCTCCTTTGTTTACTTATGTCATTGGGGGTGGTTACTTTCAATCTATGAATGACATGCTCTTAAAGAAAATGCAGATTTAAAAAATCCACTGTGATCTGCATTAATTAGGTTAAAAATATTACATACAGAGATGGACCTAAATTTTATAATAGACAAAGGAGAGAGGAGTTGACATTATAGTTAAGATATTTAATGCATATAACAAATGCGATAACCTGCCATCTGCATTATAAAAATTCTCAGGAACTGTAGTTCTTGCATTAGGGACAGAGTGATCCAAGCCTTTAGGAGTACAGTTTGTGGCAATAGGATAGAACAAAGCTGACTTGCCCATTGGTAGGAGAATATCAATGCAATTGTGGCAAAACTAGGTGAATATCAAAAGAAAGGGGGCACTAAGAAGCAGCACAGCAAAAGGAAAAGATCATTCCGCCCAATCCAGGTCCTTGCTTCCTTTGTTGGCCACTTGGCCTTGGGCGTTTAATGGAGCCTTACCTGCTCTAATTGAGAAATGGATGACACTTGCTCTGCCTGGGGGTAGGGGCTGGGTCGGGTTCTCTCTTCTACTTCTCAGTTCTGCACTTCTTTGCACAGCTTTAACTTTTGATCTTGGCCTCATTGACCAGAATTGCTCAATATCCCAAGCTGCAGAGAGATAAGCACAAATACAAAACCCTGCTCCTAACTGTATGCATGTAATTGCTGAGATTAAGTTCTGTGACTTAAAACTCTCTGACGTTAATTCTAAAGCTCTCCATTTATTCATTATTTCCACATAGTCTCTTATCCTGAACCTTAAGAGGAAGGCTTTAATCCTTCCAGCTTTAAGCCAGGGCCTGAAGCCCTCCCTGGTCGGTTGCTTTGGTAGCACAGCCAGCCTGAAGGGCACACCACTAGGTGGCGCTGAAGATCTGGCTGGAGAAGGAGAATTGGGGCTAAACAGGTCCACAAGCGACCAATTTTCCTCTGGGTCTACTGGCTGGCCCCGGGTTGCTTTTTTCTTTATTGTCAGAGACCTTGGGGATGTCCTGGCTTGAATCTGATACAAACAGTCCCTCTGCAGTGCTTAGCAGTCTGTAAAGGGGATCTTGGTCTCGGCAGTCGGATCTCCCGGGCCTTATCACAAGATCATCAATGACTGGATCTTCCTGCCTCCTCCTGGCATCTTCCCTGAGTCCCCAAGTCTGGGGGCCTATCCTGTGTTTCCTCACCCATTCATTCAAGCATTTATTGCATGCTCTTACGTGTCAGGTTTGAGATACAAGACCTGAGCATTTTTTTTCTTAGTCGGCCACCAGCACCAGGCCCAGGTACCGTGCATCAGGCCCTGCGCTTAGGGGACCAAGTTGCTGGCAGTTGAGCTGTGTTTCCAGGAGGGAGAAGAAGAGCAATAACCAGGTTCTCATAGTTACAACCAGCCCATAATCCCTGCCCCCTCTGAGACACACCGCCTGCATCAATGCGACGAGAGGGGAAATGCAACCTCTCTGCCCACACACCTCCACATCAAGCTGCCCTGTGCACCTTCCTTTTCTCTTTCATGGAACTCTTGATATTTAATTAACTCTAATACAATGCAGTCTTTGGTCTTTCTTTTTAAATAAAATGTCTGCTGGGAATACGTTGGTAATGGAATATTTTTCAACAATGAAAAAGAGCTCTCAAGGAAAAGACCTGGAGCAACTTGAAAGACATATTACTAAGTGACAGAAGCCAACGTGAAAGGCCACACCCTGTATGAGTCCAACTCTATGACATCTGGAAAGGCAAAGCTACGGAGACAGTGAAAAGATCGCCGGTTGCCAGGGTTCTGGGGAGACAGGAGATGAACAGGGGAGCACAGGGGATGTGTAGGGCGGTGAAACCATTCTGTACAACACTGGATATATGTCATTCAACATCTGTCAAAGCCCATGGAATGTGCAACACAAAGAATGAACCCTAATATAAACTATGGATTTAGTTCATAATAATGTACCAGTATTGGCTCATCGATTGCAACAAATGGATGCAAGAATTTAATAATAGTGGAAACTGCAAGCGGAGTGGGAGGCCTATGGGAACTCTGTACTTTCTGCTTAATTTTTCTGTACACCTAAAACTGCTCAAAAAATAAAATCTATTATTTTCTTAAAACATCTGCTGGGAAAGACCTTATATTTATATAGTGCTTTACAGTTTCCGAATCAATCCATTTGATTCTCAGAAGAGCACCATAAGATGAAAAGGACTGGCATTGTCCTGAGTTTACAGATTTGGGCGTCAAGGTCAAAGAAACTGAGTGACTTTTCAAATTCATGTAGCTAAAATACTGCAGAACAAGGACTGGACCTCAGGTCTTCTTATCCCACATCCGGAGCTCGTTTCTCTCTTCTAGACTCTTGCAAACCGGGAAGTCGGTAATAGTCCTCTATGCTCTCTAATGATTATTCTTTTTTCTCCCAAGGTTCTGGGTGAGCCCAATTTGATAGAGATATACACCATAAATTATAACTCAAGACTTCACTCTATGGCTACTTGACACAATTTAATGCAAAAGTTTCATGAATAAAAGAGCATCTTTAACGTACTTTTTTCACCCAACTCTACCACCAATTCTTTCCTCCAGAGTCTTGGAAACTTTGTTTCCTCTCCACTTTTAGGATAATTCATTAGAGCAAGAATGAAAGCAGAGAGACCAGCTAGAAGAGGCTGGGGACCTTTTTATAGAATACAGCACTGAGGACGTGGGATTGTTCTCCATAAGAACCCACAGCAGATGGTGATGGGGTCTGAGCCTTCTAGGAGGATTGGTCCAGAGCAAACCAGCATCGGTGGTCAGATGGCTCAGAACAGGTCCTCAACAGCGACACCTTGTGGTCATGAGACTCAACTGCAGTAGAAATCAGAAGAAATAACTTTTGTCTCCTCTTGGGTATGGAGACCATCCTGTCTCCTCTAGACACTGTAGAAACCTCCAGAATCCCTGGGAGGGGAGTGAAAATTCCGAAGAGAGTCACCTGCTTTCAGCTAAGTCGTCCTTTAGACACTTGAGCAATGAATTAGAGAAAAGAGGTGTGACCATCTTGCACCCCGAGGTTCTGGAGTGGTTCACAACAATTGCACTAAGGAATGTAATCTGGAAAGAGACCTTTTCAAAAGGATGAAAGTGTATTGGGAATGTCCGTAAAATGACCAGGGAAAAGAGGGTAAAATGGAGGCATCATGTTTGTGATTCTTACATGGTGACCGTCCCTGGCACACTAAGTACTCTCCTGCCTCAGGAATGCCAGTGGAACCTGAATAAATACAGATGTGGTCAGAAAGGAGAAGACCAACTTGGAAAGTTATGAGATCGTTGGTGAAATGTCTCTGGAAATTTTTAACTTTCCTATAAGATGAAGACTGTGGTTTAGGAAGTCACGATAAAAATAACATTTTCGACCCACAGCTGGGGGACCTTGGTGAGCATGAGAGGGGCAGCCTCTGTCTCTATGGGTCTCACATTCTGAAGGGAAAGACAGACATGTTAACAGGAGCACAGACCCAATGGAAAAGACAGGTATCGTGCTGCTAATTTTTTCACGCTTGTCCAGCCCTCCTGACCTCTAATGTTGCTGTTCCTCAGCGCTTGTCCCAGGGCCCTTATTATGGGTTCAGTTGTGTCCCCAAAAGGTGTGTTCAAGTCCTAACCTCCAGCACCTCAGAATGTAAGCTTGGTTGGAAGCAGGGGTTTTGTAGATATAACTAGTTAGGATGAGGTCATACTGGAATAGCAATGGCCCTTAATCTAGTATGGCTGGTGTCCTTCAAAGAAGAGGAGAGAAAGATACACAGGAAATGGAAGGCCCCGTGGAGACACAGACATGTGAGTGGAGGGTGCCTTGGTTTTTTTTGTTTATTTTTTTAAATTTATTTTTGGCTGCATTGGGTCTTCGTTGCTGTGCACGGGCTTTCTCTAGTTGCGGCGAGCGGGGGCTACTCTTTGTTGCGGTGCGCGTGCTTCTCATTACGGTGGCTTCTCTTGTTGCAGAGCACGGGCTCTAGGGCCGCGGGCTTCAGTAGTTGTGGCTCGCAGGCTCTAGAGCGCAGGCTTGGTATTTGTGGCTCACGGGCTTAGCTGCTCCATGGCATGTGGGATATTCCCAGACCAGGGTTCCAACCTGTGTCCCCTGCATTGGCAGTCAGATTCTTAACCACTGTGCCACCAGGGAAGTCCCTGGAGGTCGCCTTGTGACGACAGAGGCAGATATCAGAGGGATGCATCTCAAGCCAAGGAATGCCGAGGACTGCCAGCCAACCCCAGAAGCTAGAAGAGGCGAAGAAGGATTCTGCCCTGCAGCTTTCAGAGGGGGCACAGCCCTGATAACACCCTGATCTCCGACTTCTAGTCTCCAGAACTATGAAAGAATAAATTTCTCTTGTTTTAAGGCTCCCAGTTTGTGGTACTTGGTGACGCCAGCCCTAGGAAACGAATACAGCCCCCATTCTGCTTCACCCTCACCCTGAGTGACATTGTTCATTTCCATATTTTTAAAAACCATCCGGTTGCTGATGATTCCCAAGTTTATACACTAAAGCCGTATTACGTGAACAGTGATTTCAACTTTACCCACGTGGCAAAGAAAAAAGTCTTCCTTCCTCCATTTTTCCCATTTCCGCAAACCAGACTTTGCTTTCCAGTAACCCAGAGAAGATGTTGCTGGGGGCAAGGGAGATGCGAATACGGGCCACAGTGCAAAGAGCAAAAGAAGTGGACCCCGGCTTCTGGCTTCCAAAGGCTCAGGTTCAAGAGACAGTAGAGTTTTCCAAAGGCAGTTTCTAATTGTTTACACTTTGGCTTTACATGCTGACTTTACACCTTAACCCTGAGGTCAGAGGAGACTCCATATATCCCCATCCTACACGTCATCTTTCAACTCCCAGCCTGTATAACTGACCACTAGACACATCTGCTTGAATGTCTCACAAACATCTCAAACAAGCATCTTCAAAACTGAACTCTGGATTTTCCTCTCTAACCAGTTTCTCCCTGTCTCTGGTGCTACCACGCTAATCTAAGCTATTACAGTCCCATCGTGGGATTCACTGAAAGTAGCCTGATTGCAAACCCTGCTTTCACAGCTGCCTCCACAGGGTCCATTCTCACATAGTGACGGTTGTGTCATAGCTCTTCTGGTTAAAATCTTTAAAAATCTTCCTAATATCCTTACTGTAACCTAAATCCTCATGAGGGCCACGTGGCCCTGTGAAATCTTTCCCCTGCCTACTTTTTCCAACTTCACCTAGGTTCCTCTCTGCGTCACTCACTGCATTTCAATCATCCTGGCCTCTTTCATTCTTCTCAAATACGCTAAACTCTTTCCCACCCGACTGCCTGCCCCTGGTGGAGGGAACAGCATACGTGAAGACGCTGACATGGCTAGCTGCTTCTCAGCCTTTAGGTCTTAACTTCAAAGCATCTTCTCAAAGAGGCCCTTCCTAGCTCCTGAGTCTACAATAGGTGCTCACACTTCTCTCTCAACATACCCTGCTTTTTCCTTTGAGTACTTCTTATAATTTGTTATTATATATTCATTTAGTTTTCTTATTTATTGTCTGTTCCACCTGTTCACCTCCTGCCCAGACTATGGGCTCCTTGAGGACAGGGACCTCTGTGTCTTGTGTATCAGAATATATTCAGTATTGGGCACTGTTATGGACTGAATTGCGTTTTCCCAAGATTCATATGTTGAAACCCTAACCCCCAGAGCGACTGAATTTGGAGATAGGGCCTTGTCTTGGCTCAGGCTGCTATAATAAAATGCCATAGACAGGGTGGCTTACAAACAACCAGAAATTTATTTCTCACAGTTCTGGAGGCTGGAAGTCTGAGATCAGGATGCCAGCACAGTTGGGTTCTGATGAGAGCCCTCTTCCAAGCTGCAGACTGGCGACTTCTCATTGTATCCTCACACAGCAAAAAGAGAACTAGCTAGATCTCTGGTCTCTTCTTATAAAAGCACTAATGCCATTCATGAGGGTTCTACCATCATGACCTAATAACCTCCCAAAGACCTCACCTCCAAATATCATCACAATGAGAATTAGATTCAACATCTGAATTTTGCGGGAACACTAATATTTAGTCCATAACAGGTCTTTAAAGAAGTAATTAAAGCTCTAAATGAGGCCATAAGGATGGGGTCCTAATCCAATATGATTAGCATTCTTGAAAGAAGAGGAGACCAAGACAGGGGAACCTGAGGACTGGTGGCCATTAGCCAGGCAGAAGGAAATAGTGTATGCAAAGGCCCTGAGGTTGAGAGGAGCACAGTGTATTTTAGGATCTGAAAGGTGGAGCTCAGAGAACAAGGAGAGAGGTTCTAGAAGAGTCTGGTGAGGCAGGCCAGAGCCAGACCAGGCAGGGCTTCTCAGGCCACATGCAAGAGTTTGGAGTAAGGGCAATCCATGTTAAGGACACAAATGACAGGATCAGGTTTGTGTGGAAACAAGATCCATCTGGCTGCTCTGTGGAGAGTTTGTAAGATGGGGCTGGGGTGGGGTGGGATGGTGGGGAGGTGAGGATAGATGTAGAGAGACCAGGAGTCCACAGGAGGCAAAGTGCGAAACCGTGGCTTGAACTAGGGTGATGGAAGCAGAGATGAGCGGGTAATTCCAAAAGATATTTAGAAAGATGTACAAAAAAGAAAAAGACCAGGTCCTTGCCCTCAAAAACCTTACTTTTTCTGAGGATGGAAAGCCATGCCGAAGGTAGGAATGGTAGTAGATAAGGAATAAATAGGAAGAGGAAGGAATAGAACCTGGTCTAATAGAATCCTGAAAGTATTAAAAATGGAATTCTGAGGGGTGATATTGTAAGAAGAGGAAAGTCAAGATTCTTGTGCCTAATCTGTTTGTCTGATTACCTTACAAAATCCCCTTTGTAACGCAGAAGCCCCAACATGTATCAGTTCACTACTGGAAATAATATTTTGCATTAAGAGTTTTCTCTTTTAGCCCACTTTCATTCAGTTTTAGATCTGATTTTTTGCTACTCAACAGATCATACTCTTGGTTGCTTTTTTTTTTTTTTTTTTTTTTTTTTTGGTGGTACGCGGGCCTGTCACTGTTGTGGCCTCTCCCATTGTGGACCACAAGCTCCGGACGCGCAGGCTCAGTGGCCACGGCTCACGGGCCCAGCCGCTCCGCGGCATGTGGGATCTTCCCGGACCGGGGCACAAACCCGTGTCCCCTGTATCGGCAGGCGGACTCTCAACCACTGCGCCACCAGGGAAGCCCTTGGTTGCCTTTTAATTATTGGATTGCTGTTCTTTATCTGCAGTCTCTGACTAGCAACCTTATGATAATGATTGCCCAAGACTCAGAACTGCACAGGGCACAATAAAAATCTGGAATAATGAAAATGCTTAAATTAAATAAAAATCTCCTAACAAGGAGCAGAGCACGTTGGAATGGATTATGTGAGTCACCGACTGTATGAACGATTTATTTTGGAAGTTACATCAGCTGAGGAAGATCATATTTTGACCTCAACATTCAATACTGAGGCTTGTCCTAATACCCTCATCACAGAGCCTCTGAATGAAATAGCCTCATGCAGAGATTATTAATCTATAAATAAAACCCTGATGGTCTATTGGGATTTACAACTACTGTTTTTAAAAATATTTGCTAGTGGCTTTAATGGTTGCTGCATATTTCTTTTCAGTGTCCCATATCTGTTTGTAACTGTGCGTGAGTGTGCGTGTTGTGTTGTAAACTTGCTAAACTAGCCATATTGTGATATACAGGCTAGAATCTGCTTCTCGTTCTTATTTTTTTTTAATACACTATTAGATTCCATTGATCTTTTGTTTTAGTAAGTTTATTTATTTTTATTTTTGGCTGCGTTGGGTCTTTGTTGCTGTGCGCGGGCTTTCTGTAGTTGCGGTGAGCGGGGGCTATTCTTTGTTGCGGTGCGCGGGCTTCTCATTGCAGTGGCTTCTCTTGTTGCAGAGCAGGGGCTCTAGGCACACAGGCTTCAGTAGTTGTGGCACTCGGGCTCAGCAGTTGTGGCTCGTGGGTTCTAGAGTGCAGGCTCAGTAGTTGTGGCGCACGGGCTTAGTTGCTCCGCGGCACGTGGGATCTTCCCGGACCAGGGCTCAAACCCGTGTCCCCTGCATTGGCAGGTGGATTCTTAACCACTGCGCCACCAGGGAAGCCCATCTTTCTTATTTTTAAAGAAGAATAAGAAAAGAAGAAAGCCTTATAAAACATTAAAGAAAATCCCATTTTGTGACTTGAGAATGCAGAATGGTTTTATGAATGGAAAACTAGAGAGCTATGTTCTAAATTCTATTCCTCCTTTACTAGAGCAGCACAAAGGAATCGCATGGCAAGAGATCTCATCAGACACTTCCCAAAAGAGGAGATCCGAACGGCCAGTAATGACACGAAAGGGTACTCGACCTCCTCAGTAATCAGAGAAATGCAAATGGAAATGAAAATGAGATGCCTTAACAGAAAGGCTAGAGTTAAAAGGACTGGCTGACGAAGCATTGACAAAGACGCGGAACAGTGGGAACACTCATACATTCCTGGTGGGAGTAAAGTTGGCATAACCATATTGGAAAACTGACAGTGTCTAGAAAAGATGAACATGGACATACACAATGATTCTACTTACAAGAACATCATTGTATTAGTTTTCTATTGCTGCTGTAACAAATTACCTCAAACTTAGTGGAATAAAACAACATATCTTTTTATCTTATGGTTCTGTAGTTCAGAAGTTCAAAATGGGTCTCCTGGGTTAAAATCAAGGTGTCAGCAAGGCTATGTTCTTTCTGGAGATTCTAGGGAAGAATCCTTTTCCTTGATCATTTCAGCTTCTAGAGGCTACCCATAGTCCTCGGCTGATGGTTCCAGAGCCAGCAACAGTGGGTGGGTCTCAGAATGCATCACTCTGACCTCCTTTTCTGCCCCCTCTCCGACTTGCACATTTACATTTAAGGACACTTGTGATTACACTGGGCCCAGCCAGATCATCCAGGATAATCTTCCTATCGTAAAGTCAGCTGATTATCAAATGTACTTCCATTTGCTGTCCTAATTCCACTTTGCCGTGAAATGTAACATATTCATAGGTTCTGGGGATTAGGATGTAGATATCTCTGTGGACCTGCCTACCACAATGGCTAACAGAAATGCATGCACGTGTGTATCAAAAGACGTGTACAAGGAGGTTTAGAGCCTAGCGTAGGTAGTGTCTTTATTGGCCCCCAAGTGGAAATAACCCAAATGTATATCAGTGGTAGAATAGATTGTTATATAATGTATATTGTAGTATATTCATATAACAGAATTCTTTATGGTAATGAAATACATTGAGTTACAGCTTCATACTACAGCTTACATGGACCTCACACATATGTTAAGCAAGAAGCCAGACGCAGAACACGTACCGCAGGATTGTATTTACATATAAGTTTAAGAACAGGCAAATGTGTCAATTATACCTCCGTAAAGCTGAAAAAAAAAAAAAACAAACCCCA
This sequence comes from Globicephala melas, assembly GCF_963455315.2. Taxonomy (NCBI): domain Eukaryota; kingdom Metazoa; phylum Chordata; class Mammalia; order Artiodactyla; family Delphinidae; genus Globicephala; species Globicephala melas. The sequence goes on from NC_083322.1 coordinate 12,450,771, forward strand.
GGCAGATGTGGTACCAGAGTCTAGGTAGCGGCTACACTTACGGAGGGAGAAGAAAGGTGATGCCTGGGAGAACTAGGGCTTCTGGATGATTCTGGATGATTCCAGGTCATGTTCTATTTCTTGACCTGAGTGGTTACATGGGTGTGTTCATTTTATGAAAATTCACTGAGCTGTGCACTTTAGATCTGTACACTTTTCGTATCTGTGTTATGCTTTGATTAAAAAAAGGTTTCTAAAATGACCCACCTACGTTACTTTTTCTTATTAAATGTCTTTAACTATTGGTCTCACGTCGCTGGGCAGCCCCGTGGAGAGGCCCACACGATTGAGTTTGGAAGCACATCTTCCGAGGCCTGTGAACAGCCACACAGCTGAGCTTCGAAGTGGCCCTTGGAGTCCTGGGATGAGGCTGCAGCCCAGACCGACACCGTGACTGCTGCCTGTGAGACCTTGAGCCAGACACCAGCTCAACTACTCCCAGAGGCCTGACCCACAGGAATTGTGAGACAACGGACGTTTGCTGTTTCAAATCGCTAAGTATTGGGGGTAATTTGTTACTCAGCAATAGATTGCTAATATGGGACCCACCTAGAGCTGCTTCACATTTGCAGAGATTTTGGGGAGAGGCCTGGCCTGTGCGGTCCACATATCCACGTGAAAGCGTAAGTGCAGCTCTGATCAGAAAGTCAGCCCCATAAGTCAGTGCCCTGTCAGGGAGCACAAGGAAGAGGTGTAGGGTGCAGCCCACATGAGTTGGGCAAAGGGCAACACCTGCATTACAGAAGACAGAAAACAGCGACGGTGCGTCCCAACGCCTGGGCCTAGACATCCCGGAACAAACACTAGGTAGAGAGATAAAGGTCCCATTGGCTGATACTCTGACACACTCCAGATATGGCGTCCAGGGCGTGGATTCCTTTCCTGCAAGACTTCAGATGAGCCCTTCTTTTCCTCCAAGTACAGCAACCAGTGGTCCCCAGAGCCTTTTCAACCCCTATGATGGTTGCTCAAGCCTTCCCCGGAGCAGCTGTGCTGAGGAGTGCTTCCAAACAACGGAAACGGGGAAGTCCTGTGACGTCACACCTCCCCTGAGCTGCTCCAGGCCTGGCCACCCAGCCAAGTGACCGAGCTCTGCCACTGGCTGCATGACTTCTCAGCTGCGCCCTCCACAGCCCAGCGCGCAGGAGCGGTCCTCCTACTCCAGGGAAACCTGTTGACAGACTTTGTGGTTATTTACCACGAAATCTGGCTGCACACGTTCCCACAGATGTCTCCAAACTCCATAATACCTATCGCAGCACCCTAGCTAGCTCGCGGGCTTTTGGAGACACAGAATTTGTCTCATGCACCCTCTGTAGCGTCACACGCGCCCTTGAACTAGGGGGAAGGGGCCGTGTGTGCAGAGATATGCTGATTTCTACCTTCACACAGACGTGCCAAGAAAACGCAGCTTTTTTATTTCCTAGAACTGATCTGCTCTTCACCGTCAGCCCCCATCCCATTGGGTAACTCTGAAGAGAAACAAAATGAAAATTTGAGCAGTGTATAGTTTCATAGTTTATTTTGCTGGGTTGTTTGTTTCTTGGTTTTAATCACTCATCCTCTTTGTGGTGTGAAGCTCAGTAGTTCAGATTTCCTCCACACCTAGTTCCTTTCAAGGATGCTCTGTGGAAAGGTAGAGAGTATTCAGGGCCTTATGGTAGCAGAGATCGGGGGGCAGCCTTCACTGAATCATTTCACTCAAAAAATACTGATCGAGCTCCTACTATGTTCAGTACTATATTCCAGGGGCTGGATAGACAGCAGTGGACAAAGTTCCTACCCTCTGGCCTCATGGACCTTATATTCTGCGGGATGTGCAACAGATGATATATAGACTCCCAATACGTAATATGTCAGGGGGAGATAGGTGATTATGTGGGCGGGAGAGGCAGGTTAAGGGAGACAGAGAGTGCAGGGCGGGGCTGTTCTTTCACGTGGAGTGGGCACAGAAGAGCCTACTAATAAGAAGACATTTGAAGCTGAGTTCTGAAGAAAGTGCAGGACCGATTCTGGGGGCAGGGCCTTCCGGGCAGGCAGAAGAGCCAAGGCACAGGCCTGGAGGCCAGAGCGGGCACGATGTGGAGCAGGGAGGACAGGGACTCCTGGCGGCTGGGCTGGAGGGGGCGAGGGTGAGAGGCAGCCAGAGTGTGGCAGACCTGGTGCGCCGGGGGAAGGAGTTTTGCTTTCACAGTGAGATGAGAGGCCTTTGGGGACTTCGAGCAGAGAAATGACATACATTTTAAAAGTCCCAGTACAGCTGCTGGTGGGGAACAGGCTACAGGGGAGCAGGCGTGGGCGAAGAGAGGTGAGTTGGAAGGCAACTGCAAAACTCCTGGTGAACGATGACAGCGCATGGCCCAGGGTCGTAGCACGAATGGTATGAGAGATAAAGAGGTCGAGGATACTCCATGGCTTTTGGTTGAGCAATTGGAAGACTGGCATTTCCCTGTAGAAGAAGAGAAGGCTGAGGGGGAGGCTTTCTGAGGGGAGATGAGGGCATGGACTTCAGTTTTGTGCAAGCAGAAGTGTTAAGGAAGGAACTGCCTTTAAAGGTCTGAGTTCAAGGAAGAGCAAAGAGTGGAGACATACGATTGAGATTTGTTGTGTATGGGAAGCGTTGAAAGCCGTGCCAATGCATGATATCACTAAAGGAGTTGAGTATAGACAGGAATTCCAGAGCTTAGAGATAAAGAGGAATCTGCAAAGGGAACTGAGAAAGAGGACGGGTCCCAGCCATTTGCCCTGGTCTCAATGTCTCCGCCCAGGGCAGTGTCTTCCGCCAATCCCAAGCTTCCACCTGCCCCCAGCACTCTCTGCATCTCCTCTTGGCCAGGGAAGAACTTCCGGATGCTCTGCTCTTCCTGAGCCGGCCAAGGGGACCCAGAAGTGCTGCCTCAGGGTCCTTCATGCAGCCACTTCCTCAGTCAATGCCTCATGACCTCTCTTTTGTCACCTTGGACAGGTGGGTCTTCGACTGGGAACAGGTAGCCTCCTCTAAGGTGTGTCCGGGTACATGTGCCACAAGGCCACCCTTCACTTTAACCTTCTCAGCTCCCCCATAACTACCTGTTTCTCTCCCCGGTCCTCCACCTACACACACACACAAACACACACACACACTGAAGGCTTTCCACCCCTAGAAACGGGCAACGAGAACCCACCTGATTCCTCATCCTAGCTCAGTCTCCCCTCAACCTGGATAGGTCTTCTCTCTGATGTGGACCTCCCTTTTCTAAAACTCACCCATCTATCCAACCAGGCATGGCTCTTCATATGTTAGAAGACCTACCCAGATTTCTAGTATCTAGAAAATCCTCTCTGGTTCCATAAATCCTAGCTTTCAAGATCAAGCTCTTGACTAAGAGGTCAAAGTAGTGAGGATTCGATACCCAAAGGTAATCAAGTTGCCTCTCAGTTCTACCCACCTTCTCCTTCCCTGGTGCAGTAAACTCTGTGACTCAGACTTGAAGGGAGATTGTTGCAAGTAATATGATTTAAAGGAGAAATGAAAATACGCCATTTTTAATATTTTCCAAATAGGATTCTCTTCTCGACCCATCTACCTGCAGATAACAATTCTCCCTTTCCCTTTCCCTCCCTACTCACCAAAAAGAGGGGGATCTAGAGCTGAGTTGTGAATGGAAAACCTTATAGTGAGGGCTGAGAGGGAAGGAAGTAGAGCGCAGACTGCACGAGAGGGCAGGTGAGAGAACCAGCAGACAGAGACTCAGAGCTGGGAAGGCGGGGCAGTCCTGAGGCTCACCTCCCGGTCTTCTCCAGGCGGGGAATGGGTTGGGAGGGGGCATATTTTTAATGTGCAAGGTCCCCGCCCCGGGAGTCAAGTCCGACCTCTGGAGAGCTTAGTTCTGTGGCCAGCGAGGGAAGCTGCAGAAGGAGCTGCTACTGAGCCCAAGGAAGATTCAGCACATTGATTTTTTCCCCTTTATTTTTTTCTAGTCACTGTGGTTTGTGATTGAGTGGGGAGGTTGGGGAGGACAGCCAAGGCTTTTAAAGGTGCCAATACTCCAGCCAGAAATAAGGAAGAGTGGCTGCTAAAAGAGCCTGGATTCTCCGTTCCACCCTCCTGTGCCTCATTTTTCTTCTCCTCTTTCTGCTTTCTTAGATGACCCTGCCTGTCAGCAGTGTGATTAAGAGCTTTGCTGAAGTGCAGATCAGGACTCGGACGAGGGCTCAGAGCGGGAGTCAGAAGGCCTGGGCCCTGAGCCCGGCTGATGATCTGACCTTGAGCACATCGTCACCCGGCTCCCTGGTTCCTGCCTCCCTTCCTTCACGTGCGCTTTCACTCTGGCATCGATCAAAAAATAACGGAGTGTCTATTGTGTGCTAGGCACTCTGCATGCAGTCGTGACAAAACAGACACGGTCCTGCCCTCAGGGGGCTTATACTCTAGGAAGGTAGAGGACATTCAAGAAAGGGCAAGAAATAAATATGTGCCTACAGGTAATGCTAAATGCCACCGAGCAAAACAACCGCACACCATGGAAGAGAATCCCCACGCAGCTGGCGGTCAGGGCAGCTTTCTCTCTGAGACATTTAAGCGAGGGCCACAAGGATGACATAAAATGGAGGTGGGACCCAGGTCACGCCCACGGGGACAGACTGCCAAGGAAACCAACAGATGATGAGGAAAAGAGCTCCAGTTGACCCCTCATCTGGTAGGACAGATTCAGGAGCTACTCTCCACATTTTTTAAGCTTATTCACTTCTTCGTTAGCACCAGCCTGTAAGGTGGCACCTAGAAATCCAGTGTCTGAATGTCTCCTGCCCTTGACAGAACCATGTTAAGTGCATAGTGGTACAAGTCTGCTATTTTCTACTTTTAAAATAGGACTTTCTAAATTGAAAGAATTTGTGAACGATGCTATAATAAGGATCTAAAATCCTTCTTATATCAAAAGTCAGGAAGCAGAGATACTTGTGAAATCAACTCTCTACATTTTCATTTGGGAAAGCCTCAAATTCTTTTATAGAAAATTGGAAATTGAGTATGTCCCAAGATCTTTCTTATACAGTCGTAACATTCCCATCTGGTAGACTCTGAGCAATTACCAACAAAGATCAATAAAGCCAAGTTTTACGCTATGGTTACAAATATTCTTTCCATTCTTCTCTCCCTATTATCCATCTCTATGACCATTTACTCAGCAAACATTTCCTAGACACCTACTGTGTGCCAGGGACCATTCTTCACACTGGCTGGGAATATAGCAACGAACAAAACAGAACAGACTAAGTCCCTCTTCTCGTGAAGCTTACCTTTTGCTGGAGGGAGACAGTCAATAAATAAACAAATTAACATGCAATGAGTCTGTTAGCCATTGATGACAAAAAGAGAAAGAAAGCAGAGAAAGGAGACAGAGAGTGACTCATGGGGGTCAGAGTTCCTACTTTGTACAGAAGTCAGAGAAGATGGTATTTGAGCAGAGACTGGAAAGACTCGAGGGGAAGAGTGTTCCAGGCAGAGGAAACAGAATATGCAAAGGCTCTGGGTGGTGGGGTGTTTGATGTGTTCTAGAAACAGGAAGCTGGTGTGGCTGGAGTGGAGTGAGAGGTGTCTTAGTTTTCATACTTCCTGAGACAAGGATTTGGGTACAAGGGGTTTCTGGAGGTGATCTTAGGAAGCACTAAGAGAGAGTGGGAAAGAGAGAGAGGGAAGGAAGGAAAGCTAACAATGGGACATTAATGAGTGGGTGTCTCAGTGTGGGCCACTGAGGCTCAGTCCTGCTGGGGACCTCTGAGAATACATGGGACATGCCTCAGAACTGCCCCAGTGACCAGTCAGGAAGTTGGGTATTTTCCCACTCCTGCCTCACTGCTGAAGATGGCTTCTGGAAGCTGCCCCTGAGGCCACAGAAGACTTCCAGGCAGATGCACAAAGACCACTGGAGCCCAGGCCAGTGTTAGCAGGTGGCGTCTGGGGCAAGCCAGGGCAGGGCACTGACCCCATCTGCTGGAGGAGGCAACAGGAAGAGATGAGATCCAGAGGCGGCGCCGCCCAGATCAGACGGGCCTGCTTGGCCTCGATAAGAACTGCGGACTTCATCTTCAGCATGGTGGCAAGCATTTGGAGACTTTAAGCAACATGATCTGATTTCCACTTTTAAATAAAAATATTATGGGGGCCGGGGGGGAGGGATAGACTGGGAGGTTGAGGTTGACATGTATACACACTGCTATATTTAAAGCAGATAACCAACAAGGACCTACTGTACAGCACAGGGAACTCTGCTCAATACTCTGTAATGACCTAAATGGGATAAGAATTTGAAAAAAAAATAGATGCATTTCTATGTATAACAATCACTTTGCTGTACACCTGAAACTAACACAACATTGTCAATCAACTGTACTCCAATATAAAATTTTAAAAGAATGTTTTTAAATATGTGGTATATACACACAATGGACTATTACTCAGGCATTAAAAAAGAATGAGGAGAACCGACTCCCTCTTGTGAGAGCACCGGAATCACAAATAACTGCTGAACAATCGTCAAAAGGAAGACATTGGAACTCACCAAAAAATATACCCCACATTCAAAGACAAAGGAGCAGCCACAATGAGATGGTAGGAGGGGCAATAAACAAATAAACAATAAAATCAAATCCCATAACTGCTGGGTGCGTGACTCACACACTGGAGAACACTTATACCACAGAAGTCCACCCACTGGAGTGAAGGTTCTGAGCCCCACGTCAGGCTTCCCAACCTGGGGGTCCGGTCGGGTCCGGCAATGGGAGGAGGAATTCCTAGAGAATCAGACTTTGAAGGCTAGCGGGATTTGATTGCAGGACGTTGACAGGACTGGGGAAAACAGAAACTCCACTCTTGGAGGGTACACACAAAGTAGTGTGCGCATCGGGACCCAGGGGAAGGAGCAGTGACCCTGTAGGAGACTGAACCAGACCTACCTGCAAGTGTTGGAGGGTCTCCTGCAGAGTCAGGGGGTGGCTGTGTCTCACCGTGAGGACAAGGACACTGGCAGGAGAAGTTCTGGGAAGTGCTCCTTGGCGTGAGCCCTCCCAGAGTCCGCCATTAGCTCCACCAAAGAGCCCGGGTAGGCTCCAGTGTTGGGTCGCCTCAGGCCAACAACCAACACGGAGGGAACCCAGCCTCACCCATCAGCAGACAAGTAGATTAAAGTTTTGCTGAGCTCTGCCCACCAGAGCAACAGCCAGATCTACCCATCACCAGTCCCTCCCATCAGGAAACTTGCACAAGCCTCTGAGATAGCCTCATCCACCAGAGGGCAGACAGCAGAAGCAAGAAGAACTACAATCCTGCAGCCTGTGGAACAAAAACCGCATTCACAGAAAGATAGACAAGATGAAAAGGCAGAGGGCTATGTACCAGATGAAGGAACAAGATAAAATCCCAGAAACACAACTAAATGAAGTGGACATAGGCAACCTTCCATAAAAAGAATTCAGAATAATGATAGTGAAGATGATCCAGGACCTCAGAAAAAGAATGGAAGCAAAGATCGAGAGGATGCAAGAAATGTTTAACAGAGATCTAGAAGAATTAAAGAACAAACAAAGAGAGATGAACAACACAATACATGAAATGAAAAATACACTAGAAGGAATCAATAGCAGAATAACTGAGGCAGAAGAACAGATAAGTGACCTGGAAGAAAGAATGGTGGAATTCACTGCTGTGGAACAGAATAAAGAAAAAAGAATGAAAAGGAATGAAGACAGCCCAGGAGACCTCTGGGACAACATTAAACACAATAATATTCGCATTATAGGGGTCCCAGAAGGAGAAGAGAGAGAAAAAGGACGCAAGAAAATATTTGAAGAGATCATAGCCGAAAGCTTCCCTAACATGTAAAAGGAAATAGACACCCAAGGCCAGGAAATGCAGAGGGTCCCAGGCAGGATAAACCCAAGGAGAAACACGCCGAGCCACACAGTAATCAAACTGGCAAAAATTAAAGACAAAGAAAAATTGTTGAGAGCTAAAGGGAAAAATGACAAATAACACACAAGGGAACTCCCATAAGGTTAACAGCTGGTTTCTCAGCAGAAAATCTACAAGCCAGAAGGCAGTGGCATGACGTATTTAAAGTGATGAAAGGGAAGAACCTACAACAAAGATTACTCTACCGGGCAAGGGTCTCATTCAGATTCAATGGAGAAATCAAAAGCTTTACAGACAATTAAAAGCTAAGAGAATTCAGCACCACCAAACCAGCTCTACAACAAATACTAAAGGAACTTCTCTAAGTGGGAAACACAAGAGAAGAAAAGGACCTACAAAAACAAACCCAAAACAATTAAGAAAATGGTAATAAGAACAAACATATCGATAATTACCTTAAACGAAAATGGATTAAATGCTCCAACCAAAAGACACAGGCTTGCTGAAAGGATACAAAAAAAAGACCCATATATATGCTGTCTACAAGAGACCCACTTCAGACCTAGGGACACATACAGACAGAAAGTGAGGGGATGGAAAAAGATATTCCATGCAAATGGAAATTCAAAAAAAGCTGGAGTAGCAATACTCACATCAGATAAAATAGACTTTAAAATAAAGAATGTTATAAGAGACAAGGAAGGACACTACATAATGATCAAGGGATCAATCCAAGAAGACGATATAACAATTATAAATATATACGCATCCAACATAGGAGAACCTCAATACATAAGGCAACTGCTAACAGCTATAAAAGAGGAAATCGACAGTAACACAATAATAGTGGGGGACTTTAACACCTCACTTACACCGATGGACAGATCATCCAAACAAAATTAATAAGGAAACACAAGCTTTAAATGACGCAATAGACCAGATAGATTTAATTGATATTTATAGGACATTCCATCCTAAAACAGCAGATTTCACTTTCATCTCAAGTGTGCACTGAACATTCTCCAGGAGAGATCACATCTTGGGTCACAAATCAAGCCTCAGTAAATTTAAGAAAACTGAAATCATATCAAGCATCTTTTCTGACCATAACACTATGAGATTAGAAATGAATTATGTAAAAAACACAAACACATGGAGGCTAAACAATACGTTATTAAATAACCAAGAGATCACTGAAGATATCAAAGGGAAATCAAAAAATACCTAGGGGGCTTCCCTGGTGGTGCAGTGGTTGAGGGTCGCCTGCCGTTGCAGGGAACACAGGTTCGTGCCCCGGTCCAGGAAGATCCCACATGCCGCAGAGCGGCTGGGACCGTGAGCCATGGCCACTGGGCCTGCGTGTCCGAAGCCTGTGCTTCACAACAGGAGAGGCCACAACAGTGAGAGGCCCGCGTACCGGAAAGAAAGAAAAAAAAAAACCTAGGGACAAATGACAATGAAAACACGACGATCCAAAACCTATGGGATGCAGCAAAAGCAGTTCTAAGCGGGAAGTTTATAGCAATACAATCCTACCTCAAGAAACAACAAACATCTCAAATAAACAACCTAACCTTACACCTAAAAGGAACTAGAGAAAGAAGAACAAACAAAACCCAAAGTTAGCAGAAGGAAAGAAATCATAAAGATCAGAGCAGAAATAAATGAAATAGAAACAAAGAAAACAATAGCAAAGACCAATAAAACTAAAAGATGGTTCTTTGAGAAGATAAACAAAATTGATAAACCATTAGAAAGACTCATCAAGAAAAAAAGGGAGAGGACTCAAGTCAATAAAATTAGAAATGAAAAAGAAGTTACACAGACACCACAGAAATACAAAGCATCCTAAGAGACTGCAACAAGCAACTCTATGCCAAAAAAATGGACAACCTGGAAGAAATGGACAAATTCTTAGAAAGGTATAACCTTCCAAGACTGAACCAGGAAGAAATAGAAAATATGAACAGACCAATCACAAGTAATGAAATTGAAACTGTGATTAAAAATCTTCCAACAAACAGAAGTCCAGGACCAGATGGCTTCACAGGTGAATTCTATCAAACATTTAGAGAAGAGCTAACACCCATCCTTCTCAAACTCTTCCAAAAAATTGCAGAGGAAGGAACACTTCCAAATTCATTCTATGAGGCCACCATCACCCTGATACCAAAACCAGACAAAGATGCTCCAAAAAAAGAAAATTACAGACCAATATCACTGATGAATATAGATACAAAAATCCTCAACAAAATACTAGCAAACAGAATCCAACAACACATTAAAAGGATCATACACCATGATCAAGTGGGATTTATCCCATACATGCAAGGATTCTTCAATATATGCAAATCAATCAATGTGATACACCATATTAACATACTGAAGAATAAAAACCATATGATCATCTCAATAGATGCAGAAAAAGCTTTTGACAAAATCCAACATCTGTTTATGATAAAAACTCTCCAGAAAGTGGGCATAGAGGGAACCTACCTCAAGATAATAAAGGCCATATACGACAAACCCACAGCAAACATCATTCTCAATGGTGAAAAACTGAAAGCATTTCCTCTAAGATCAGGAACAAGACAAGGATGTCCACTCTCACCCCTATTATTCAACATAGTTTTTGAAGTCCTAACCACAGCAATGAGAGAAGAAAAAGAAATAAAAGGAATACAAATTGGAAAAGAAGAGGTAAAACTGTCACTGTTTGCAGATGACACGCTACTATACATAGAGAATCCTTAAGATGCCACCAGAAAACTACTAGAGCTAATCAATGAATTTGGTTAAGTTGCAGGATACAAAATTAATGCACAGAAATCTCTTGCATTCCTATACACCAATGATGAAAAATCTGAAAGAGGAATTAAGGAAACACTTCCATTTACCATTGCAACAAAAAGAATAAAATACCTAGGAATAAAGTTACCTAGGGAGACAAAAGACCTGTATGCAGAAAACTATAAGACACTGATGAAAGAAATTAAAGATGATACCAACAGATGGAGAGATATACCATGTTCTTGGATTGGAAGAATCAATATTGTGAAAATGGCTATATTATCCAAAGCAATCTACAGATTCAATGCAATCCTTATCAAATTACCAATGGCATTTTTTACAGAACTAGAACAAAAAATCTTAAAATTTGTATGGAGACACAAAAGCCCCTGAATAGCCAAAGGTCTTGAGGGGAAAATAACAGAGCTGGAGGAATCAGACTCCCTGACTTCAGAGTATACTACAAAGCTACAGTAATCAAGACAATATGGCACTGGCACAAAAACAGAAATACAGATCAATGGAACAGGATACAAAGCCCAGAGATAAACCGACACACCTATGGTCAACTAATCTATGACAAAGAAGGCAAGGATACACAATGGAGAAAAGACAGTCTCTTCAATAAGTGGTGCTGGGACAACAGGACAGCTACATGTAAGAGAATGAAATTAGAACACTCCCTAACACCATACACAAAAATAAACTCAAAATGGTTTAGAGACCTAAATGTAAGACTGAACACTATAAAGGTCTTAGAGGAAAACATAGGAAGAACACACTTTGACATAAATCACAGCAAGAACTTTTTTGATCCACCTCCTAGAATAATGGAAATAAAAACAAAAATAAGCAAATGGGACCGAATGAAAGTTAAAAGCTTTTACAAAGCAAAGGAAACTACAAACAAGACGAAAAGACAACCCTCAGAATGGGAGAAAATATTTTCAAATGAAGCTACTGACAAAGGATTAATCTCCAAAATATACAAGCATCTCATGCAGCTCAATATTAAAAAAACAATCAACCCAATCCAAAGATGGGCAGAAGACCTATTAGACATTTCTCCAAAGAAGGCATACAGATGGCCAAGAAGCACATGAAAAGCTGCTCAGCATCACTAATTATTAGAGAAATGCAAATCAAAACTACAATGAGGCATCACCTCACACCAGTATGAATGGGCATCATCAGAAAATCTACAAACAACAAATGCTGGAGAGGGTGTGGAGAAAAGGGAACCCTCTTGCACTCTTGGTGGGAATGTAAATTGATACAGCCACTATGGAGAACAGTATGGAGTTTCCTTAAACAACTAAAAATAGAACTACCATATGACCCAGCAATCCCACTACTGGGCATAGACCCAGAGAAAACCATAATTCAAAAAGACACATGCACCCCAATGTTCACTGCAGCACTATTTACAATAGCCAGGACATGGAATCAACCTAAATGCCCATTGACAGATGAATCGATAAAGAAGATGTGGTACATATATACAATGGAATATTACTCAGCCATAAAAAGGAACAAAATTGGGTCATTTGTTGAGACATGGATAGACTTAGAGACTGTCATACAGAGTGAAGTAAGTCAGAAAGAGAAAAACAAGTATCGTATATTAACGCATATATGTGCAACCTAGAAAAATGGTACAGATGAACCGGTTTGCAGGGCAGAAATAGAGACACAGATGTAGAGTAGAAACGTATGGACACCAAGGGGGGAAAGTGGCAGGGGGTGGGGAAGGTGGTGTGATGAATTGGGCGATTGGGATTGACATGTATACACTGATGTGTATAAAACTGATGACTAATAAGGACCTGCTGTATAAAAAAATAAATAAAATTTTAAAAAAATTAAAAAAAGAAAATTCTAGAGAACCTAAAAAAAAAAAGCAATAAAATTCTACCATTTGCAACAATGTTGTTGGACCTAGAGGGTATTATGCTTAGTGAAATAAGTCAGAGAAAGACAGAAACTCCATCACTTATACGTAGAATCTAAAAAAATAAAATGAATGTGTATAACAAAACAGAAACAGATTCACAGATAAAGAGAACAGACGAGCGGTTACCAGTGGGGAGAGGGAGGGGGCAAGACAGAAGTATGGAATTAAGAGATACAAACTGCTATGTATAAAATAAGTAACCAGGATATATTGTACAGCACAGGGAAATACGGCCATTGTTTTATGATTACGTTAAATGGAGTATAATCTATAAAAATATTGAATCACCATGTTGTACACCTGAAACTAATATAATATTGTAAGTCAACTATACTGTAATAAAAAATTTAAATCTAAAAACATATTATGACTGCTGTGGGGAGAATATACAGTAGCAGAGCAAGGATGGAAGCAGGGAGACCAGTGAGGAAGGCTTTGCAATGACGTAGGCAAGAAATGATGGCAGTGTGGCCCAGGGTGGTAGCAGCTGGATGGCAAGAGGTAGCTGATTTCTTGGTATGTTTAGAAGGAAGAGCATACAGAATTTGCCAAAGGATTAGATGTGGGGCAGGAGAGGAAGAGAGGAGCTCAGACTAACTCTAAAATGGGAGAATAGAAGAGACGTTTATTGAGATGGGGTGGGCTTAGGGAGGAACGGTTTGGGACCTGTTCTACTTGGAATGTCTCCAAGTGGAAGACACCCACGTGGAGATGGGCATCAGGCAACAGGATATGTACACCTGGAACTTAACTCATGCTGACCTGACCCCCAGCTTTGTCCTTTCCCTCCTAGCCAGCCCAGCGTCTTCTCTGTCTTGGCATGACACTGCATGATGTCTTTATATCTGAGCACTTCCAGCCTCATCCCACACTTCCGACTAGGTTCAATGTCTCCCTGGTTCTCACACTACTCCACTCCCTACTCCTAAATCAAAAGGTGAACAGGCGATCAGGACATGTCCTATGCTTGGAGAGCAACCATTTGAATGCCTTCCCCATCTTCCGTCAATTCCTTTCCAGCACCTCCTAAGCAAAGGCAGAAATGCTTAAGTTGCACTGCAGCCTCAACACACTACCTCTGAAGCCTTTGTTCCATGTCCTTCTCACCAAGGAAGCCTCTGAGGACGAGGTTTCTCGTGTGCCCTGGGATGAGGGAGAGAGTTTTCGGAACAGTGGGAACAAGTTACTTTTCCCCTAGAAAGATATACTAATGCTACCTTATGAAGTAAGCTATCTCTAAAGCTCAGTATCTGAACACACTAAAAGTTAATTTCTCACCCACATCACAGTTTGGTGTGAGTCAGGCATCTCTCCTGGTGGCACTCTTCCACGTGGTGACTCAGGATCCCAGACCCTTCCATTGTGTGTCTCCTCCATTGCAGTCCCTCACTTCCAGCACTTGGGACATTGTATGGCCAGGTCTGGAAGTGGCATATGTCACTTCTGCCCACATTCCGTTGTCTGGAACTCAATCCCATGGTTCCACCTAACAGCAGGTGAGGCTGGGGAATCTAGTCTCCCCACCTGCCCAGGAAGAAGCAACAGGACTGGCGAGCATCTCTCCAGTCTCTGACACCAAAAGGTTTACCCCCCTCCTAGTGATGAATACATTGGTACTTCGGTTTTGCCCTTATTCTCTCGTGAATGTTACAGCGTGATTCTACTTTGCCGTGCATGATTCCTCCCAGTGAACCCAAAAGATCAAGCTTCGGAATCAGCAGAGTTGAGGACCAAACCGCACTGACCCGAAGCGCACTCAAGCCGCAAAGTTCCCTCAGGCACATCTTAGCTGGGACAACACTGCCCACCGGAGTCATCAGAAAGACCCAAGTACATTACCTGTGCTCTGTGCTCTGTTTAATATGTCAATGAAGTGTGTCCTAAATTTACTTATTTCTAGGATCTCTTCCTCATTCCCCAGCAGGCCCGGTTTTACTGCCCTCACATGCTTCCCATGGCGAGGGAGGGAGCTGAGGAAAGTGACTTGAAAAGAAACAAGGCAGAGGAAGGGAGGGAAAGGACAGGGTAAGGGAGGAAGTAAGCTAAAAGGTGAAGACAAAAACCTGTGGGCTTCCCTGGTGGCGCAGTGGTTGAGAGTCCGCCTGCCGATGCAGGGGACATGGGTTCGTGCCCCGGTCTGGGAAGATCCCACATGCCGCGGAGCGGCTGGGCTCGTGAGCCATGGCCGCTGAGCCTGCGCGTCCGGAGCCTGTGCTCCGCAACGGGAGAGGCCACAACAGTGAGAGGCCCGCGTACCGCAAAAAAAAAACACAAAAAAAACCCTGTACTTGAGAGGGAGGAAGGGAAGTCAAGGGTGAACACCAGCTAGGGAGAAAGGGTTGGGGGGGCCACCCAGCAAGAGGGCGAGAGCTGCAGGAGCCCGAAGAGAGGGAAAGGCAGGCGGACGCAGGGAAGGGCGCCCTTAAGAGACCCTGGGGCGGCAGCCTGGGAACCGAGTGCAGCTGTTACTACGGCAGCGGCGTAGCTCTTTGGGCTCCAAGGAGCACGAGCATGCCCTTTGGGAGCAGAACCTGCTCCCCCGGTAATGGGGGAGCGGGAAGCACGAAGGAGGGGGAGGTGCAGGGGCGGGTAAGGATGGATCTGAGCGCAGGCAGAGACATGCCAGACGGAGGGGGAATGCTGCCCCTGCTGGAAAGAACAAGTAAGTGCCCTGTGCTTGGTAGGCTAGCTTTTTACCTCCCGCAGACACTCAAAGCTCCCGCTTCTCAGTCTCAGTTTGAAATAAACACACTTGCCCACCTAGACGAAGGGACTGAGGCTGGTGCCTCCCACCCATCCGAGCTGCCCGTGCCTGGGCCTTACCTGGCCGCACTTGTATGCTTCTCGCCGGGAGTGCAGGCTGCCTCCGGGACTTTCTACTGCTCTGCAGGAAAATCTCAGGGCTGGGGCCTGAGGTCAAGAAGTGCGACGTGGGGTGCGTGGGCTGTAATTACGGTACTCGAGGGGGCGGCCGGCCCGAGGCGCAGAAACATCCACAGAATCAGCCGTAAAGGATCGAACTGGCCCCGCTTTCTCTCTGAACGTTGGCCTGTGTCCTTCGCTCGGCAATACTTTCCAGACTGCCGGCTATTAGCAGACAGAGCATGCGCAGAAAAGGTCCCGCTCAACTCCAGGCGCAGGTGGGCAGGGCAGGTCGCGCCCCTCGGGGCAATTTCCCACAGCTGGGCAACCTGAGCCTTCCCTCATTGGTTTCACTCCAACAGATCTGCTTGGATTTTGTTTTTTGCTCTCTCCTTTTGTTTTCTCCTTTGCGTTTCCTGTCTCTTCCTTTCCTCCGTTGTGGGCCACACCTGAGACTTCTCGTGGACGTTACTGAGTCTACAGGGCACTTAATAAGAGGGCAACCCAAGGCCACCCCCATATGAAGGTTTCTTTTTCTCCAGGCAAGTTCCCCAAGTTCTCCTTGGGGAACTTGCTTGCATTTCCACCAAGCCGCCTCGGGGCCAGGCTCCACCCAAGCCTGTCAGTTAAAGCGCACAATTTACTTTATGGCTGTTTAAGGAACGGAAAGGAACTGCTCATATACACAGTGCGGTTTGAAAGTAATCACGTTGAGGCTACAGGCCACATAGGAATCCCACGTCATCACTTCAGTTACATCTGAACTGTGGTGGTAACGGCGCCATCTTGCTTCACTCAGTTATCTCCACGTGGGTTAACGCCCTTCCCAGGAATCCCTTATCACCCCTCTCTTGGGTCCTTTTGGCGAGATTCACTGGATCTGGGGGAAGGTGATGGCTGGTTGCTATTTCTACTGCCTGTCTCTCCAAGGCTTCAAAACCAAGGCTTGTAGGTTCTCCGAGCTGCCTGGGACTACCATGCACGTCTGTGTTCCATTCTTACAGATCTGTCCTTTTCAGTTCTCCCTCTGTTTCCTTGTGTCCTTGCTCCCAGGGTTCCCTGGCCCTCCCTTCGCTCGGATTCGGCTTATGTTAGTGACTCTTTAGCCTGCGTCTGGAGCAGTTACACTAGAAAGTTCCCTCAGCTTGCCGCAGCTCCAGGCCCGGCCTTGGCAATCCCGGCCGACACAGATGTTCCGCTTTACCTTGACTGATACGCATCGGCAGGCCGCAGAGTTCACAAGTCCCAGCTGCGTTCTGCCTTGCAAATAAACACTCTTAAGAAGTTGCATCCGTTTGCTTTCCCAGAGACACGGCCCCATTTCTCTCCTCCATCTCAGATTCCACTCAGGACAGAGCCACTGTGGAAGAAGGCTAGGCAGCTGGGATGTCTTTAAATAATAAAGCGCCTTTTAGACCCTCAGAGCTGGACTGGGCCTTAGACATCACCTAGTCCGGTGATTCCCAGAGGAGCTGGGAAGGATGAAGAGAGCTGAAACTTGCCAGTGGCAGGAAACACTGCACCCAAGCAGCTGTGACATCCGGGCAGCTCCACTGGGAAATGGGCTCCAAGCCTGGCTAACCACGAGGATCACAGAGGCGCTGAGCTGGCCCCTTTCTGCTGGGCACAGGCTTCCTTCTCCCCTGGGTTTCTTTAAAATGTTAATTTCTTGAAACAGTTTGTCCACCTGTTCTTGTGACATTTTCCATCCATCCTACTACACCTTCGGCGGTTTTCTCCTTCCTCTTCAATGTATTTCCTAAGATCCTCTGCTTCTCCACCCACCAACTTGAGTCCCACACAAACACCACAGAAGAGTGTGGACATTCTTATCACTTTATATTTACCACCTGCCTTCATACCTATTCCTGTTCATTTCTCCTAAAGAAAACACCATCCCGATCAGTTCTCCTTCGATCCTGTGCCCAGTTGGCAAACACAGACCCATCTGTACAAACACACACATAACAGGACGTTTAATCCTGCTCTTCCTGAGGCCTCTGTGTTCAGAGGGAATCCCCAAAGGTGGAGAACAGTATAACAGGTGTCATGCCTCTTACATCCTAATGGGTGTCAGACCACTTGCAGGACACCTTGTAAGGTTGAGAAACCAGTGTAGTCAGAGTTAGTCCACTACCCGCCTGCGTCCTATGACAGAGAACCAAGGAGAGACCATTCCTTTGGAGAAATTTCTGATGCTTTGCCCTCCTCTCAAATCATCATGGACTGCTGGGGTTCCTCGGAGAGGCTGGCATGTCTCTGGGGGCATACTGGGAATTAGTACATAATATGAACCTAAAAAATACAAGGGGAAAAGGCTTGAGGTGATGGGAGAGAGAGAAAGAGAAGTGCCTTAGAAGCAATGTGCATTTGCACAAGTAACACTAGAGCAGTGATGTTTCCTGTCCTGGCCAACCAAATGTGTCACGTGCTGGAAGGAAATGACCTGGGGCCATTTCCCAGGAACCTCGCGCGTAAGCACTGCCTGGGAGGATGAACTGACCCAGCAGAAGGGTGGATCCCTGGAGTTGAGAGCCTGAGTGTTGGAGGTTTAAGCGGCCGTGGGGGGAGCTATTGCCTGATTCATTGGAACAGCACTGGGAGGTTCTAGTGGGGAATGTCTGAGAAACCAGAGAAGGAAACCTCGAGTAAGAAGTCAGCTTTGAAATTCTGCCAGAGCCAGAGACCACCAACATTACAGCAGCCAGAAACTGTTCCTTTTTCCTAACCCTCCCCAGGACCAGACATAGCAGCTTGCAAGGAGCCAGTGGAGAAAAGAGAAAAGCAGCCATCCTGACCCCTCCTGTACTGCAGGCAACAGACCTGCAGGAGGGGCAAAGCCCTAGATGGTGTAAATTATTATGTGGGACTGGACATATTCACTACGAAAAGAAATCTGTTCTTGTGATTACAAGGACCAGGGAAAGCTTCAGACCTGCCCAGGACTTCCCCCAAGGCAAAAGCTAGTCCACAGAGCAAAGGGGCACAAGAGGAATTGAGTCCCTCTCGTTCAGCGTAATGAGCACACATCCTGGCACCCAGACAAGGATGACAGTTGAACAGATAAGGATATATCCAACCATTACTTGACCTACAGTAAGAATACTCAGGAAGGATGTGGACCTCGTATATATTTTGACTTGGTCATTCCCACCATGATGCTTCTCATGGATGGAGTTTGGGCTCACACCCCCAGCAGTGACGATGCTTCTCTTATTTTCTTCCAGGTACGTGTCTTCCATTAGGTACCCTGCCACCCGATGAAGCGGGATGGGAGGAGATGACTTGATCATGGGTTTATAATCCAAACCACTAGGCTTTCCATAGAGTCATGAATAACATGCTTTTCTGCTCAGTTATACTTTTTACATAAAAATAGAAATCTTTAATAAAACCAGATCAGCATAAACTAGTATTAGTAGAACATCACTGTTTCAACAGATGAATCATCTATTTCTATAATGAAATAGGAATATCTAGATATTTTTTTCTAATCCAGAGACTCATGTGTGCATACGAACCATTTTAGGACCTTGTTAAAATGCAGACTCCCAGGCCCTGTCCTACCCGGGGCAGGACCAGAGAATCTGCATTTTAATAAGCCTTCCTAGCGACTCTGAAGCCTATCGCAACTTAAGACATTGTTTTAATTAGTTGCGATCTACTGCCACTAGTTACTTAACCTAACCTTTTGTTTTTCCCTAGACATGAGCGGAACTATTAGTTTACCCAGAATCTTTTAATGTAAAGTTTTAACATTTTGGAGGCCGTAGGCTTTAGCAACTTTGCCAAATGTCAAACCTACTAGCATTTCTCTTGTATGGAAAACTAGTAAATTGATTCTAATTACCTGCCTCCTAGTTTACCTCCTGGAATATATATTTGCCCTTTTGGCCGCCCTTCTCTTTGGGTGACGGAAACAAACAAAATGGCCAGTTAGACCATAGATTCGCAGTGGTTTCCCCATCAGAACCACTGCCCCAGTCAATCGCAAACACCTCTGAAGTTTATTCACTGAACAGTTTCCAAGCCAAGATCACACACTCAGGATTAGAGACAAGTCAGCTTAAGAGCTTGGGGTTTAAAAATCTAAGCTAGCCCAGTCCATTTAATAGGAATTTAACAAGATTTTTAAATAGATACGGTAATTTCTTCACACATCCAGAGCTAATCAGATAGAAACAGGTGTGACTAGAATAGTAGAAACCAGGAGGGAGGGAATCTAGCCGGCCAAGGATTTAATCCGAGGCTGCGGTCAGTGACCTTTCAGATCCTTTTCCTCTGAGATTCTGCCATTTGTTTTTCTCTATTAAATTTATTCTTCGCTTTGGCTCACTGTTTCAGCCTGCTGAGAACATTTAGGGGCTTGGTTTTATCTTCTAGCATCTTAGTGATTCCCCCAATTTTGATTCCCCCTCCAGTTTGATTCACGTACCTGTGAAGAGGTTCTTTTAAGCTGGTGAGAAAAGCCTGGACCGGGACAGACCCGTAACTTGGCTGCATCACCATCAGACTTATTTCACGGGCGACGGGTACACTGCCCCGGCTTACAACGGACACCTGTAATTGCACCAAAAAAGAGGGCAGAAAGGGAGCAAATACATTTGTTACACACTGTCAGAGACACGTAGCGGGTGTGAGTTAGGGTCAACGTGGGATGGGGCAGTAGGAGGGTGGCAGGGTGGGACTGAAAGTGGGCTCCCGGCATACTCATCACAATCATGAAGAGTAAGAACAGCTGCCTTTAGTGAGCATTGACCCGGCATCAGTAACGAGCTAGAAGTGTGTACGCATCGTCTCATTTAATTCCCACAAGCCTTCATAGGAAAGCACTGGTGCTGCCAGCATGGGTTCTGGGGCTGAATGGCTTAAGTTTGAACCCTGACGCCAGCACTTACCACTTGTGGCCTTGGGAGAGTTACTTATCTGTTTGAAGATCCTCATTTGAAAATAATGATAGTAATAGCACTAGTCGTGGGCTTGTGGAATTAGGTAGGGAACTGTAGCTGCTATTAGACCAGATAAGCCCTCAAATCTTAGTGGCTTAACTTAATAAAGGTTTCCTCCACAACGGTAATAGTCCAAGTGCGTGTTTGATGGGCAGCCTTCCACGTGGAAATGTAGGGACTCATGTTTCTTCTATTTTGTGACTGTGCAAACTGCTAGGAAGACAGGTATGAATTGGGGGTGGGCTGGGTGGGAGAAGAGACGGGTTATGGACCAGACCTAGAAGCAACATACATTCTACTGAAATACCCAGAAACCAGTCACGTGGCTACTCCAATTGTAAGGCAGGCAAGAAATAGGGTCTGTGTGTCCAGGAGGAAAAAATAAAAGAATCTGGTCTCTTCCATAGTTGAGAGGCTTAAACTTAAATTCCTCGGTTTGGTAGCTGGTACACAGTAAGTGCTCAGTAAATGGTAGTGATTATTAGCATTGCTATGGCACTAGCTCTGGCTACATTCCCTTCCATGTCTTCTTGATGCCTCTGGTCCAGCTCTCTTAACCTTTCCCTTCGGAATTCCCTCAGATGTAGCCTGACCTTGGATTTGTGATGCCTTGGGGAGTCTCTCTGTAACTCTTGGGAACCTTCAAACATTAGGTCTGACTCTGTTCTGTGGACACCAACCCCAGCATCTTCTCTGAACCCACTGGCCACCGTAAAACCAGTGGGATGCGAGGGTGTAGGTAGGTAGAGTGGTTCAGTGTGTATTAGCAGCTCAGGAGAGAGCTCCAGACAGAGATGGCAGAGTCAACGTCGTGTCAGCGGTGACTGAACCTACGTGACTAGTGAGAAATGGCACGAAGAATGCGTAATGTGAGAGGAGTGAGGACCGAGGTCAGTCCTGAGAAACACCAACGTGGAAGACAGTGTTTCCCAAACCGCGGGCATCTGTGTACCCCAGGCTTGTGTCACTCGGACTGTGACTTTTCTTAGACTTTTTCTCACTTTAACTCAACTTTAATTTTTAGAGATTATTTAGAAAGGAAACATATTTGCACTGTAATAAATGAGAAAGTAGTATCATTGTCACCAGTAGCAAGTCCTCCTAAAAATAAGTAAGAATGGAGATAAACAAAAGCCTGTTTAGCTGGTGACTATCGGCCGGAAAAGGCTGTATGTCTGAGAGGGCTTTCCTTTTATTTTTATAGAAGAGGAAAATTAGCTATCATTAGAGAGGTGTTAAAGACGTACTGATTCCAAACTGAGACTCTCTGTTTAACTCAGAAGAATTGAAAGAGAATTAAGAGAGAATCAACGTTCTCACTACACAACTCACATTTGAGGCAGGGCTCAGATCCAGAGGGGGCCATCTTACATGGTGTAGAAAGCCCTGGCTGTGACCTTGTACCACCTAAAATTATCCCTCTGCCATCAGCGGTATGAATCCCTCCCTT
Organism: Globicephala melas; assembly: GCF_963455315.2. Classification (NCBI taxonomy): domain Eukaryota; kingdom Metazoa; phylum Chordata; class Mammalia; order Artiodactyla; family Delphinidae; genus Globicephala; species Globicephala melas. Next base: position 12,472,706 of record NC_083322.1, read on the forward strand.
TGGGAAAACCGGGAGAGGTGGAGTCATGGCCTCCAGGGGTGGAAAGGTCCAGGGAGTGGTTAGTTTTCAGAGGCTGCGAAAGGATCAGCAAAGTCAGGACTGAAAAGCTCCCTCTGAACTTGGCAACCAGGGCTCACTGGTGTCTTTGGTGGAGTGGATTTAATGGCACAGTGAGGGCCGAGAGGCAGAATGCAGCACTTGAACCGTGAATGGGAGATGACACTGTGGAAACAGCGTTGAGGAGCTTGGCTGTAAAGGAGAGAGTTAAGATTCAGGGAGATTTGTTTTGCATTCTTTTGTAAAACATGGGAGACATTAGAATGTATTTTTAGACACTGGGGAAGGAGCTGGATGCTGGTAAGTACTGCAGGGGGGTGACAGTAGATGGATCAAGGTCCCAGTTTGGGGAAGATGAAGAGTGTTCCGGTGAAGAGCACAGGTGGGAGATCTAACCCAGAAGAGGAAAAGGGTCAACTTTTCTTAGTTTGAGGGTAGAAGGTGAGGGCATATCCAAGCCCAGGAACTTTCTTGGGTAGAAGAGTGGAAAGTGGAAGGATTTCATGTCTGAAGCCTGATTTTCCTTTGACAAGTAAGGGGTGAAGTTATATCTGTGGCCAAGAGAAAAAGTGAGTGCAGGCTTGAACTACTGGTTCTCCAGTTCAAAGAGTATATTAGCGTTCTCCAGAGAACCAGGACCAACAAGATGTATATATACCTATTGAGAGAGAGAAAGAGAGAGAGGAGAGAGAGACTTTAAGGAATTGACTCACATGATTATAGAGGCTGGCAAGTCCAAAATCTGCAGGGTAGGCTGGCACGCTGAAGACCCAGGGAAGGGTTGATGTGACAGCTCAAGTCCAAAGGTGGTATAAGGCACAATTCCCACTTCCTTTTGGGAACCTCATTCTCTTTTCTCTTAAAGCCTTCAACTGATTGGATGAGGCCCACCTATATTACAGAGGGTAATTTGCTTCACTCACAGTCTACTGATTTCAATGTTAATATCATCTAAAAAAAAATACATTCAGAGCAACATCCAGACTGATGTTTGACCAAATATCTGGGTTCTGTGGCCAAGGCAAGTTGACACATAAAATTAACCATTGCAAGTAGTATTAATGATCTCATTTATATCCATAGCAAAACCATGAGGCGATGTAGATAAGGAGAAGACTGTAGAATGTGGAGAGAATCCTCCGGATTCTAGGAGGTTCTTATTGTCAGTAGGTGCTCTGCGGACCCCAGGGTTTCTGATGGAGCCAGAGCTGAAGATGACAACACAGAAGAGTCATGGGGGACAATCCACCCACCCCACCTTCGAGGAGAGACGCCATCTCGGCATAGAAGGATAGACCCTGTGAAAGCAAACTTTCTATATGCAAATTCTGATCTGTAAGTCCCAGTCAGTAACTGCTGAGGACTCCTCTCCTGTCACACTAGCCCCAGGACACAGGTGCTTTCAAGATAACAAAATATAGGAGTTACCTTTTCGTTCATTCTCCTTCTTCTATTTTCACCATGGGTCAAAGGTATGTATATTTATTTCATTGAGATCAGTGTGATTATTTATTTTCAAGGCTGCCTTTTCTCAATAGAATTTCTAGTTGAGCTTATTCTTTCCCTCATTCATAAGCCTGAGGTCTTTTCATATCCTGTCCTTGGCAAGAATCCTTGGAGAGTAGCCTTGGAGACATACCTAGTGGGAAGCCACCTGCCCTGGACTGAGCGTGGCTCTATTCTGGTCATAGGCTTTGTGATCTGGACAAAGGAATTGAGTATGTGCCTGTCCAATTGTCAGGCGATACTAAATTTGGTGGGCCAGCTGAATTCTAGCAGAAAATCATGCAAAATAATGTCTAGCAATTGGGGGAAAATTGGCCCACAGGGAAGACAATTGGATGAAATTCAGTAGGACTACACGGGCCTAGAATTCTAACTCTGGGACTGCAACTAGCTATATTATAACCTTGTAGTTCAGAGACCAAGCCTCAGATATGAGTTGTGCCACACCAAAGAGTTTTGGAGCCAAAGGGACCTTTGAGAAGTCATCCACCCCCTCCCCCATTTTATATGCATCAGACAAAAAGGTTTCTCCCAACTTTGAAAGGTTATGGTTCTCCAAGTTCATGTCTTCTGAGCTCCCCTGATCCAGTTTCCCATCCTCTCCATCAGAATCCCTTGCCCCTGCTCCTCCAGTTCCACAGGGCCATGCTCAGCACCCTATAGTACCTCCTTCAGATGCCTCAGGTGGTTTACCTTCCTGATTCCCAGGCTAGATTATCAGCATCTTGACAATGCGATCATGTCTTGTGTATCTCTGCATTTCCAAGGTCTATCATGGTGCCTGGCACATAGTTAATGATCAATAAATTTTGGCTGAATAATAATGAAAAGAAACAGCACATTTGCTCATGTATTATGGTTATCATATTTTCTCACCTCTGATGCTCTCCTTTATACACAGCCTAATTCAGTGACTCTCTTAATATTGTAAAGGTCAAAAATTGAACACAACTCACCACATTTTTGACCAGCACAAAATATAGGGAGAAAAACATACGTTGTATACCTGGACATTTTACTTCTGATAAGAGAAACTGAAGACTGCATTGGCTTATTTTTAAAGCTACATCACATTAAGCTCGTGGTCAGCTGAAATACCATGATGTTTTCCCATGGATTTCTGCCACGCTGCAGCGCTCACATTCTGCACATGCGCAATTGATCTTGAACCCCCAATGTAGGACTTGACATTTTTTGGTTTTGGCTCAAGGTTAAACCCAATCAAAATCACTTTGGATCTGATGCTATCGGTGACTACATTAGCAATACTTCCTGGATTCGGGTCACTGGCAAATCCGACATGCAGATCTTTTCTGCCTTTATCCCACTGTGTGACAACAATGTTGAAAGGATTGGGGCTAGGACAAGAGCCCCAGTAGTAACCACCCCCTTCCACGTTGATCCAGAATCACTGAAACTTATGAGTAATCAACCGTAAACTGATAAATGCACTCCAAAACACTGCCAGACATACCTGATTTCTCCATCTTTTTTTTTTTTTTTTGCGGTACGCGGGCCTCTCGCTGTTGTGGCCTCTCCCGTTGCGGAGCACAGGCTCCAGACGCGCAGGCTCAGCGGCCATGGATCACGGGCCCAGCCGCTCCGAGGCATGTGGGATCCTCCCGGACCGGGGCACGAACCCGTGTCCCCTGCATCGGCAGGCGGATTCTCAACCACTGCGCCACCAGGGAAGCCCCGTTATTTCTCCATCTTACCCACAAAAATCTTGAGGTTGCCATTTTAAAAAGGTTTTCTAAGGTACACACATACTTTATCTACAGCTCCTGAAATTTGCCAGCCAAGTAACCCATTAAAATAAATAAAACACAGCTCGTATGGCACAACTCCTTAGCACGCATGTGCTGGCCCTGGTGCCAATGGCGCTCTTTTCTAAGTCTCACAATCCCCGCCCCTTTTAAGTAAATCTCATTTAGACTATGGCCTGGCATTGACGCTGAGCTGAGTTTCCATGGTTGGGATCCCATCTGACGGCACATCCAATCTTCCATGATTCCTCAAAAATTACCCACTGTGACTATGAGATCAGAGTACAAGTTCTTTGCACATCCTAGGACAGGGTTACTTAGACTTGAAAACAAACCTTGTGGAGGGTGGCCTTAACGCATGTGCGGAACTATCCTTCACTTTTAAGTGACAAGGGTCTTCAGTCAAAGAGATCGATGATTATTCCTTCTGGTTTTCACCTGATGCTGCAGGGTGAGGCAATGGCACAGACCTTTGTCACCCTGAACATCTTCCACTATTATACACAACCACCTGCTGAGAAGCTGCTCTTCCGCATCTCAGGACACTTTACATCTTTTCCCCAGTTGATATGAAGAATCTATATGTGTTGGTATTCTTCTGGTCTTTTTTTTTTTTTTAACTATAGCTGATTTACAATATCGTGTTAGTTTCAGGCTTCTGATCTTGTAATGCTGAACACATGAAAGCCGTGAGTGGTACCCACAGTATCAAGAGGCCAAGCTGATTGGCACAAGATGCCAGGAACTTAGAAGATCTTCTAGGAAAAAAGATGTCAGAATTTGAGATGGAGGTCACAGGGCAGGCTCACTCCTTCCCTGATAAGACCTCAGGTTGCTCTCATGAGTAGAAGATGACAGAATCAAGAGGTAACAGGAAACCATCCTGATGGGAGAAGGAGTTTTCCTCTCACTCCTACTCTCCTTGTTCAGATTATAAGCTTTGAAATGAGGTGGGGGATATCCATGTTCTTGCTTCCATAATATGTCAAACAATGGGATCAATAAAATATCCTAAGGTTTAGGATACGCCAGGTTTTGTCTTTTCCACCTGACTCTGGAACTCCAAAAAGCCATAAGCTTTCAAAAAGTGACCCAGTAACAAACTCATTTTATGGAAGAGTATTAAAGTTTAGGTTTTTAAAAGGTAGCTTAGAAATAAAGTAGTCAAACTGTCTCCTTTTATAGGTAAGGACACTGAAGTCCAGAGAGGTTCAATGACTTGCCGAAGGTCACAAAGTTACAAAAGATGGAGCTGGCCCTTGAACCCAGCGCTTTGCAGCTCAGGGCTCCCTTTAGGGCAACTTGCTGACGCCCTCTTGCACACGAGTTGTAGTTTCTCTGTTACCCTTTATTTCTGCTCTTTTCAATTCGAAAATGTTTTTTTTTCCCTAGACAAGAGCTAAAGAGAGCAGAGTTTGAATAGTTCTGGCTTCTGCTAATATCATGCGGCATTTTCTGAGAGTGAGAATGTGGAAGGTGGTAAATGTAGAGACAGATAAGCCAGTAATGGAAAAACAGGGTTGGTAGGGAATGAGGAGGCACAGGTGTAACACAAAGAGACCAGGGAGGTCATGGCTGACCACAGATGGAGGCAGGCAGCAGTGGAGTGCTACTGCTGAGAAGCCAAAGTGATACTGGGATGTATTTATAGAAGGATGACATGCAAAGCCCAGGAAGCAATCATTAGGCTACAATCTACATTAGTCAGATCTCTATTGAATATGATGCCCATTTTGTCACACTTTGAAATGTGAGAGCCCGGTGTGGTGGGGGGATAAAAAGGGACAGGAAATCATTACTTAGAGTAAAAGTGAAGGAATCTGGATTGCTGAAAGCAACCCCTGCTCCCATCCCACCCATTGCCTGATTGCTCAAGCAGGTAGGGGGACAGAGAGGGAAGGGGAAGGAGAGTCAGCCAGAAATTTCCCTCTAAACTGCTGGTCTCTCAGCATAGAATTTTAGAGGCTGATTCTGTCTCCTTTCCTTCCAGTCAAGGTTAAGATCCCCTGCCTGAGTTCTCTCTCTGCAAAGAGTTGAAGGCCTAGCATCAACAGCTCTTATTGATTAAAGATGGCTTCTTTACCAGCACAGAGCCCTCACCGAGTAAGTCACCACTTCCACATGCTGGTTACAGGAACTTCAAGAGCAAAGTGCTTGAGGAGACTCAGGCCCATCACTGGAACCCCACGCTGACCACAGCAGCCTCGTGGCCTCCACCTGATTTCGGACTAGTTCTCAGCCTGTATGTGAAAGATTTTCTCTTTCAAAAAGAAGTTTATAAAAATAGAAGTATAGTTGGTTTACAATGTTGTGTTAGTTTCTGGTGTACAGCAAAGTGATTCAGTTATACGTATACATTCTTTTTCAGATACTTTTCCATTATAGGTTTCTAAAAGGTATTGAGTATAGTTCCCTGTGTCCCTACATAGTAGGTCCTTGTTGTTTATCTATTTTATATACAGTAGTGTGTATTCTCACTCAGTCTTAAGCAAATCTGAAGCTGTGGGCATCTACATCACTACTGCCTTTCCTCTGTACAAGAACTGCTTTATGTAACAGCATGTTGAGTGTGATGGAATAGACAGGTCAACCTCAGAGCCTCAACCTGACTTCCTGAAGTTAAAAACATAGGATTCTTCTGGTTTCAGACATATCTTATGCAGTAATTCCATATTTTGGAGAAAGGTGGTGATGTCTTTAAAACAATCCTCTGTCATGTCTCCTTTGCCCTTCTACAGAGATTTTAAGCTTCATTTAATCTCTCCTTAAAAAAAAAAAAAAGAAAAGAAAAAGAAAGGCACACGATGGAGAAAGACCCTTGTAGATATCACATACTAGGTTCTTGCAGGCCAAAGAATACAAGTAGAAAAGTCCTTGTGCTGGCTTTCCCCATCACTTCCCAAAAGAAATTTCCATTGAAAAAAAAAATAAAAGGCCACTGCTTCCCACCTGCAATGGAAGAACTCGAGAAGCCAAGTCCCCTATGGCTGATGCTGTGGGCCAGATGGTCCTTGCTTCTCCATAGGAACGTGGGCCCTGCTTGCTCTTTGTGGTCCCAAGGCTCAGGGGTCCTCTCTCTTTTAGTGAGAGGGGCCAAGGAAGTGGGGAGTGTAACAGAAAGTGGCCTAGTCCTCAAGTACATGTCACCTGACTCGCAGAAGACCAAGTGTGCCAACATAGAGAGGCCACGAAAGGTTGGGGACATAGGCTTTGTGGTCAGACAGACCTGGGATTGAATATCAATCCCTTCTCCCAGCACCGGGTGAGTCTCAACTGTGTCCAAGGACAAACCCACACACCTTCCAGAAACTGCTGGTCTCCTATAGGATTAAACCACATGTCTGGTGTTTTTCATTTAATGCTTTATCTTGTACCTCTTTCTATACCAACCCACCAAGACTGACCTCGATCGCTTTCTTGGCTGTATGGCATACCACTCTATGGCCATGTTCACTTTTGCCATTTCCCAAGAATTAAAGTCAATGTGTTTCTGATTTTTGCTACAGCAAACAATACTGCAATGAATATCCTTCTACAAATATTTGTACACGAATACAGCTGGAGGAAAATCCCCAGAAAGAGAATTGCTGCAAATGTCTTTACAATTTTGATATTGTCAAATTGTCCTCTACAGTGCCTCCACTGACGCTGCCCAAGAAGTCTTCTTTCTGAAGGTGGGACAATGGGCATGAGGGTGAATGAACTAACAATGTCTTTTGTTATTCTTCTACTCTCCAACAAAGCGTTGTTGCTACTATTTGGGGGGTCCTTGGCCGTTGACTCCATGGAAGATGAGAACCAGTTGTGCTTTTCCCAGAGGGGACATCTGCCAGAAACCAGGCTTATTTTTGGCAACTGGGTGACACGCTCCCTGCATTTCCAGGGGATTCTTGGCTTCCCTCAACAATGACCTATTTGTGGCTGAATATTTAGCTGTTCTCTCAATCCTGATGTCTGGTCTACAGCCTATTTTGAGATTTGATAGGTTGTTGTCCAGCAAACACTGTGGATGCAAACCCCAAAATAGAGTCTTACACTCCGTTATTTGTCTGGGAAGCATTCATGGGTAAAACCTGTTTTTATTTTTATTATTTAATTTTCAAACTTTTATTATGGGAAATTGCAGACATATACAAAAGTAGAGAAAATAGTGTGATGAACCCCTATATACCTACCACTCGGCTTCAGTGATCAATTCATGACCATCTTGTTTATGTATACCCCAACCAATTCCCCACCTCCTGTATCATTTTCAAGCAAATCCAAGACATTTTATCATTTCATTCATAACTGTTTCAGTGTCCACCCCTGAAATGTAAGAACTTAAAAAAAACATACTACTGTTACACCTAAAATGACTAACAATATATTAAAATATACACAAATAACCCAGTCGGTGTTCAGATTTCCAAATGCCTCATAAAATGATTTAAACAGGATTTTTAAATGTTAGAAAAGCAAATACTGAGGACCAGGAGATCTGAGTTCAAGTCTTAGATCTGTCCCTCTCTCCTTGGGTGACTTTAGATAATTCTCCTGACTGCCACTGCCTCTGTTTCTTGGACTTTGGGGGCTGGAAAAGACAAATCTCACCACTTTCAGATGATGCTGATGATTTGAGGAAAGGAACCAGAAAAAATGGTAAAAACTGAAACTAGAGTCAAGTTTGAATTTCTATATAATAGTGACCAGATCAATAAATGTCTGCTAAATTCAATAAAATTTACAAAATCTGTCTACTCTTATCCCATGAAAGAGATGTTAGGGTCAGGAGGGCCTCATCGTTTCCTCTTGCCAGAGAAGTGCTTTTCAAAATGAAGTAGATATAGGAGCTGCTTTCATTTTAAAGCACATAATCTTAATACAGTATTTGTTTAAACCCACAGATATTCCTCTAAACTATCCCCCTGCTTTTAGGAGTCTGGAAATAGGGCAAGGGGAGAGGAAGAAAGAAGACAGATTTGTCGGTGGTTCTGGACGTCAAGCAATGCCACTGGGAACTCTCTTATCCAGTCAGATAATGTATGCCTATATAAATTAGAAAGCGTCATAAATCTGTGATTAGAAAAATGAGGGTCTCCAGATGGTCCTGAATCACTCCTAGCATTTTCCCCTTTGAATTTCTATTAGCAGCAATCGGTTTTCTCTTCCAGAGAAAAATTCTCTATAAAATCTAGGAAAGGGAAGTAGCCAAATAAAGACACAGATTGACGGGACACTGAAAATATTGCTAAAAACTCTTGAAGGTCTTTTTTAAGACCATTGCACGTACCTTCTCGCTCTGTGTATGTGCAGGGGCACGGGGGGTGATGGAGCCCGTGGTGTAAAGGGAGGGAAAGAGAAACGAACAAAAGAAGAATCTGCATTTCTCATCACGGTTTGGTGAAGGCAGAGCAGAGAACTCCTTCCCGAGTTGGTGGATCGTGGCTGCCAGGAAAGCTGTGTGCGTCTATCTTCTCAACGAGAGGGATCGTTTAGCAGCAAAACGGCTTGGCAAGGATGAGGGGCGGACACCTTTTCTCTCTTTCAAAGGCAACAGTGCTTAGGGTTTGAAGAGGCTGCATTTCTGCTATTTGAACATCTGCGGGGTACAATCTCTGTCCTTCACCTGAACACACACGCCCACACATATAGTTGTGATACCTGCTTCCCCTAAACATACAGGGGACCCTGACCAGCCACCCTTCTGTTGAAAGGTGAAGAGTGTGCCCCTTACTGTCGGGTCAGGGAGGGAGAGAGAGATTGCATACGGGGGAGCTGGGGCGGGGGGTCGTCACAGAGGCGAGCCTGGGAGAAGCCAGGTGGCTTCTGCGGCTAGGTGCAGGGCCACTATCCTCGGCTGCCCAGAACTGATCCAAGCAACCCGAGGAAGATTCACAATTACCTAGGCAACCAGATCACAGGCCAAGCTGTTACCTGGCAATCCCCCTAGACCCCTCCTCCCCTCCCCGCTACACTCTCTGTTTCTCCCAGTGCAGCTCACACACTCTTTCTCCACTTTGCTATGCCTCAAAGATCACAAGATTCTTTGTACGCGAGGAAACGAGGGGACAAGAGGAAAACAGAGATCCAAGACATCGGGAAAGAGAAAACATTTTCTAAGTGCAGGTGGGAGGATGCAGTTTGAATGACCTCCTCCCACTGGTGACTGGAGAGAGAGGGATGGGACCGGGGTCAGGGAGAAGAGGGACATGGGGTGGCGAACAGCAAAGCTAGAATATCAGGCAGTTTATTTGCTCATTGATTCCAGAGACCATGAAAACTGAGCAAAATTAGAGGGGAGAGTTTATTCCCATTCCCATTTCCCTTTCTGCCCCTCCCCGTCTCCTTTTGGAGGTCTTATCATAGAAACTTGCCTTTAAGCCCGTCGGGTTCCTATCCGGTGGGCACTGGCCTCCTTTCTTTCATTCATTCATTCCACACACATCATTTTGTGCCTAACTATGGGTCAGGCATCGTGCTGGGCTCTGAGGCTGCAAAATTAAAGACAGACATTATCTCTGTTCTCTTGGAACTTAAAGTGTTTAGCAGAGGGGACTGACCAAAACAAGCAGACTCACAAAATAATTGAAAATTAGAATAAAAATGCAGTGATGGGAAACAAGAGCGAACGCAAAGCAAAGGCTTGCGGTCAAGCCTAAGAGGAAGGGACTTACTTTTTGTTCGTTTGTTTTTTATTTTTCGAAAATTTTATTTTGAAATATTTTTGGGCAGAAGAGTTGAGTTCTTATATATACCAGCTTCCCCTCGTGTTCTTTATAATAGTTTTATGGAAGTATAATAGATCTATAAAGACGTGCCTACATTTAACAATTTGAGGGTCTGGACATCTGCAAACACCTGTGACATCATCACCCCAATTAAGATAACAGAAATACCCACCACCTTCCAGAATTTCCCTGTGTCCCTTTTGTGTGTGTGGTAAGAACACTTACCGTGAGATCTACCCTCTTAACAAATTTATTCTGAAGTGCACAATCCTGGATTGTTAACTACGGGCACTTTGTCCTAGAGCGGATCTCTAGAATTTATTCATCTAGCAAAACTGAAACTTTGTACCCATTGAATAATAACTCCTCATTTCCCTCACCCTCCAGGTCCTGGCAACCACTATGGTATCACCTGCTTCTATGAGTTTGATTATTTTCAATAAGTGGAATCATGCAGCACTGGTCCTGTGACTGGTTTATTCATTTACCAAAATATCTTCCAGGCCCATCCATGTTATTGCAAGTGGCAGGATTTCTTTCTTTTTTAAGACTGAATAATATTCCTTAGTATATACGTATCACATTTTCTTTATCCATTCATCCATCGATGGACATTTGAGTTGTTTCTACATCGTGTCTATTGTGAATAGTGCTACAATGTACATAGCAGTGTACATACTAAAACTTAGGGGATGCAGCAAAAACAGTACTAAGATTACTTTTAATTAGATGGTCAGGGAAGGCCTTTATGAAGAGGTGTCATGTAAACCAAGACCTGAAGGGTGATTGGGAGTAAGGGAAAGAGGTGGAGATTGTCCTCAGCAGGGGAACCTCCGGGGATGCTGTAAAGACAGGGACACCTGGGCATTGCTGGAGGAACTGGAATTAGACCAGCATGGCTTCAGATTCGTGTGTAAGTTAGGCAGATGGGGATCAATAGAGAAGTCAGATGAACTAGGGCTTCGGAGGCCATGGAAGGTGTTTGGATATTATTCCTAGTTCTACAGCAGGCCACTGAATGGGTTTAAGCTTGAGAGTGGCGTGATCAGATGTACATTTTCATTTCAGTAGGCCTGCCCGGTACAGACCAGATGGGAGGGCACCAGAGAGGAGGGACATGGACCCCTAGGTAGATTATTGAGCTGATCCAGGTGAGAGATGATGGGGGCCAGGTGAAAGAATACAGGATGTATTCCTAAAACAGGACCCAGGTTTTAAGTTCTTTTGCACTTTGTTTATCCCTTTAGGAGGAAAAACACAATATACAATAAAACAAAGTAGTGAAGAGGCAGGCTCTGTAATTATGTCCTGACACCTACTTCCTGCGTGACCTTGGCAAGTTGCCCAAACTCACGTATGGAAGATGAGAGTTCTTATAAAGACTGAATAAGATAATTAATGTAAAGTGATAAGTATGACGCCAGGTACACAAAATGCTCAAAAATTGGAAGCTAATGTTAGTGGTCATTGAAAACTCCAAACCAAGCAGCCTAATTTCTGGTCAAGTAAAATTATCATGGGGGCGAGAACAGGGAGTGCTTTCCTTCAACTCAAACTATGAACCTGTAACAAAATAGGAAGAAGATTTGCACTTATGGCAAGAGGGGACTGATAATGCAGGATGTTTAAGGGTTTGGAGATACAAGCTACATGGCAGAAAGAAAGTACATAACGGTCATTAAGAATATGAGTTTTGGCCGAGTAATATTCCAATGCATGTGTATATCACATCTTCTTTATTTCTCAGCCATAGAAAAGAATGGAATAATGCCATTTGCAGCAACATGGGTGGACCTAGAGATTATCATATTAAGTGAAGTAAGTCAAACAGAGAAAGACAAATTATCATATGTATAATATGATATCACTTGTATGTGGAATCTTAAAAAAATGATATAAATGAACTTATTTACAAAACAAAAATAGACTCACAGACATAGAAAACAAATGTATGGTTACCAAAGGGGATAGTGGGGGGGGGCAGGGATAAATTAGGAGTTTGGGATTAACAGATATATACTACTATATATAAAATAGATAACCAACAACAACCTACTGTATAGCACAGGGAACTATATTCAATGTCTTGTAATAACCTATAATGGAAAAGAATCTGAAAGTTTACATATATATAAAACTAAATCACTTTGCTGTACACCTAAAACTAACACAGCATTGTAAATTAACTATACTTCAATTACAAAAAAGTTAAAAAAAGAATTTAGATAGGGAGGCTGCACCATCACCCAAGATAACTTTGTTTTATATAAGGAAGACTTCTCAGATTGGCAAGGCAAATGTTCGTTTACCAAACGTTTGCTCTTCCCATCTCCCTGGGAATTGTCTTTCTCCCCTTTGAAGTCCCAGACCACTACCACCTTCTCCCTAGCTCAGAAAAGCATTAAAAAAAAAAAAAAAGAATATGAGTTTTGGATCTAGATTTTGAACCCTAGCTGTGTGAACCTCAGGGATGTCACCTAACCTCTCTGAGCCCATTTCTAAAACAAAGGTGGCGAATGGCCATGCTGTCTGTCTAGGGTCATGGCGAGGAGTGAATACATTAAAAGGCTTGCTTGGCATGACGCCTAGGACCTAGCAAGGACTTGATCAATGGAAGCTGCTGCAGAAAGGGATGAATTTATGCTAATGTGTTGGGGGTCAGAAGATCCATCTCCAAAGAAGGTAATGCTCCTTTGCAATGACAAGGACGTCACTGGAAAATGAGAGTCTATTTCCACTGTGCTTCTCTGACCCTCAGTAGGACTATTACTGTGCTGATTCTACAAATGAGGTGCTTTAAAGAACAGAAATGTATCTTCTCACAGTTCTTGAGGCTAGAAGTCTGAGATCAAGGTGTTGGCAGGGTTGGTTCCTTCTGAGGCTGAGGGAGAATCTGTTCCCGTCTCTCCCCTAGCTCTGGCGACTTGCTGGCAATCTTTGTTGCCCTTGGCTTGCAGATGAGTGATCTTCCTTGGCTTGTGTCTTCATCTTCACGTGTTCGTGTCTCTGCATCCAAATTTCCTCTAAGGACACCCGTCAAACTGGATTAGGGGACCATCCTAATGACCTCATCTTAACTTGATCATCTGCAAAGACTGTTTCCAAGTAAGGTTCCATTCACAGGTACTGGGGTTTAGGACTTCAATATCTTTTTGGTGGGGACACAATTCAACTCACAACAGTCAGTATACCAACACCATATCAAATTAAGAGACTAATCTAAGCCTCCACAGCTAGTATGAAGATTGCGAAGGCGGGAGGGGAGCTGATTCTTCAGAGACAGGCTCTGCCAATCATACTACCTGGGAGGCCCCTTCTCACTACGTCAAATGTTCCCAAACAGGCAGCAGCAGTTTGCTTACAGGCAACCCAACAATCACACCCATATCTCCTCTATAATATTCGTAGCAGCCCCTATACAAATAAGCGAGCATCCACCCTGCTTTCTACATGCTATGTCTCAACTTTTGTCATGAGTCAGCCTTGATATTGCACAACTGGGCTGCTGTGAATATTGTCCAGGTGTGCACTGCACAAATCTAGAGGATGCCATTTACATTATAGTCTATTTTGTACAAAAATATGCAGAAACCCTGAGACCACATCCAATTCCTACACTCTAGTTGTTCTTCTCAACTGTTTTTCCCCATCTCCAGCTAGGTATTCGGGCTTAGTGGTGGGACTCAACAATGTGTATGTGTGTGTGTGTGTGTGCGCGCGTGCGTGCACGCACGCGCGCACACACATGTGTGTATGTGTTTAGAGAAGGGGAGAAGAAAGGAGAGAAGGAGAGGAAGAGGGAGAGAAGAGGACAGACAGAAAGACAGACTGGAGGGAGGAAGGGAAGAGAAATGAGGGATGCAACAGACCACAATAAAATATTCTGTGTATAATCCTTCAAAAGGCTAATAACAAGAAAACTAATACTCTAAGTTCTGATAGTTCTTATAAGAAAATCCATTAAATTATGGAGAACAATTCAACCAGTAGCTTAGCAATTGGCAGAACCATTGTGCTAATTATTAAGGGATAAAAGAGGGGCAAAATGAAAAGCAGAGCTTCACTGTCGTGTACTTGAAGGCCATGTGTAAGACTTAAAACTGAGACCGATTTTCAGATCAAGTCTGGAGCTGGTGCTTGAAGTCTGGCCTCATTTCAACAGCATTTTGATGTTGAAGCAGAAGATGATGAAGGATTGAAGAATGAAGCTTCAGTGCACGGGAGAAAATGTTCCTGATTTTTATAAGCTGCTATGTCACTTGTGCTGCATAACCAGCAGGCTTACCATGATTTTAGCAAATAACAGCTAGAAAGTAAGTATGTCAGATGTTATTGGTGATGGTCTTCTTTGGGTGGTGGGATGTAGTAGATCTCCTCCTACTTCTTGTTGTTTGTTCGTTTTGTTTTCCTTATTTGCATTTTTCTCAATGAAAATAATTTCTTAAGGGTAAGAATCCCCTTTTTAAACTTTAAGTTCTTGGTGCAGACACGGTGGCGATTCAAAAATTTTTCCTCTACAATGGCTAAAAGCCATTGCGTATTTTAGTTCCAGAAAAGTGTTCAGTGTCGGAGGAACTGGGGTATTCTAGAAGAAAATATATATGCCTGGATATGCAATATTCAGTAAGATGAATCCACACTTGGCCTTCAAAATAGCTAAGGACAGATTTTATTTTTACTTAGTCCTAATTTTACTGTAGATGAAGCTCAATCCTTCAACACTTGAAAGTTATATTAAAAGGCAGACCTCTAGGGGCCAGAACCCAAATTCTCAAGCTTGGATAGCTAGAGTCCTTTCTGAAGGCCAATTTGTTTTTATGACCATTTGGTTCAGAATTAATGAGAACTACTTTGCATAGATATCATTTTATATTCTAAACAGTACCTCTTGGGGATTCTTCCACTCACCTTGTAGATATAGATTATCAAAGTAGATTTTTTTTTTCTGTTCCCAAACCATTACTGTGCTAGTCTATGAACCTCAGAGATAATTATCTTTTAAGGCCCACAATTTTAGAACATTTATCAAGTTATTAAAGCCACCAATTATGGTATTAAATACCCAAGGAATTTAGAGACTGTTGGAGGAGTTAAGAAAACCAACTTCAAATATTCCACTGGGGGGAAGGGGCACACGGGACAAGAAAAGCTCTGTGTCTTGGTTGAATCCTCGTATTTTCACATCTTTTGGAATGTTTCTTTTTTCTTCTAAAAGAAGAGATAATTCTTCCTGTGAAAAAGAGCCTCAGAAGGCAACTGATGACTCTATAAAATTTTAGAGAGGTCTCGATGTCCCCAAGTCTATTAAACCACTAAAATGATTTTTGACCCCCTCAATGGACACAACAGTGGAAATATATTGCCATAGATGGAGAACCTTATGTTATAATATGGATGGTGAAGATATTTGTTGGTCTGGGATCCACAGTGCCAGATATGTTAACTCCATTCAAAAGTATCTTTGGGGCTTCCCTGGTGGCGCGGTGGTTGAGAGTCCGCCTGCCGATGCAGGGGACACGGGTTCGTGCCCCGGTCCGGAAAGATCCCACATGCCGCGGAGCAGCTGGGCCCGTGAGCTATGGCCATTGAGCCTGTGCGTCCAGAGCCTGTGCTCTGCAACGGGAGAGGCCACAACAGTGAGAGGCCCGCGTACCGCAAAAAAAACCAAACCAAAACAAAAAAAACATAGGCAGAACACTCCATGACATAAACCACAGCAAGATCCTTTTTGACCCACCTCCTAGAGGAATAGAAATAAAAACAAAAATAAACAAATGGGACCTAATGAAACTTAAAAGCTTTTGCACAGCAAAGGAAACCATAAACAAGACCAAAAGACAACTCTCAGAATGGGACAAAATATTTTCAAATGAAGCAACTGACAAAGGATTAATCTCCAAAATATACAAGCAGCTCATGCAGCTCAATATCAGAAAAACAAACAACCCAATCCAAAAATGGGCAGAAGACCTAAATAGACATTTCTCCAAAGAAGATATACAGATTGCCAACAAACACATGAAAGGATGCTCAACATCAGTGATCATTAGAGAAATGCAAATCAAACTACAGTGAGTTATCACTTCACACTGGTCAGAATGGCCATCAACAAAAAAATCTACAAACAATAAGTGCTGGAGAGGGTGTGGAGAAAAGGGAACCCTCTTGCACTGTAGGTGGGAATGTAAATTGATACAGCCACTATGGAGAACAGTACGGAGGTTCCTTAAAAAACTAAAAATAGAACTACCATACGACCCAGCAATCCCACTACTGGGCATATACCCTAAGAAAAGCAAAATTCAAAAAGAGTCATGTACCACAATGTTCATTGCAGCTCTATTTACAATAGCCAGGACCTGGAAGCAACCTAAGTGTCCATCAACAGATGAATGGATAAAGAAGATGTGGCATATACATACAATGGAATATAACTCAGCCATAAAATGAAATGAAATTGAACTATTTGTAGTGAGGTGGATGGACTTAGAGTCTGTCATACAGAGTGAAGTAAGTCACAACAAGAAAAACAAATATTGTATGCTAACATATATATATGGAATCTAAAAAAAAAAATGGTTCTGATGAACTTAGGGGCAGGACAGGAATAAAGAGGCAGATGTAGAGAATGGACTTGTGGACACAGGGAGGGAGAAGGGTAAGCTGGGACAAAGTGAGAGAGTAGCATTGACATATATACACTACCAAATGTAAAATAGATAGCTAGTGGGAAGCAGCTGCATAGCACAGGGAGGTCAGCTCGGTGCTTTGTGACCACCTAGAGCAGTGGGATAGAGAGGGTGGGAGAGAGATGCTCGAGGGAGAGGGTATGGGAATATACGTATACATATAGCTGATTCACTTTGTTATAAAGCAGAAACTAACCCAACTCTATAAAGCAATTATACTTCAATAAAGAAGTTAAAAAAAAAAAAAACAACCCTCCAAATGATTGTGGTGCACTCTAAAATTTGAGAAAAATGGTTACCACCTCTGTTGGAGCTGATCCAAAGTAATTTTTAATGTTTATTTACTGTATTTACTTAAGCAATTTCAAGTGTTTACTTTTTAAAGTTAGGTGTGTAGTATACTGAGAACAGTAAAATTAATTGGTTTTAGTTATTAGTAGTATTGTGTTGGTTGTTTTTTTTTTTTTTTCCTGTAGATCAGAGGCCCGGGGAAAAATTAGTTCTTCAGGGAAGGGGCCCATAATTCCCCACTAAAGTGTGAGCTACATACAGTGACTTATTTTCAGAGAGTACAGTATGGAAAGGAGGACAGAGAGTCAACTTCAGAGAAGAGAAATCTGACAAACATGACCTCAGCCAGGTGATCAAGGTCAACATCAAGAAGTGATAAATCAAGGTGATAGTATGTACCCTTGATATGATATGAAGAAAATGGCAATTCTCCTCTGTGGTCTTCCTCCTAAAAACCAGTCCAATCATGAGAAAAACATGAGACAAATCCCAGCGCAGTGGAGAAACAGTCTACAAAATACCTGACTTGTATGCCTCAAAATTGTCAAGGTCATCAAAAACAAAGAAAGTTGAAGAAACTGTCCTAGCCAAGAGGAGCCTAAAGAGATGCGACAACTAAATGTGATGTGGCATCCTGGATCAGATGAGATCCTGGAACACAAAAAGGACATCAGGTAAAAGCGAGGGAAAGCTGAATCCAGAATGGACTTTTATTAATAATAGTGTGTCAATCTTGGTTCATTACTTGTACCAAATATACCACACTTATGTAACATGTTAACAATGGAGGAAACTGAGAGATACATGGGAATTCTCTGGAGTATATCTGCAATTTTTCTGTAAATCTAAACGTGTTCTAAAAATACAGTTTATATATATATATATATATATATATATATATTTTTTTTTTTTGCTGCGTTGGGTCTTTGCTGCTGCGTGTGGGCTTTCTCTAGTTGCGGCCAGCGGGGGCTACTCTTTGTTGCGGTGCACGGGCTTCTCACTGCGGTGGCTTGTCTTGTTGCGGAGCATGGGATCTAGGCACGTGGGCTTCAGTAGTTGTGGCACATGGGCTTAGCTGCTCCTCAGCATGTGGGATCTTCCCAGACCAGGGATCAAACCCGTGTCCCCTGCATTGGCAGGCGGATTCTTAAGCACTGTGCCACCAGGGAAGTCCCCAGTTTATATTTTAAAAAGAGAAAAAGAAAAGGTCTTCAGTCTTATATGGCACACTGCCAAAATTTAAAGAGTAGTTTAGGGACATGAGGGAGGAAAAGCTAAGGATGACCCTCCACTCCCAAGGTAAACCCCCTTGTCACAAACCTCAGTGATAAGGAGGGTGCTGAAGACATATGGAAGACTCTTTTCACATCATTTCCACCTCATCGGTGGGAGGAAGGGGGTTCCCGAGGCAGGGCTCTGTACCCTCCCCATCAAGTAGTAGAGAGATGGCGGCCCAGAGAAAATACAGAGGGGCCGCTGTAGTCCCTGCCACCGAGCAGGAGGTAGAACTGTGGACATCACTGCTGTAGGGGCCACAGCCCAATCGGTGTCGCAACACCCGGACATGGAAAGGGTCAGGCTGCAACCAGTGATGCCAACAGATGCTCACGGAGACAGGCCTTCTGTTGTGTCCAGACGGCTGGAATCACCATCACCTTCAAAGTGACGCCTTGCAGAAAATCCTTTTCCATTACCGTTCTTTACAAAGGCTCCGTTCCACAATTTAGTACCAGTCACACCTTCTGATCATGTCTCATTAGTCAGTGGAACTTCGCATAGGCCATTTAAAGTTTGAATTATTTAATGATAAATATGTATATAACAGCTAGTATATGCCAGGCGCTCTTTTAAGTACATGGCCAATATGAACCCATTTTATCCTCACAACAGCCCTACAAGGTAGATATTATTGGTACCGTCCTCATTCGCTGAGGGGGAAAGTGAAGCATGGAAAGGGTAAACATCTTGCCCAAGGTTACACCGCTAGTAGAAGGGGCCAAATTTGAACGCAGGCCATCTGACCCTAGAGTCCTTGCTTATAACCAGTAAGGTATACTGTCATGAACTAAAGCTTTGCATCTAGCTCACAAAAAACACAAAAGAAGGGATATCAGGGTGAAGGGCCTCCAAGTCCCCTCACTCCAGATCTACTCTGTCTTGTGGTCTAGACTTTTTCAGGAAGAGGCAAAAGTGAACTCTTCCCCCTAGAGCCACCCCATGTCTACTTTCCCACAGTGGCTGAAACCTCGTGGTCTCACACACACCTGCTCCGGGGCAGCTGATGCAGAGTTCAAACCTGCCCACTGGGAGAAACAAAACCTAATTACTTGGCCTTGTTCTCCCAGTGGTGACCCTAAAAACCAGCGTTACACCCAGCAGAAGGGATCTTCCTTGGCATGTTAGTTAAAAACAATACCTGTTCCGACTCACAGACATAGAGAACAGACTTGTGGTTGCTAAGGGGGAAGGGGGTGAGGAAGGGGTAGATTGGGAGTTTGGGGTTAGCAGATGCAAACTATTATATATAGAATGGGTAAGCAAGTCCTACTGTATAGCACAGGGAACTCTATTCACTATCCTGTAATAAAGCATAATGGAAAAGAATATGAAAAAGAATATATAATTGAATCACTTTGCTGTACAGCAGAAATTAACACAACATTGTAAATCAACTACACTTCAATAAAATAAATTTTTTAAAAATGATACCTGTTCCAATTGGTTTTGAGACCTCAGACGGGGACAACTGTTTTCACTGTCCTTTGAAATCCTCCTGTGATCATGATCCTAGATAAAAGATATTAGCAGAAGCGTTGAAACAAACGCTCAAACCACACAGCTAGTAAGTGACCCTTCCAGATCAGTGCATACGAATCACCTGGAGCTCATGTTAAAATGCAGACTCCGGGCTTCCCTGGTGGTGCAGTGGTTGGGAGTCCGCCTGCCAATGCAGGGGACACAGGTTCGTGCCCCGGTCCGGGAAGATCCCACATGCCGCAGAGCGGCTGGGCCCGTGAGCCATGGCCTCTAAGCCTGCGCGTCCGGAGCCTGTGCTCTGCAACGGGAGAGGCCACGACAGTGAGAGGCCCGAGTACCTAAAAAAAAAAAAAAAAAAAAAAAAATGCAGACTCCGATTCAGTGGCTCTGGGGTTGGACCAAAGACTCTGCATGTCTAGCAAGATCCCAGGTGATGTGGACGCTGCTTGACCCTTGGACCACACAGTGAGTAGCAAGGTTCTAGAACATGTCTCTCTCCTAGAAAAGGAAGAGTTCTGCAAAGGGAAAGAGTATTTTCATTCCCAGGTTTTCCCCTCTCCTGAAATAAAAGTATTTCAAAGCATGATTTTATTACACACACACACACACACACACACACACACACACACACACACACACACACACACACCCCTTTACAGGGTAGCTGTACTGACTGAAGAATGGTGAATACAATACATGCGAGTTTGCATTTAAATTGTCAATGCGTCCACGGAGCTTTGGGTGTGGTGAGTGAGCAGGGTGCCTGTGGGACTCTAACACCTGGGTGGGCTTCTGCTCAGACACCCGTCTTAGAGGGTAAGAGGTAGAGCCTGCTTACTAATGGAAGAGGACAAACTGTGCAGAGCAGGGAAGGGAGCCTGATGAGCACTGATCACAGTTCTGGGCAGGCCCTCTCGTGGGGGGCAACTCTCTCATCTTCCACAGCAGTCTGGAAGGCAGATGGTGGAAACCCACTTACATAACACACAGGCACACAGGTTGAGGGGGCCAAGTGACACAACCTGTACATAGAAAGATACGAATACAGATCTGTGCTCCTTCCACCCCACACCCACACCCATCTCTCATGAAGGGCATGTGAGCTGCTTGAGAAGAAGCATGTATGGAAAGGAGTCCACTAGACAGTGAACTTTAGCCAATGACCTGAGAAGAAGGCCAGGGCTGGGCTTGTCTGTAGCGGATCAGGGGAAGGGGAGGGAAGCTAAGATACCTGGGGGGAGCTTCAACGTGGAGAGGAACTATGTCTTGTTTGATCTAACTTAAGATGTAGCACAGTGCACAGTAAAGGGTTCACTCGGCAGGGCTGGGGTGCCCAAACTCTGCACATTCCAAAGAAAGATGTGGCCTTTGCGCAGCTCCTGGGAGATAACCTTCGAGCCCTTGGTATATCTGTCTGATCAGTGTCTTTGTTTACCTGGTTTACCTTGGGCCATGTTGGATAATTTATGCTAACAATGTGATGTATGGTGGAGACCTTGTTTGACCTTTGGAGGTTGGGTAACTAAGGTCAGCTATATGGGTGTTCCGTGCCCACCCTACTGACCTCCCCCAAGTCCCTGGGCACTAAGGCTCAGGGGAGCTCCCCTGGTTAGCAATACTCCTGTTGTCACACAGCTTTGCTGGGAGAATTAAGCACTGTCTGTACAAATCCATGGCGGGAGGACAGCTGGAAGCTGTCTCATCTCTCCTGAACTCTGTCCTACCTGCCTTTTACCTTTGTTGATTTTAATCTATATCCTTTCAGTGTAATAAACCATAATCCTGAGTATAACAGCTTTTCTGAGTTCTGTCCGTCCTTCTAGCAAATCACTGAATCTGAGGGCGGTCTTGAGAACCCCCAACAACACTTACTTAAACAAGAATTTAACACCAGCATTAAGGACCAACTTGAGTGAGTGGATGGGGGAAGACTTCAGATGGATTCAGATCAGTAAGTGTTTACTGAGCACTTACTACACACCAGCCACTACTAGTCATTGGAATACGAAGATGAGTAAGGCAGAAGCCCTGCTCCTCAAGACAACCCAGTTCCTGAGGGGGTCCAAAGGAAAACATTCATTTCATCTGGAAGTGTAAGTGCTATGAGAGAGACACAACGTGATGCCATGGGGCTGAAGAAGGGCACTTAGCAGCATGGGCGCTCAGGAAAGGAAGGCTTCCTAGAGGAGGGCACCCCTCTGTGGACATCCCAGCTACTGGGGGGACCTGGTCACAGTTTCTGGTGCTGCTTTTCTTTATTTAACAGCTCTCGCTGTGGGGATTTTTGTGCCTGGAGGCACAGGTGCTGAAATGAAGTAAGTGTGTTTCCTACATACCCAGTGGACTGCATAATTCATCACAGACACAGAGATCAAAGTTGTGCTTCTTCCTTGGAAAAAGGAGAAGCAGGCTGTTTACCTCTTTGTGGTTCAGCCCAGGCTGTCTCCAGGGCATCTGTGTTATGCCTCAGATAGTTGCTGGTGACCCTGCCCACCCTTCAGGTCGGAACACTGCGGCAGAAACTCATAGGAACTTCTGGGAGCCTCATCCCAGAAGCCTCCTCCCAATACTCCTCACCTGACCCTGAAGGTACCTGGGCTGAAAGGCCTTGCTCATTTCTTAGGATCAGTGGTGCTTCCACTTTCTCTCTTCCAAGGGACATCACCAACAAGGAGGGCAGGGGACCCTTAGGATTCTGGTCTCCCACTTCTTCAAGTTAAACTTCCCCTTGCCCATTCTGTAAGGCACTTACCTTGGCCTGTACTTACTTTTGAAGCATTTTACTGTTTATTTCCATTACTTCCAGGATTCCTCTTTAACAAAAAAATTTCCGCTTGTGATACTGTTATTTATAATAAGAGATATACATTAGGTCTTCATCCCTGTTGCTGGCACAGAGCTCCTAAAGCCATTGGGATTTCCTAAGCAGAAAGAACAAGGGGAGCATCTTTTGTTCTAATATTTGTTCTTTTGTCCTAAGTTTCTGAAATCCTGAAAGAGCTCCAGTTCCGTAAAGGTGGAAGGAGTGTCCTGTAATTCATAACAAGCCCTTTTCAACCACACCAGAGTTTATGTTAATGAGGTCGTTTTGGAAAGTCACTAAGGATGGGGGGCTGGTTGTCAAGGGAATCAACCAGGTGATTGGATGGTTGGAACTTTCGGTCCCATCCCCCAGCCTTCCGGGGAGGGGGGAGGGGCTGGAGATCAAGTTCAATCACCAATGGCCAACGATTTAATCAAACGTACTTAGGCAATGAAGCTTTCATAAAAAACCCAGAGGATGTGGTTTGGAGAGCTTCAGGGTTGGTGAACATGCAGAGATTCGGGGAAACTGGTGCCTGGAGCGGGCACAGAAGCTCCACGCCTCCTTCCCCATACCGTGCCCTATGCATCTCTCCCAAGGGTCTCTTCCCGAGTTATATCCTTTTATAATAAACTCTTCATCTAGTAAGTAAATTGTTTTCCTGAGTCCTATGAGCTGCTCTAGCAAATTAACTGAACCCTA
This sequence comes from Globicephala melas, assembly GCF_963455315.2. Classification (NCBI taxonomy): domain Eukaryota; kingdom Metazoa; phylum Chordata; class Mammalia; order Artiodactyla; family Delphinidae; genus Globicephala; species Globicephala melas. The sequence goes on from NC_083322.1 coordinate 12,495,987, forward strand.
GGAGGGGTCGTGGAAACCTCCAATTTGTATCCAGTCGACCAGAAGCACGGGTGATAACCTGGACTTCTGATTGTGTCCAAAATGGGGACAGCCTTGTGGGACTGAGTCCTTAACCTATGAGATCTGACACTATCTCCAGGCTGACAGTGTCAGAACTGAGTTGAACTGTAGGACATCCGGTCAGTATCCTCTGAGACTTGGAGAACTGCTTGGTGGTGTTGGATAACACTCACCAGGCACTGGTTATATTAGTGCCCCTTTCTCCAACTAAATCTAGGCAGGTCTTCTTGTACAATGCCTAACACTTGTGCATATCTTGGAACACAGGCTGCCAGCCATGGTGCTAATCACTGTCAAGAAGATCCTACACAGACCCACTGGACACTATTCAGATGCACCATAAAGAGATGCAGCAACGTGCCTCTCATTCAGGGATCCTTCCTCTCGCTCAGATATCCCACCTCTAATGAACATTTCCCCTTTTTTGCCTGCCCAGGACCTATGCCTCTTCCGGTGCTTGGGGAATTGCCTACTCTATGAATCTTGGCGGGAGACAGGGTTCACCATTCAAGAGAGAAGCTAAGGGTTCTAGACCTGTTTGCCTGTCCCCCTCAGATGGTGCACACCCCTGGGATTCTGGGGATACCGACTGAAAGAAGCGGGTACCTGGAGATTCATCCTGTTGACAGTGGCAGCGCAGCAACATATGGTCTCCATGGTGACAGTGGCAACCAGGCAACTGTGATGGAGAGTCTAGACTGGACTGGGTGTGATTCTGGCTAGCTAGCTGCTCATTTCTTCCTGCCTGTGCTGCGGGCTTCCAGATGCCCATGTCTTTTCAGTAAATGACTTTCCCACTTAGACCAGACAGAGCCGGTTTCTTTGGCTTAAAACCCAAGATGCTGACTGACACTATCCTTAAAAAGCACCTACCTGGGCTTCCCTGGTGGCGCAGTGGTTGAGAATCTGCCTGCCAATTCAGGGGACACGGGTTCGAGCCCTGGTCTGGGAAGATCCCACATGCCACAGAGCAACTAGGCCCATGAGCCACAAGTACTGAGCTGCGCGACTGGAGCTTGTGCTCCGCAACAAGAGAGGCCGCAACAGTGAAAGGCCCACGCACCGCGATGAAGAGTGGCCCCCGCTCGCCGCAACTAGAGAAAGCCCATGCACAGAAACGAAGACCCAACACAGCCATAAATAAATAAATAAAATTAAAAAAAAAAAAAAAAAAGCACCTACCTCCTGTCATCTTCACTTCTTCCCTAGATGTCCTACCCAGGCATGAGCCAGAAATGTTTAAAAGGCACATGGGTGGAAAGGAACTGGGATTCTAAGGTAGGGATAGAGATGATGAAGACTGTGAGAGAAGTGTCTCTCCTCACTGATAGCTAAGAAATAGGGTGGGAGGTTAGAATGTAACCAGTAATTTCAGCCTCTTATAAAGCATTTTAAAAAATGTTATGAATGCCAACACTAGGAGAAAAAGAACAATAGTTTCCTTGTTTTTCTCTTCGGAGTCCCTCTCCATCCCCACCCCAGCCGGCCCTGCAACTTTAAAAGCATTTACCTTCGGCTTACCCATGCTTGAAATGTTTACTGTCTATTTCCCTCAGGATTAGAGTTTTCAGTCTGTTATCTACATAAAAGTTGTTCTGTTTTTCTTCTGTACAAAGCCTGAGGGAAAACTATAGTTCTCCATCAAATACTGCAGGGTGTACCCCTCTTCCCCAAGTAGATACAATTACTTAAAACACACAACATGATCTTCTTTATTTAATTTTTAATCAGTTTACATTCCACAACTGACAGATTATTTATTTTTATTTTTTCCATGAACAAGTCATTTAATTACCAGACACTTTATTTCTTCAATCGATGGAAATACAATATTTCTGCCAATTTGAAAAAGAAAATTGCAAGATGCAGTCAGTGTCAGTGAAGCCCCCAAATGCTCTCTGCTTCCTCAGTCCTTGCAAAGTCACAGGAACCTGGCAATTTCCCTTTTCATCCCCCCCTCCCACTTCCCTGTTAAATTCACCTCTCAGAATAGCACAATAGTTTCAAGATCTGGTTTGGATCACCTTTCCTGTAATTAACTATGAGAAGGAACAGACAGTACAATAGATCTGATAAGATGTAGCATTCTTGTTAAGATTAAACAACACATTTATTCACATCGTATCAGAACAAATTAACATAACATTTAATCTTATTTTAGCACCAATAACCACAGGAATTGCTACCCCTCAGGGCAGAGGCGGTGTTGGAACCCTGCAGTACACATCACTCCTTGTCTAACCAATCAGAACGCACTATGCAAATTAAAGGTAAATCAATTTATATTGACTGAGCAATAATAATCTGGTGGACCATAAACTGAGTTTTTACGGCTACAGCCCCTGTCTAATGACCATATATAAAATGTACTCACCAAATCAGCTCATTCTCTTTTGCTCCGTAACACAGGGCTCAGAATGCAATATTTTAAATGAATCCAACCTTGTCATATTGGCTCTTTGAAATGCTTTGAGAATGCCCAGGGGTTGTTTGCTTGCATTTTATTCTGTTCTCTGCACTAAGACCTCACTTCTTGTCTCCACCCTGCTTCTGTCCCTGCCCCGCTGAAAGAGGTTTCTTCAAATCTAAGGAAAGCCTTGGGGCAGGAAGGAGTGGTGGGCAATAGTGGACTGAGTCCTAGTGTAAGGGACAGAGCTTGTCACTGCCACCTCCTAGGAGACCCAGTCTGCCTGTGGCCACTGCTCTTTACAGCATAGCCCCTTTTAGCATTTAAGTAAGGGATTGAGAAAACAGCTCCAAATATTGGTGAGATGCTATTAGCAGGTGACTGGACCAGGGGACGAGAAGTTGTGTAGATCTTTATTCTTGACGAAGAGAAGGTCCGTCCGCCCCTTTCCATCCTAAGATAAAGGACGTCTGGATAAGGGATAAGCTGGTGTTCCTACAGCTGAAGAAAGTGACTTGCTTTGGCCTCTAGAACTTTGACAGGTCATCGGGGCCATGCCCAGGGGCAGCACTGACCCTCTGGGGCAGATGTGCTATGTATTTGACAAGTAGCGGTCCTCTCCTCTAAGCAGGAGAGCAACTTCCAGACGCCAGGATGGCAGCCTGGACATTGCTCCTGTGTTTTTTACTCGGGGCCAACACCGACCTCCAGCATCTGCCTGCCGTGAGATCTGTGTGACTCACAGGTAAGGGTGATTCCATTCCATCCCCTAATGAAGAGACTAAATCTTTGCTGTCCTACACGTCAGCCAGTGGCCGCGTGTGGTTACTGAACGCTGGAAATGTGGCTGGTCCAAACTGAGGTGTTTTCTGAGAGTAAAATTCACATTGGACTTCGAAGATTTCATTTGGAAAAAAAAAAAAAAAGAACGTAAGTAGCTCAGTAATTTTTATACTGGTTCTATGTTGAAATGATAATATTTTTGATATGTTGGGTCAAAATAGGTATTACAATTAATCTCACCTATTTCTTTGGACTTTTAAAAAGGGGGCTACTAGGATATTTAAAATTGCATATGTGGCTTGCATTGTATCTACTGGACAGCACTGTTCTGAATTGCCTTCCTGAAGCTGACCCTAGAGATGATCACTGTGTACCATCAGAGAGGAGAAAGGTTTGGATTGAAGGTGCCATGAAGGAGGAGGGCTTAGGTCACTGGCCAAGCTTGGTGTGAATCTGCCCCTGGAGCAGCTAGTCTTCTCTATCCTGTGGGGAGGCAGCTCCTTGTGCTATAGGATTACCTGCCCCCGTTTCTCTTTTCTACTTCCTCTTCTGGGTGCCCCGCCTTTTGGGGATCCTTCTCTGCTGCCATGCTGAGGATGCCCTGTGATTCTGCCACTTCCCTTTCCGAAAGCTTTCTTTACCTTACCTCGACTGCATCTACCCCCACACCCCACCAAGGCTTTCTTCATTCTGATTCGGTCGCATCCCTGGGCCAGACTCCCTGCTTCTGATAGTACAAGCTGGGGTGGCAGAGTAAGTCACAGATTCCAAAGCAATTCACATACATCATCTCCTTTGAAACTCTACCTCCTACCCCAGCACAGCAAAGCTCTGTCCGTAACCACAGTAAAATGACATCATCAAAGTGGGTGGAAAGGCATCCGAGAATGAAAAGGTAGATAAAAGGCTTTGGACTCCGAGCACAGAATGGCTGTTAGCTTGAGGTTACTTTCCGAGGAGTGAAAGCGTGGGGCGAGAGCAGCCAGGAGGGACTCTCCGAACGCACCTCCTGCAGTAAACACGTACCAGCACGGGCTTGAAGCCTCTCCCAAAGTAGCAGCAGAATGGCCAAGGAGACTGGGAGCCCCAGGAGCCCCCAGCCCCGTCTGGCTGAGAGGACGCAGAGACCTGGTGAGGTAACCACATTCGCCCAAGGCCCCGAGTGAGCCGGTGACAAAGCTTATTACTACCGCCCCCAGATCGGGTCTCTGTGTTGACCTTCACGATGACCTTCACCCTTCACACTTGGATGACTTGCTTTTACTTTTTGGAAAATATACTTTAAAGGCCCAAACCTTCAGAAAAGAGAGTTCCAAGCAGACACTCGTTGACTGTCAGAGAAACAACCAGAAAGAAAAACCCAACAAAATTCCTGCGCCAGTGGCCTCCCTCCCTTCAAATCCCACCCAGAGTTGGGATTTTAGGGCAGTCCACGTAAGTCCTCAGAAAACCGAGGGCTACAGCAATGCATTTGTTTAGTCTCAATTCCCTCCCCCTTATTTTCAGTTTCCACTTTTATTTGTACATTTTTACAGATAGTCTTGACTGGCAAAACAGTCACACCATGGGTGGAAAGGGGAAAGGAGGAGATGGAGTCGGTGAAAGCTCTTCATGTGAAAGACATCATTACAGTCACAGCGACACAGACACACACACACGTTCAGCCTAGAAAGGGTCTACGGGCGACCCGGAAAGGAAGGGAAATACGTAGCCAGGAGAGGACAGCGGGACACGGAGTTCCTCCAGGAACAGACACCCGGTCCTTGGAAGTGAAGAGAGCTGCAATGGCTGAGGTTGCTGTCTGTCAGAGCGAGGCCAGGTTTGAGTTACTGCTGTGTAACTTACACCCAGTTTTCTGTTTTTCAACAGTGAACCACCATCCTCTGCGGTTGGGTGGTTGCCCCATCCCTGGCTGGGCTCCAACCATACCGGGAGTAGTGACCTGGATTTCCCTTAGAGAAGGTCTCTCCATACCACTTAAGCTGATCCACTGCAAAGTGGAAAGCGTGCAGACCCTTCGGGAAGTGCTTTCTTGTCTTGTTTAGAACCTAGAATCCAGCTTTTCCCAAACAGGATCATGCCCAGAACAACTCCTAGTGAATGCACCCTCCAAAGGCCTTCCTATAAGAACCCACGTGCTTTTGATGAAGCCATCCGCTTCACCAACGGCCAAGGGAAAGAAGATCCCAGTTCCTTGAAGCTCGTTCCCATCGTAAACTTATAAGACCATTAAAATGCTTCAGAATCTGACTTGCCCCACCACTTGGGCACGGACGGCTAGAAACGACGTGAGGAGAATGGTAAAACAGTAAATAACTGAGGCCTCGACTCTGTGCCTTAACAGTTAACTGTTTTAGCTCACTTATGCCATTTGCCACATATGGTTTACTTATTCCATCACCTCTGGGAATAATAAAGACGATTAAGAGTGCTCTTGCACTGGCCTTGGACATAAGGAAGGAAGGCTGGGGATGGGTAAATTAAGGAGCCGACTTCTCTGAGGAACCTGGATGATCAAATAAAATCTATGTGCCTAAGTTGGAGAGGACAGTCCTGTTCAGTGGCCAAGATGACCCCTCGTTTCTAGATTATGCTTTCCGCGGTGAGACTGAGAAATCACGTGGAAAAATTCCATTCGGTGGGGGCTCGGCCGCTGCAGGAGGATTTGAACAGCGCATAATTCATACGACGCTTCATGTTTGCAAATCACTTTGCAATTTCTTTGTCACCCTTAATATACCATGAGGTAAAGTGTTATCTCTATCCTCATTTTGTGGATGAGGAAGTTCAAGTATGGAGAATACACAGTGCCCAGAGTCACAAATCATTTTAGTGCAGAGCTGAAATGAAATGTACGGTAATTGCATTATACAGGTGTAGCTGAATTAGTGAGTTACTCTGGCTTCAGTGCTCTCACACCTATCATTAGACTGAGATGGCACTCAAAAAAAAAAAGAGAGGAAGGAAGGAAAGAAGGAAGGAAGGAAGGAAGGAAGGAAGGAAGGAAGGAAGGAGAAACAGAAAAAGGAAAGAAATCCCAAAGTTGGAATCTTTTAGCTCTGTTCCACCCTGCCCCTAAGCTCTGGCCTCTTCAAAGGGCTGTTTGCTACCTCTGGGGGCTCAGGGCTCTGTGCTCTCACTGCCATGAACATGGGGTCGACTCCACGCAGACCAATGTAGTTCTGTGGTCATGGGCTGCACCCCTGGCCCCAACTGCCAACCCAGAGACAACCACTGATGAAGTGTTGGGGCTATGATCGTTGTGATGCCCAGAGCCATGGGATTATGAACAATCTTCTAAGGTTTTTTTTCTTTTGTATTTTATTTTTCTAGTTTTCTACAATGAACATGTATTATTCAGGAAAAAAAATCAAATAGCCAATAATAATGCAGTCTAAGAACTAACCATAATGTTTAAGAAATATTTTGCACCATGGAGACATTGATGAAAAGAGGGAAAACCCAGCCCACCAAGGTGACCACGTTGAGGGAAACCAGAAACTTTTGTGACCATCAACTCAGGGGGTCTTGTTTAAAAATCTGTCCCCTTACCCTATTGTATAACAGCTGGAAGACAGCACAGAAGCCAACCCGGCCGTTAATGCACGAACTATTTCTATCTGTGGTGAAATCACTCCGTGACTCATCACCTTTCCCTGGAAAGGGCTGGATATGTCCACGGGAAAGGTTCGTCCCTAGAGCAGAGGGGACCTTTCCAGAAGAGCAGCTTCCCTTTAGCTACAAGAATCAAGCAAACATCCCACACGCATCACACCCAAGATGACCAGAGTGTACTTCTTCCCACTCCTTCCCCCACGATACTTGAAAATCAGTTCGTTAATGCTCTCAGAATAAGCCAGGTGAAGACAGAGTCAATTCTAAACGCCTCCGACTCAGGTGGGCAGCTTTGGAGACGTAAGCAGCACATCCTCCCATTAAAGCAGGACAACTGCACGTGGTTCTTTCATTTCAGACCTCTCATGGTGACAGTGGATGAACACTAAGACGTGGGGCACCGACGGAAGAGTCTCAGGACATCTTCTTCCCTTATCGAAAGAAAGGCAAGCATTGCGAGGTGAAACCACTCACTCCCAACAAGAGAACATCCCCAGATGGCGCCAGGGCCCAGGGTGCCGCACAGGGACGTGTGATTGAGGGAGGCTTTGTCTTGATTTGGTGGAGTTGTCCAGTGTTTGTGACCTTGTGATCCCTGAAATCGAAAGGGTGTTATCGTTGAAAGGCTGGGACTTGGAGGAGGATTGAAGCTGGAACAGGCACATCTGAAGTTGGTTTACGCTTTGATGGCAGGGAGTCACAGAACTGCTTATGAAACCTACAGCCACAACGAACAAGGAAGGGGGCTGCTTGGAGTGGATGAGCGTCTCTAGAGACAGGTTCCTTAACTATTTTAATGGGTCGTAGTTGATGCAGGGAGAAGGTGGAAGTGAGTGCACAGAAAGGAACAGAAATCAGAAGAAGAAACCAAAACTCTCCAAATGGGGGAAGAAATAGGACCTCTTTCTAAGGCAGACACCCCACTTTCCTGAATCCCCAGGGTCCTAGGGCAGGGAAGGAAATAAAAGGGCCCGTGCTCAAGGTCGACTTTCACGGAGCTCAAAACACATACACGGTCACAGGCCTCGCCTGCACACCTGTAGGGAATTTGAACTTGACCCGGGGTGGGGGCTGGTGGGTGAGGCCGTGGACCCTAAATCCCGTCGGAAGGCTGGGTTCTACTCGGATCTGGGGTTAGCAGAGTCTGATGTAAAGAGTCCCGAAGGTTGAGCCTCCTCCTTCTTTCTCCTCCCTCTCTGCCTTTTCTTCCTCAGCCCTCACAGCACGAAAGCTTCAGTGACAGCTTGGAGTGACACGTCTTCATCTGCGGTCAAGTCCCTAGGCCGGAGGGATCAAGGTGACCAGAGCAGTTCTCCCACTTGCCATCTGTACAGGGCTTCCGTCCTGGCCACGTGGCTGGGCTCTTATTGGCCCCGAGCAGGGTCAGACCCAGAGTGTGCGTGTCTGTACATCTCTGGCCCCATTACCAAAGAAAGCGGCTCTAAGCTCCTGCTCTGCTGATGGTGAGTTGGGCCCAGGTGGTTTGCTTCTTTCCTAGGGGTCCTCCTAGCATTTAGGAACATTTCAAAGGGATGCAGCTATCTGTGATGAAGGTCTATGATGAAGATTAGTAGTTGGAGAGAGTGGATGATCTATTTATGGCAAGCATGGGATTAAAAAAGAGGGTATAAATTACAGGTTGGTGAACAGTACTGGTTCCTTAGGAAAAGTTTAAATGATTGATTACAAATTGCCCCATTTGGAATTTCTTTCCGCATTTTCCTACAATTGGGAAACAGCTGAAATTTGGATGTGGTCACAGACAAGCCTCCCGCCCCAAACAGATGCTGGTGGACGCCCAGCTCTCCCTGCTAGGCGGAGCCCAGTCAACATGGAAGGAAGACACAATCTGAGATACTTCTCACTTTTCCTCAAGCCCAAGTATGCCCTTCCCCTGAAGTGGGAAATCTAACTTTTCAAAGCAAATTATTATTTTTTTAATTCCCTGTACAATTGAAACACTGGGTTTTCCTGAAAATTATCTCCCTTCTCACAGAATACATCCTTTGTTTTAAAAACCATCCTTAGAAGTGCAATTAGGAGCTAACAGCATTTCCTGCCCCGTCGTCTCCTAGCTCCCCACGCACAGGGCACTCACTCACACGTGAGCCTATTTGCAGAAGCTAATCCGTGTCGCCAGCAAGGAAGTCTTGGGTAGTACACACCCACACCTGCGTCCAGGTACATACTGACACAAATGTACACAAAATGCACCAGAGAGATACACACACACAGAGCCCCACACTCAGACCCATCCACGCACATCAGATGTCCTATGTGGTTGTGAATTACACACACACACACAGTCAAAAAGAGCAGATAAGGAGAGAGGCGGGACTTGGAGCCTGGTGGATGGAAGAGGGAGAAGGGAAATGGTTCACAGGTGAGAAAAGGGGGGAGCTGGAGGGGAGGCAGGGTAGAGGACAGGTAGATGAAACAGAGGGCATGGCTGGGAAGGAAGGCTGCTGAGTGGGTGGCAAAGTTCCCAGAGCACATTCAGTTATGAAGCAACTGAATTCTCGGCTACACGGGTGACCCACGGCTGGACGGCTCGGGGAATTCTCTCTTTGCCTCCCCAGGGCTGCTCGGCCCCCGCGGGGTCACTGAGGTGACGGTCAGCTGCTGCTGCCCACTCTTGCTGGCAGACTCCTGTCCCCCCAGCTTTCACAACCCGCTGGCTGACTCCATAGCTCGCCAACCCCCGCAGTGCCAATGCGCTCGACCGAGCCTGAGACACCGGGCTGGATTGAGACCACTTCCGTTTGGGTGCTAGCCACCAAGATGGCCACTTGGGGATTCATGGCCTTGAATACCAAGAGGAAAAGGAAGAGGGCAAGCGTCAAGAGTTCTCCATGAATTTACACAATATCATACAAACTGGAGTCCATGGGACATGGCGGCTCTCTGCAGGTGACCCATTTTCTTTCGTCTGTACAGAGGTCAACCCTACAAAAGGGGTGGATGTCCAGTGACAAAGGACAGCTTCTGTGATGGGAAGTGAAAGGTCTTGTCTGGTATGTGGACTTTCCAACAGCAACAGAGGCCACTTTCCTTCTCCCTCTTGAACCGTGTTCCCCCTCTTCGCGCATGACTCGTGTACCCAGCTGTGTCTTGAACTTCCAAAATTAGAGGACTAAATCCTGTGGCATCCCAGAACTAGGATGTGAAGTACCACAGGTCCTCTGCCCAGTGGTTTTGTCCTTGGTTCTGCCCTCTGGGAATTTCAGGTGCACTAAAAATAACAGAAAAATGCAACACAAATGATAAAACCCCACACTCAGAAAACATACACACACACACGCACATGCACGCACGCACACACACTCCAGGGATCTGAAGCTGCAAAACTGGCCCCCATAGAAGCCCACCCCTCATGATGCTTCCTAGGTCTTGGGCCCTCCATCCTGGGCCATGAAACCACTCCAAATGACAGACAACAGTCATAACCCAGTATTGCCATTTAAAAAGGGGAAAAGAAAAAAAAGGAAACTGCCTGAAGTTGTTGCGCACACACGCGCGCGCACACACACACACACACACACACACATTACAGCGTTACTCCAAGGCTCCGATCTTCCCGGGGAGTGCAGATGGGGCTCGGGGCAGGGCGGCCTCTTGCTTAACTGGGTGTAAGGCAGCTGGAAGGTAAGACTGGGTTTTCTGAGCATCCACTGAAGTGTCCTCTCATCGAGGCGGACCTTGTCCCTCAGCATGTCGTGCTCTCCCCCTCCCCACCTCCGAAACTTGGTCCAGAAGTTTGGCAGCAAAGAGAAAACTCCCTTCTCGGTGTGTTTTCTCTTCCACTTCTTGTGCGTCACTGGTCGGCCAGGAAGGAAATCAGACGGGAAGAGCAGGAGAAGAAAATGCTTCTGGAAATGGCCTCAAAGATCTGGTTCCATTCTATGAACTAAGGGCGTCGTTCCTCTGATATGATCGGTGTTGGGGTATCGTCCCCTTCTGCCAGCCCAGCGGAGGGTGCTTCCTTGTCTACACCCGTGCCGCCCCAGACCACGGGCACCGTCCCTTCCCAGCCCACCACCCCATCCTCGTGAGTGACGGGAATCGGGACTGTCTCGAGTGGTGATGTCTTCAAGAAACCACGGAGCCAAAAGTTAAGAACTGATGGAAGAGCCACGTGATAGGAACGCTTTCCCCATCTCGGTGATGAGGCAACACAAAGTCCGACGAGATGCAGGTGCCTAAGCCAGCTCCACTCTGCCTCGGCACTGGCACCATCTTGATTGAGTTCTGTTGTATATATGTATATTATATATATATTTATATATATATATATATATATATATATGTATGGGTTTGTTTTTTTTAGCACACTGTCCCATTCTCGGGTCTGGATTTGGGGCAGTTGGTCCTCGGGACAGGTTGGACAGAAGGGGCCAAGGTACAGAAGAATCCCGAGATTAGCGTGAGGCCCAGGCCCCCCCAAGCACAGAACATGGACCATCCGTAGCCATGGCTGATGTCGTCGGGGAGTCCATACAGGTAGCGTGGGTAGCGCGACAGCTCAAAGTTGATCCCGGCCACACAGGTGCACAGTGAAATGATGCAGAAAGTTCCTGGAGGAGAAGGGAAGAAACAGGGGTGGGGTAACAGAGAAGGAAAGGGAAGAGGAGAGGGAGAGAGAAAGAGAGAAGTGAGGTTTACTACATTTTCGATTTTCTTGAGTAGAAACAATGAGGAGATCCAGGTAAGAGTAACCTGCTAACGAGATCAGTATTTGCAAGTATTCATGGAGAAGGGAATAGTATCAAGGCTTCCTCATGCTTCAATAACGGCCCAGTCTTGGATAAACTCGGGGAGTCTCTCCTTTGGGGAAATACTAAAAATATATCACATGAAAGTTTGTGTAGGGTGCAGTGAAGCAGGAGAGTATTCAGCTCATTTTTCGAAAGCCTTTAAAATTCAGTCTTTCCTTGGAGACGCAGAAAACACCCCCCACTGCTACTTCCTTAAAGAGAGAAACATTTTTACTCTTTTCTTTTCCATACACAATGTCTCATACGATATTAGGTTTTCCTTTAATCCATTTACCAACCAGCCATCCAAATCCTGGAAGCCTTTTCCCGTAAGACATTTCCCAGCGTTTTCTGTGGAAAACTAAGCCTAGGAGATAACTCCTTCACAACGCGGCAGCAGAGTCGATAACTCTGGGGAACTCTGTACGTCACTTCTCACCCACTAAGATTCATCATCCACAGTAACATAAGTTAACTTGTCCAGCCTAGTCTTACGAAGTATTTCACAAACTTATTCAATGATGCTCCTTTAAAAAAAAACCATTGCTCAAATTAACCTCCAATGAGAAGGCTGCTACAAGAGATACAATGTTATCAAATAGAACAGAATTATAAGTCCACTTTTAGCCAACAGATATTTGATGTACCTAAAATGAGTTTAAGACCTTTTCTCGATATTTGCTGTGTCTAATGTTTCCTCTGTCACTGCAGATAGGAGAGCAATGGCCTGAAGAAGTAAAGTCTGGAAAAGGCTGGGTGGGGTCGATAGTACTGCAGGGGTCCAGGCACTTCAGGGGCTGTGATCTGTGTTTCCAAAGACCACTAATTCAGGAGCAGAGCAGAGGGCGGTCCAGAGGCAGGAGACCAGTCAGGAGCTGTAGTCAAGGGGAGAAGGAAGGAGGGGTCTGGCGAGGAGGGAGCAGGGCAGGGCTGAATGAATGTTAGTGAATGATGGCTGGTAGAGGCAATGGAAAGCAGCGAGTCAGGGGTGACCTGGGCACAGGTGCCGCATAAATAAAATTGTGTGGGTGGGAAGCATGTAGGTGTACATATGTGTGTGTGTGTGCACGTGTGTGCATGTACATGCTTGTGCATGTGCGTGCAGCGACAGTCATCGTGTACAAACAGATATGGTACCATCATTACCTGGGAAAACAGTGGGGGGTTACAAAGCACCCCGAGTCTCTCCTGCTGTGCCCTGGGGTTCAGACGGAATTCTAAGATGGCACCCAGGGTGGATTAGGTCTCATCCCAGACTTTCTTTTTTTTTTTTTTTTCCAGACTTTCTTAATCGGAATCTTAGGGAGAGGACGGAATCTCTCCTTTTTAAAAGTTCCTCAGATGATTTCTTGGTGAGACCCTGTGTTAGGGCAGAGGTTCTTTGTATAACCTTGAGGCACAGATTCAGGTGAGGGAAGAAGCAGAGGGGGGGCCACAGGGAAGGAGGCAGCCGGTGGGACCCTGGCCAAGGACAGCGTGATGGCTCGGCCATCACTGAACTGAAGAAAGCTTCGTATTGACACCAGTTTCAAAGACTCCGAACTCCAACAAACGAGAGCTGGCCTGCTCGTGCCTCAAGTACGCTTTCAATTTCTGGTTTAGAAACCTGAGTGTGCGATGACGTCATCTACTAAAATTTAGATTTAGGACAGGAAGAGGGAGAGAGAGCGCGCACACGTGTGCATGCGTGCTGAGTTCAAATCTGCACTGCCCTTGGGATGTTAAGGCACTTGGCGCCGTGGGTCTGGAGCCTGGTAGTAATTTCTGAGCTAGAGGTGTGGACTGAGTCATCTTATACATTGAAGCTCTGGATGGGACTGAGGTCACCCAAGGGCTCTCTATAAACTGTATCCACATAGGATACTTTTAAAAATGGAGACGTTTCTTCTCATCAAATTGTGCACAGTGATTTGTTCCGGGAGAGAAGGTCGATCTCAAGGAAGTTTTGATCTTCCTAAGTTACCAGTAGCTGAAAAAGCTTGACAGACACTATTTTAAGGGTGTTCTGCAAGCAGAGCAGACAGGACACAAAGATGTGGTTGATAAATCAAGACCTAATTACTTAATTACCATATGGACTTAATTAGCTACCAATTGGAAGTGGCCCAGCTTGTTGGTAACATCCATCTTGTTGTCATGTTAATAGGGTTAGTTGGGATATCTTCCTGCCTCCACTTCCTGTCAGTTGTTCTGTGACTCTGGAACCTTTAAAGATTTCTGTAGTTTGTTAGCTCCCGTCAATATCCCCGTAGATGGGAAAAAACTGAGGGCTCTCACTTAAGACGGCGCGTTACGCAGGTCATCTGTACAACATGTCAGGAAAGCCCGTTGTGACAGAGAGAGAAGAGTTGAAGCAGCTTCTGTCAGCTACCACAGACACTGTTTTCCGTTCGGAGCAAGGATTTATATTTTTATGTACTTCTGCACTTATAAATTCAAGTTTGGAAACGTGCATTAATAACTGGAAATACACACGGCAGGAGTACCAGAGTGTGGGGGGACGAGGGGCACAGGCACGCAAGGACCCTACCTGACCCAGCTTTCTGTCTCAGGTGATGAGCCCAGCTCTCAGACCTGTGGACTAGTGACCAACCGGGAAGGGTGGGGTGCAGAACTCCCCCTACCACCACCAACTCTGAGGGGTTCTCTGGGGAACTAATAGAGATTCTAAATGTTTCTGCTAGAAAACATCCTCAATTAAAGGGCGGTAATAGATATTACAGCACGGGGGATTGCAGCCTCCTTCCGTTCACCCAGAAGTACAGTGGTCCTTTGGGCAAGTATAAGGCTCTCCTCTCCCCTCAAGGAACAGGCCGTGGCCTGGGTCATTTTATTTCTCGGGAGCACTTATCGATTGGTGAGTGAGGATCCAGAAAGGCAAACGTAATAATGCGTGGTCACATCTTCTCAGTAATTCCCCCCCATGGCTTGGGATTTGAGCCTCACTCCAGTCAGGCTCCCAGACTAACTGTAGTCACAGTTAGCAATTAAGTGAAATGAACTACCCAAGCCCTTCCCTTTGGAGCAAGGCTCTGCTGCGTGGCCAGAACTGGCTGTAACACTGGCTAGGCAAGTAGGGACAGCAGCAGCACGGCTGTCGGACCTAAGTGACGTCAGGTCTGGGGAGGCAGGTTAACTGCAATGGGGCAGGCGGAAGGGGACATTCCTGTGGCGCGGCTGTCAGACCTAAGTGACGTCAGGTCTGGGGAGGCAGGTTAACTGCAATGGGGCAGGCGGAAGGGGACCTTCCTGTGGCCGCCGGCTCCACGGTGTACCCAACGGCCAATCAGCAAATATCTGTTGAACTTCTGTGTTTGTGTCAAGCATTATGCTAGATGCTAGGGGGATAAAAAGGAGAATAAGATAGGATCACTGTTCTTAAGAATTTTTAATAAAGTCTAAAATAAAGGATGAAAAAAAATCTTATAATCTCGCTGGGGATATGAGACAGATATAACTGAAAAGCTGAGGATGAAGTGAAAATAGCACCAGACTGGGGATTAAGAGACCTGAGTTTAGTATCAGCTCTGAATCTTTGGTCCCCTCATCTGTAAAATCAGGGCGCTGGAGCAGACAGCTCTAAGGTGGCTCCTATATCTCGCCATGTTTAGGAAAAGAAGGGCTAATACCCAGAGGTAAATGGTAAGAGACAACTATGCCGGGCCAGGGAAGGTTTCCCAGAGGAAGCAGGGTGTCCGCAGGCAATAAAGAGAAGGGGGTCCGCACCTGGCCTGGAGAGCATCCCTCCTTCAACCCCAGTGCCCCAGTGTCCTAGGTCTCTAAGTCTGAGTCGAGAAGGCATGTCCACATCCCACTCCCATCGTGCCTCTAACTACTGAAACGCTCACCGCTGCCATCCTCGTCAGGCTTCCATCATCTCCCACAGAACCTCTGGTAACAGATCATTGGTTCCCTGCCTTCTTCCAGTGACATTTAAACAAATTTAAATCCCACCTTCCTTACCCTGCCTGTATGGGCTTACCTGAGTGGACGCTTCCTACCGATCTGACCTCATTTCTCACCTTGACCCCCATACTCCCTGTACTCTAGCTAAGAAGAATGGCCTTCTTCTTGAGATCTTCTGGGATCTCAATTCAAATGCCATCCTCTCAGAGACCCTTCCTGACCCTCTCCTAAAGCAGTCCCTCCTCCAGTGGTTTTCAAACCCTGTTCCATGGAGGTGCCTCAGGAGCTGCCACTGGGAAAGGAAGAGGGAGTAAAAGAGCCTCCCAGCCCTCCCTCCTCTCTGTGGCCAGAAGAGCCCTGCTTTGATCTGTTTCCACGTGAACTTTCACTTGATCTAAACATTTTTGAAAAGCACCAGCCTTGTCCATTCACAAGGGGACCGTAAGGCCTGTCATTGCAGGAACTGTAAAGCTCTGGACAGCAAAGTGCAATGGCTCTTCTATTAGTTTCAAGTCCATGCCTTTGGCCGAAATAGCTAATCAATCTCAACCCTTATTCCTGCTGGCCTCAGACTCCGACTGAGCCCAGCCCTCCCCAGCAGCCAGCCGCAACTAGTCAGTTGCAGCGGGTTGCAAGGAGAAATGACACCTAGTTACCCTTTCCGTGCCAGGACTCTCAGCTCAGGAAGTCCAGTTAGATGAGACCACACCACCCCATGTGCCCGCAGCCTGAGAGCCAGTGCTAACAAGACCCACTGGCACAGAGGGAACAGTGTCGTCCAGAACCCTCTGGTGTCCCCATTTGCAAACTCCACCTGTGAGCGGGAAGGCATGGCCAAGGAGTGGAACGCACTCTGCAAACATAAATGCTTCCTTTTGATTCCAACACAGCACCTGCTTCCTTGGATGACCAACCCCACCTGGAGCTCTTTCAGGAATCAAACCCATGATGTCACCTGGCAACCCATGGGCCAGCCCCAGTCACCGGTGTCTGAGTGTCCCGTCAGCGCCTAGCTGGAAGGGGCGAGGGCTGCGTGGGGTTCTGGGATCACTGGCCGCACGCCCACCGGCCGCCCCCCACCCCTCCGCTCCCGGCACCGCTGAGGCTTGAGTGAGGGTGAGACCGAGAGAAGGGTTTCCATGCCCAGCCGGCCGACTTCTTGTCCCAGCGCCAAATACAGCCCCCTCACCAAGCTCCTCGCATTGCTGCCGTTTCTAATTAACGTTTCTCTGGTGCCGATATTAGATTCTAGTTTTCTCCCCACTTTTAGTTTCTGGGCTGTCTGACAACTTCCTCCTGCTTGGCTATCTCTTCCCTGAGTTTCCAAGCTGCCCCTTGATCCAGGCTTGGTCCCCCTCCCTAGATGTCCCTGTCTGTCTCCTCCTTTGTCTTTTCAGACTTGGGGCTTGTCAGTCTTCCTCTGAAACCACATTCCATACTCTTTCTGGCCACTTCACCCTCTCCTCTGATTTGAACTACCACCAGAACATGAGCGCTTCATAGGACTGTATGATAGTGTGTGCTATCACATGGTATGTAATTCTGCGTCCCCATCCCCAGGGACACGGTATGTTTGAGGTACTCCCTGGCTACACACAGGATTTCCACTGCTTCCCCCATAATCTCCAATTCCCTTCAGTTTCTGACTTTTGTTTTCTTTCTTCCTTCCCTAGAAGGGTGATCAAGCATCCCAGTTTGCCTGGGAGCTGGTGAGGGTAGAGGGTGTGTCCCTGGTAAGTGTGACCTTTGGTCCTAAAACTAGAAAGATGTGGGCTAAGGAGTACACATTGGTCACCCTTCCTACACGTTCCCTCCTGCCCTGCACTCTGGGGCCAATCGGTGACACTGCAATGACTACAGAAATGAATCCTCGCTTGTACGTTACAGACAACCTAAAGCCTTAACCCAGTGGAAGCGCAGAAACTTGGATCCCTGGGTCTGTTGCCATGCTAAGAAATGCCTAGCCAGGAGAGCACTGTTTTGGGGTAGTTAATTCTTCTGCAACCTTGAAGTGTCACCAGGGAGCACTCACTCTGCAACCCCAAATGGTTCTATCCCAGTACCACCTGGTAGGTTGATTACCAAGATATGTTTAAGCTGATATTCAGAGTTTTGGCGTTAACCTCTGCTCAGCCCGCTTCCGAGCAGTGACTGCAGGTACGTAAGGCGGGCGAGATGGGGCCTCCCGCGTGGCTGCTGCTTTAGCACCCACAGGAGGGGAGGGGAGAACACGTCTCCACTTCTTTCAGGGACTGTTGGAGAAGCCACGCAGTAACACCGCAGCCACGGACCCTGTGGAGAAACAGCATCAAAACTGTGGCCTCAGGCAAGGCAGCGAAGGGCTCTTACTAATTCACTGCCTAGGAAACCAAGGGCCTCGAGAAGGTTCTCACGGGAATCCAGGGCGGTCACATATTGTGTGCAGAGGCATTTTCCCAAATAGCTATTCCTTCTGTGACCAGGTTGTACCCAAAACTTCACTGGAGTATAATTTCTGCAGCTTTCCAGGGCCAGAAATCCATCTGTGTGACATTTTCTGCTCTTGGGAATAAGGAGTGACGCCTGCTTATCCCTGACCCTCACGTGGTGCCTTGTTGCTATGGTGGCCAGAGGGCCTCTGTCCTGACCCCAGCCCCACAGGTCGTTGCAGAGCTGTCTCTGCAGAAGTGCCCTGGTGGACGTGTGTGTCAGGGAGGTCAGGAAGCAGCCCAGTCCTCTCTCTAAGACTCTCTCCCTTGCGCCCCCTCTGATCTTTAAAACCGTAAAGAAGCAAATCGGCAAGCAGAAAAAGGATCCCTCCGCCTTTAACAGTGGTATGCATCCCAGGAAGCTGATGTATACAAGCCCTTCCTTTGCTTAGATTAAATGCCTCAGCAGCATTTAGCTCTTGATAGCACTTTATAGCTTTGCTCAGACCTGCACGGAATATAAATTACTGTTGAATTATACACCATTGCATCAGCGGCAGCCAGCAGGCAGGTCACGTGGGGCTTTACAGCCAAGGTGCCTTAGGGGTTCACTGGGATGAGGCAGGGGGTGGTGACAGGCTCTGGGGGAGAACACACTGCAGGGGATGGGGCCCTGAGCTAAGACAAAACCATCCATCATTCTGCAAACTCTGCAGATGCTCTAGGCAGTCATTGCATAAATGCCACCTCACCCCCAAGGCAAGTGGCTTTTGTATCCCCGAGTCTGTGTCTGCACACTGCAAGGCTGGTCTACGTCCGGGCATGATTATGCCACAGTAATGCCACATCCTCAACTCAAGCGACGAAAGGGACTGGCTGGTTCAAATAGGTTGGCATTGACTCTAAAGAAAAAACCTCTGTGTTCCTATCATAGAACATGGAGTCTCATCCCTTGGTTTTCCATATCTCCTCACAAAATTCCTAAATTGAAGCCCTAATCCCCCAATATTTCAGAATGTGACTGTATTTGGAGATAGGGCTGTTAGAGAGCTAATTAAGTGAAAATGAGGCTCTTAGGGTGGGCCCTAATCCAATGTGACTGGTGTCTTTGTAAGAAGAGGAGATTAGGACATACAAAGAGATATGAGACAGCTGCACGCACAGAGGAAAGACCACATGAAAAGGCAGCAAGAGGGAGGCCATCTGCAAGGCTGCGAGAGAGGCCTCAGAGGAAGCAACCCTGATGACACCTTCATCTTGGACTTCCAGCACTGTGAGAAAATGAATTTCTCTTGTTTAAGCCGCCCAGTGTGTCGTATTTTGTTTTGGCAGCCAATGCAATCTGATACAACAGGTGGATATATGATGACTGGCTTATTAACAGAACGTTACAATACATGATAAAATAAGGCCCTGTTTCCAGACTTTATGGCTACCGGTAACTAAAACAGGCATCTGAACACAGCCGTACAAAACGTAGCTGCCGGGCGTCGTGCGGATTTTTCTCCGTCTCATCAACGCATCTACGCTCACTCCCCCTCAAGCCCCATCACGATACTTATTCTTCTGGGTGTATGTTAGATTTGATCACAAGATCACTGGCCCTGGTGACCTCTACACCCAAGACTGAGCCTTTTCAAACTCGGGGAAACACCTAAAGGGCTGAGCCAATGGAAGAGAGCATCAGTGGGTTCAAATGTTGTCATGGGAATTTACTAAGGTCGAAGCGCCACTGTCCAGTCTCCTTAACTGGACTCTGCCGTTTCCATCCTTTACCCAGTCTACACAGGGTCCCTGCAGCTATCCTGGCAGTTAACCTTTATGGCCCAGTCCAAGCCCCGAATGGCCCAAGAAGTCTTCTCTGAGTGTGCCCAGCACCAGATAATCCACATTTTTTTTCAGAAGCCCTAAAACTTTTCTGGTCTGGAACAGGCAATCTCACAATGAGCTATAGGAACCTCCTCTTGTTCTCTGTTTTAGTTTGTGTTCAGCTAGACTGTAATTTTCTCCAGAATTGGTTACGGTAGTGGTGTCTCCTTTCATATTAGATACAGCACTGCCCAGTAAATCAATATCACTGGAGGAAATGGATTTCTGGGCTGTGGAGCTTTTAAATGAAAATATGGGCTTTGAAACCCAGAAGGGAATGAAGGCGATATCATGGCTGGCCCTCCCACCCTCCTTTCTCCTAAATCGCTTTGCGGTTGCTGAGGTGTTTTTGCGTGCGTGTGTGTGCGTTCACGCGTGTGCCCACACAGGTACATGCCTACCTACCTTGTGTTTCAATGGGTGCCCTGGATTTCAGGAAGCATTTTTATTTTTAGGGAAATTCAGCATCAGAATAATACCCTCTCCGCAGGATTATTTTGAAGAGCGATAATAATAAGTGTGAAAAGGCTGAGAGAAGTTAAGATTGCTTTCTATACGTAAGGGATGATATTAGAAATGGAAAGCTTTAAGCGAGGGTGAAGACAAATTGTTCCAGAGGACGAGAAAAATTGTGCTTGTTGCTTTTCACCTCCATCACCCGCTCCATTCTCTCCCGGCCCCGTCGCAGGGCAAGTACCAAACCAAGAAGCACTTGCTCTCAGCAGGGACCAGAGACAGTGCTCCCTCAGGACCCTTCGTTCTGTGGGCTTTGTTGGCACTCCAACCATGGAATTTGGAAGATCTCAGAATACACCTCTGAGACCCTCCTTAGTAAGGGAACCTATCTTTGGGCTCAGGTTGCAGCATCCAGTGGGGGTTAGTTACATCATGACATTGCTGAGTTTGCAAAGAAGCCTGTGGCTCAACTGGGATGGGTAAAAGGAAGCAGCTCTAAGAGAAGGGTTGGGAATAGCTAGGTGACATGAGTTGGGGACCTTTTATAAGTGCTGTAGAGGCTCTGACCGTGATTCCCCTGGAAGGTAGAGGCGGCATTTATTAAATTATTATAAAATTCATTTATTAAACACCTATTGCCTAGTGGACTGTGAGAACAATTTTTTTGTTTTGTTTTGTTTTGTTTAACATCTTTATTGGGGTATAATTGCTTTAGAATGGTGTGTTAGTTTCTGCTTTATAATGTTTTGTTTTGTTTTTGGTCTACACAATACACTTTCCCTTCTTTCTTCTTTTGTTACAGCACCACCACCATTCTTTCTCCCAGGAAAGCCATTCTGTGACCACAAGGATTAATTCAAGCAGAGGCATTTGACTCAAGCCAAGCCTCAGTTTCTGTCTCTTCTGTACCTCAAGGTTGCCGTGAGATTACATACATTTACGTAAATCATCTATGTATATGCATTAATATATATATACACACACATCATATAAATTATATAATTCACATCATAATCCCAAATTAAATAATTTGCTGAAGGTCCCAAAGTATAAGGAACAGAGCAAATATTTGATTTCGCTGTAAAGCCTCAAACTATTTGATTGTGGAAACACATGAGAACTACACATCACACTTGCCTCCACTGGCCCCATTAAAACACAATACACCCCAGGGGAAGCAACCACTGGCCCACTCCACTCTTGCCCACCTGGTCTTGGATATTTCAGGGAATGAAGAGTTGGGAACATCTGAGCCTGGTGGTCTGTGGTGAGCTAAGACCTTTCCAAATAGGGCAGGAAAGTTCTAGAGAGGAAATGAATCAAGACTGCAGCATCACATTTTTCTCAATGCGAACTTTTGCAGTTTTCTATCCATCTGGGCCTTGGTTCAGAGCTGAGAGTTAGTGGATCCAACTGGCTTCTTAACTAGACCAAGTGTGGCATCTACAGCTGTGTAGAAAGGAACGTTCTGAAGCTGTGAAGAGCGAGCTTCCAAGCGTAAGGCCACTTAGAGCATGCCATATTCCTGCCCCGGCTTCTCTTTTCTCTCCTTCTCTTTCTAGGCCAGCACTTTCTGGTGGACAAGGGTCCATGGAGCAAACTTTGAGAACCTTTAGGGCAGAGGGCAATCTTGCCCTGGGTTTCTTGCTAGGGACAAGGTTTGAAGTCATACAAAACCTCCTGCAGACCATCTCAGATACTACAGCTCTCTGTTTGGTCTAACATTCATCTTCCTAAGTAGATACAAGGATTTTGCAGAGAAAGCCACGTCACCAATGCCACCCCCACCCCCCAAAGCCAGCATGAAGCCCAATACAAATAAATCTATCATTATGTTTGAACTCCTGTCTTGGTCATCATAAGGCTCTCCTGGCCCGCCCAGAGGTCCACCAAGTCAGCCTGCAACAGCTTCCTGGGAGGAGAGCTGCTACCAATGGGGATGTGGCTTAGTGGAGAGACAACTCCACCAAGAATCAGAAAATCCAGGTTCTGGTCCCATTCTTTCCCATTAAGTGGATAAACCACCTCATCTCTCTTGGCTATGATCAACCATGAAATACAGGGGGTAGGACCAGATCTCTGAGATCCTTCCAATTAAATGATCCTGTGCCTCTAGGTATTGGGACAAAAAGGTACCATTCTCTCTGAATTGTTCTAGGACTTGCTGTCAGTTATTTCGTCAGACGTGAGTTGCCTGGAGAGAAGATACTGCTTCTCACCTCCTGACACACACAGAAGGGCTGGTGCATGGGACCATTAAATGTCATTATTTGCCATCAACGTGCCTAGGAGGCTCAGCTCAAAACTGCCCTGATTTGAAACACGGAAGGTTGGGACCCAGCTGTTTAAGTGTCTGGAAGAACTTGGCTCCTGTAAGAAACCTCTCTGGCTTCTGCCCTATGTGATCCAAGCCAATGCCACGTTCATTAGCAGAGGAAGACGCTTGGGGTGGTAGCCAGAAGATCAGGAGAGTCTACCACCTGGTTTGGTTTATGTTTCCATATGCCTGGCACGTTCGTCAGCTTGGCCTGGCCTTTCTTTGAGATGAGAACCTGGACCCAAGTGATTCTGGCGTGCTGTCACCTCACCACTGGGTCACTGGACACATATATGGATTTAGATGGATCAAGCGCTTATATATACTATTTTTAATAGGATAGGCATTGTCCCAAATGCTTTACCAATAAAATGGTAGTTCTTTGAATCCTCAAAGCAACCTTATGAGATTTAGATGGGGAAAGACACAGAGAGGTTAAGTAAACTGCCCAAGATCACCAGCTGCTCTGTACTGGAGCCAGGATTCAGATCCATGTTTTCGCCACTTGTTTTCTCTCATTCCAGTTATTTCACGTGCACGCGTATTATCTCTAGAGCTGGACTGTAAGCAATGTAAGCAGAGAAGCTCTTTTCCCCAATAGGGCCCTATACCCAGTGCTGTTTAAGTAAGATTTACTGGGCTTCCCTGGTGGCGCAGTGGTTGAGAGTCCGCCTGCCGATGCAGGGGATGAGGGTTCGTGCCCCGGTCCGGGAAGATCCCACATGCCGCGGAGCGGCTGGGTCCGTGAGCCATGGCCGCTGAGCCTGCGCGTCCGGAGCCTGTGCTCCGCAACGGGAGAGGCCACAACAGTGAGAGGCCCACATACCGCCAAAAAAAAAAAAAAATTTATTCACTAGATGGTGAGATCGGGAGAAGATTGTTATCAAACGTGGTCCTGAGGAGGTTCTGGGTGCCCCTCAGACTCAAGGCTCAGTTAATAAAATCTCGTTGCTGAATTCTCCAGAGAACTAGGAAACCCTATCACAACCGTACGTAACTTCACTCCTATTTGTGTTGGGTAAAAGGGTGGCTTCCTGTAGAGGGACATGAGTTTCCTATGAGGAGCAGGATGGTGTGGCTGAGGAAGGAAAGGGCTCAAGATCAGAGCATTAACTCTCTTACAGTAAGGCAGTTAGTTTAGCTTCCCAGGAGGTCAGACACCAACCCCAGTGGGCAGAGTAAGCTGCTGGTCAGAAGACCCAAAGGAGCTCGGTACGGACCGCAGCCCATCAGAGGGCTCCTCCCCACAGTGCTCCTGGCTCGTCAGTGGGCCTCCACCTAACAAGCCTTTTGGCTCCACTTTTGTCTGGGAGATTTAGGGAATGATCACTATTCACTGCTCTTCACTTTCTGAATTCAAACTCTGATGAGAAGAGAGTCCCAGAAAGGAGGTAGACAGGATGGGAAATACCAGCTTTCTTACTGTTGAGGTAAGTGTGGCAACTGTGGCTTGGCCCCTGGCCACAATCAAGCTGAGTAACACTTGCCCCGCAAGGCTGACATTTTAGGATGGTTTCCCCAAGGGAATGTTTGGGCCTGCAGGGCAGATACACTCACCCAGAAGTGACTCACACTGGTGGGCCAGAAGAAGAAAGGGAAATAGGCCTCCAACCTGGCCTCCTGATGCTGGCCTGAGCCTTGACCCTGGGAATACTGGCCACCCGGAGGAGCAAAGCACGGGCAGAAGACCCAGATGTTGCTGGGCTCCCCAGTCTTGGCCTCCTCTGGCAACCTCACCAATCGGAGAAGTCAGTCACCTCTACTCCTGTAGAAGCAGGACCTTAGGGCTTCCCTGGTGGCACAGTGGTTAAGAATCTGCATGCCAATGCAGGCGACACAGGTTCAAGCGCTGGTCTGGGAAGATCCCACATGCCGCGGAGCAACTGAGCCTGTGCACCACAGCTGCTAGAGCCTGTGCCCTAGAGCGGAGAGCCACAACAGCTGAGCCTGCATGCCACAACTACTGAGGTCCATGCGCCTAGAGCCCGTGTTCTGAAACAAGAGGCCACCACAATGAGAAGCCTGTGCACCGCAACGAAGAGTGGCCCCCGCCCGCTGCAACTAGAGAAAGCCTGTGCACAGCAATGAAGACCCAACACAGCCAAAAATAAATAAATTAAAAAAAATTAAAATTAAAAATAAATAAATTAAAATAAATTAAAAAAAAAAAGAAGTAGGGCCTTAAAAGGTAGACTTGGTACCCTTCTAAAGAGAGGAGAGACGTTTCCTACTTTATGGGCCCAGATGGGATGCTGAGATAAAGAGAAAATGCCATCCGATTTCCCTTGGCTGTGCTAACTCAGGGACCCTAAAGAGCTGTGACCCAGAGGCTTCCTGGAAATGTGATTTCAGTAGAACTTGTCTGAAAATGTTGAGAGCTGAATTGGAAGGGATATTTTAATTAATTATCATTTAAAATAAACTGTAGCCTGGGAGTGTGGTGGAATGTTTAAGGGATTCCTAGGTTTTGTTACATGGGCAGTAGGAAGGACACAGCTATTGGCATTTCTTCCTCCCCAGGGCCAAAATTATGGGGTCAAATATCATACTAAATTTACATTTAACTTGACACAAAGCTCCTTAAGCATTTTTTTTTTTTTTAAGGTGAAAGGGGAGAGGGCAGACGGCAGAAACAGGAAGAACTACAATCCTGCAGCCTGTGGAACAAAAACCACATTCACAGAAAGACAGACAAGATGAAAAGGCTGAGGGCTATGTACCAGATGAAGGAACAAGATAAAACCCCAGAAAAACAACTAAATGAAGTGGAGATAGGCAACCTTCCAGAAAAAGAATTCAGAATAATGATAGTGAAGATGATCCAGGACCTCAGAAAAACAATGGAGGCAAAGATGGAGAAGATGCAAGAAATGTTTAAAAAACACCTAGAAGAATGAAAGAACAAACAAACAGAGATGAACAATACAATAACTGAAATGAAAACTACACTACAAGGAATCAATAGCAGAATAACTGAGGCAGAAGCACGGATAAGTGACCTGGAAGACAGAATGGTGGAATTCACTGCTGCAGAACGGAATAAAGAAAAAAGAATGAAAAGAAATGAAGAGAGCATAAGAGACCTCTGGGACAACATTAAACGTAACAACATTCGCATTATAGGGGTCCCAGGAGGAGAGGAGAGAGAGAAAGGACCAGAGAAAACATTTAAAGAGATTATAGTCAAAAACGTCCCTAACATGGGGAAGGAAATAGCCACCCAAGTCCAGGAAGCACAGAGAGTCCCATACAGGATAAACCTAAGGAGAAACACACTGAGCCACATAGTAATCAAATTGGCAAAAATTAAAGACAAAGAAAAATTATTGAAAGCAGCAAGGGAAAAATGACAAATAACATACAAGGGAACTCCCATAAGGTTAACAGCTGATTTCTCAGCAGAAACTCCACAAGCCAGAGGGAGTGGTATGAGATACTTAAAGTGATGAAAGGGAAGTACCTACAACCAATATTGCTCTACCCGGCAAGGATCTCATTCAGATTCGATGGAAGATCAAAAGCTTTACAGACAAGCAAAAGCTAAGAGAATTCAGCACCACCAAACCAGCTCTACAACAAATGCTAAAGGAACTTCTCTAAGTGGGAAACACAACAGAAGAAAAGGACCTGCAAAAACAAACCCAAAACAATTAAGAAAATGGTCATAGGAACATAAATATCGACAATTACCTTAAACGTGAATGGATTAAATGCTCCAACCAAAAGACACAGGCTTGCTGAATGGATACAAAAACAAGAACCATATATACGCTGTCTACATGAGACCCACTTCAGACCTAGGGACACATACAGACTGAAAGTGAGGGGATGGAAAAAGATATTCCATTGAAATGGAAATCAAAAGAAAGCTGGAGTAGCCATACTCACATCAGATAAAATAGACTTTCAAATAAAGAATGTTAAAAGAGACAAGGAAGGACACTACATAATGATCAAGGGATCAATCCAAAAAGAAGATATAACAATTATAAATATATATGCACCCAACATAGGAGCACCTCAATACATAAGGCAACTGCTAACAGCTATAAAAGAGGAAATCAACAGTAACACAAAAATAGTGGGGGACTTTAACACCTCACTTACACCGACGGACAGATCATCCAAAATGAAAAAAAAATAAGGAAACAGAAGCTTTAAATGACACAATAGACCAGATAGATTTAATTTATATTTATAGGACGTTCCATCGAAAAACAGCAGATTACACTTTCTTCTCAAGTGTGCATGGAACATTCTCCAGGATAGATCACAATTTGGGCCACAAATCAAGCCTCAGTAAATTTAAGAAAATTGAAATCATATCAAGCATCTTTTTCTGACCACAACGCTATGAGATTAGAAATGAGTTACAGGGAAAAAAACGTAAAAAACACAAACACATGGAGGCTAAACAATACATTACTAAATAACCAAGAGATCACTGAAGAAATCAAAGAGGAAATCAAAAAATACCTAGAGACAAATGACAATGAAAACACAACGATCCAAAACAGCAAAAGCAGATCTGAGAGGGAAGTTTATAGCTATACAAGCCTACCTCAAGAAACAAGAAACATCTCAAATGAACAATCTAACCTTACACTTAAAGGAACTAGAGAAAGAAGAACAAACAAAACCCAAAGTTAGCAGAAGGAAAGAAATCATAAAGATCAGAGCAGAAATAAATGAAATAGAAACAAAGAAAACAATAGCAAAGAACAATAAAACTGAAAGCTGGTTCTTTGAGAAGATAAACAAAACTGATAAACCATTAGCCAGACTCATCAAGAAAAAGAGGGAGAGGACTCAAATCAATAAAATTAGAAGTGAAAAAGGAGAAGTTACAACAGACACCACAGAAATACAAAGCATCCTAAGAGACGACGACAAGCAACTCTATGCCAATCAAATGGACAACCTGGAAGAAATGGACAAATTCATAGAAAGGTGGAAACTTCCAAGACTGAACCAGGAAGAAATAGAAAATATGAACAGACCAATCACAAGTAATGAAATTGAAACTGTGATTAAAAATCTTCCAGCAAACAAAAGTCCAGGACCAGATGGCTTCACAGGTAAATTCTGTCAAACATTTAGAGAAGAGCTAACACCCATCCTTCTCAAACTCTTCCAAAAAACTGCAAAGGAACACTCCCAAACTCATTCTATGAGGCCACCATCACCCTGATACCAAAACCAGACAAAGATACTCCCAAAAAAGAAAATGACAGACCAATATCACTGACGAATATAGATGCAAAAACCTCAACAAAATACTAGCAAACAGAATCCAACAACACATTAAAAGGATCATACACCATGATCAAGTGGGATTTATCATAGGGATGCAAGGATTCTTCAATATACGCATCAATCAATGTGATACACCATATTAACAAATTGAAGGATGAAAACCATATGATCATCTCAATAGATGTAGAAAAAGCTTTTGACAAAATCCGACACCCGTTTATGATAAAAACTCTCCAAAAAGTGGGCATAGAGGGAAACTACCTCAACATAATAAAGGCCATATACGACCAACCCACAACAAACATCCTCCTCAATGGTGAAAAACTGAAAGCATTTCCTCTAAGATCAGGAACAAGACAAGGATGTCCACTCTCACCACTATTATTCAACATAGTTTTGGAAGTCCTAGCCATGAGAATCAGAGAAGAAAAAGAAATAAAAGGAATATAAATTGGAAAAGAAGAAGTAAAACTGCCACTGTTTGCTGATGACATGATACTATACATAGAGAATCCTAAAAATGCCACCAGAAGACTATTAGAGCTAATCAATGAATTTGGTAAAGTTGCAGGATACAAAATTAATGCACAGAAATCTCTTGCATTCCTATACACTAATGATGAAAAATCTGAAAGAGAAATTAAGGAAACACTCCCATTTACCGTTGAAACAAAAAGAATAAAATACCTAGGAATAAACCTACCTAGGGAGACAAAAACCTGTATGCAGAAAACTATAAGACAGCGATGAAAGAAATTAAAGATGATACCAACAGATGTTGAGATATACCATGTTTTTGGATTGGAAGAATCAATATTGTGAAACTATATTACCCAAAGCAATCTACAGATTCAACGCAATCCCTATTAAATTACCAATGGCATTTTTTACAGAACTAGAATAAAAAATCTTAAAATTTGTATGGAGACACAAAAGACCCCGAATAGCCAAAGCAGTCTTGAGAGAAAAAAGCAGAGCTGGAGGAATCAGACTCCCTGACTTCAGACTATACTACAAAGCTACAGTAATCAAGACAATATGGTACTGGCACAAAAACAGAAACATAAATCAATGGAAGAAGATAGAAATCTTAGAGATAAACCCACACACCTATGGTCAACTAATCTATGACGAAGGAGGCAAGGATATACAATGGAGAAAAGACAGTCTGTTCAATAAGTGGTGCTGGGAAAACTGGGCAGCTACATGTATAAAAATGCAATTAGAACACTCCCTAACCCCATACCCAAAAATAAACTCAAAATGGATTAGAGAGCTAACTATAAGACCGGAGACTATAAAACTCTTAGAGGAAAACATAGGAAGAACACTCTGACATAAATCACAGCAAGATTTTTTTTGATCCACCTTCTAGAGTAATGGAAATAAAAACAAAAATAAACAAATGGGACCTAATGAAACTTCAAAGCTTTTGCGCAGCAAAGGAAACCATAAACAAGACGAAAAGACAACCCTTAGAATGGG
Source organism: Globicephala melas (assembly GCF_963455315.2). Taxonomy (NCBI): domain Eukaryota; kingdom Metazoa; phylum Chordata; class Mammalia; order Artiodactyla; family Delphinidae; genus Globicephala; species Globicephala melas. The sequence continues at coordinate 12,525,303 of NC_083322.1, forward strand.
AGAAAATATTTGCAAACGAATCAACGGACAAAGGATTGATTAATCTCCAATATATACAAACAGTTCATGCAAGCTCTATGTCAAGAAAAAACAACCCAGTCAAAAAATGGGCAGAAGACCTAAATAGACATTTCTCCAAAAAAGACATACAGATGGCCTAGAAGCACATGAAAAGCTGCTCAACATCCCTAATTATTAGAGAAATGCAAATCAAAACTACAATGGGGTATCACCTCATACCAGTTAGAATGGGCATCATCAGAAAGTCTACAAACAGCAAATGCTGGAGAGGGTGTGGACAAAAGGGAACCCTCTTGCACTCTTGGTGGGAATGTAAATTGATACAGCCACTATGGAGAACAGTATGGAGGTTCCCTAAAAAACTAAAAATAGAATTACCATATGATCCATCAATCCCACTACTGGGCATATACCCAGAGAAAAGCACAATTCAGAAAGACACACGCACCCCAATGTTCATTGCAGCACTATTTACAATAGCCAGGTCATGGAAGCAACCTAAATGCCCATCGACAGATGAAATGGATAAAGAAGATGTGGCACATATATACAATGGAATATTGCTCAGCCATAAAAAGGAACGAAACTGGGTCATTTGTTGAGACGTGGATGGATCCAGAGACTGTCATACAGAGTGAAGTAAGTCAGAAAGAGAAAAAGAAATATCGTATATTAACGCTTCTATGTGGAACCTAGAAAAATGGTACAGATGAACCAGTTTTCAGGGCAGAAGTTGAGACACAGATGTAGAGAACAAACATATGCACACCAAGGCAGGAAAGCCGCGGGGTTGTGGGAATGGTGGTGTGATGAATTGGGAGATTGGGATTGACGTGTATACACTGATGTGTATAAAATTGATGACTAATAAGAACCTGCTGTATATAAAAAATAAATAAAATAAAATTTAAAAATTAAAAAAAAAGAAAAAAATGAAGTGAGTGTACATGGGGAAAATATTTGAAATCAGGGATCACTGGCAAATAATGTAAAATATTAAAGATGGGTTTTGGAAAAATAAAATAAAATAAAATAAAAGATGAAATGGATTTTTTCCCTCATTCACAATAGAGTTTAGTTACACAGAGATGTATAAAAACGGATATGTATTAATGACATGTGAAATCCTAAACGAGAATGAATAAATAAGGACTTGGCATGCTTCTTCTGAAGAGTGGCCAACTCCAAGTCTAGGAGCAGTTTCATTGGATAAATGAACATTAAAAGGTCTTTAAGGGGCAACAATAAGAACCGGGCAAGTTTACTCAATTCTCCCTTTAGCCTCAATCATTAGCTCCCCTGCGAGGCTGCTCCTGATACCCAGCAGAGAGACGCTCCCTTTCTCTGCTGCACCCACAGTCCCCTCTGTTACAGCACCGATCACTCTGCCTGGGTGTCCTTAAGGCAGGGACCATGTGTGTCCTGGGTACCAGCACAATGCCTAGCACACAGTGGGCACCCAATCAATGTTTACTGAGTTGAATTTAGTTTGTAAAGCAAATAATTAGCAAGTGCAACAGGACTGTCTCCAAATACTTTAAGGATCATTGGAGGAAGAAAGTAATGACTTTAATTGATCTTACTTTAGCAGAGAGGACCCAAGTCCAATAAATCAAAGTTACCAGAAGCCATATTAAGGTTGTTTTTTTTAATCTTTGAAAAAAATTTTTGGCCGCATCACGTGGCGTGTGGGATCTTAGTTCCCCGACCAGGGATCAAACTCCCTGTGGTGGAACTGCAAAGCCTTAACCAGTGGACCACCGGGGAAATCCCCATATTAAGGTTTAAAAATAAAAAAGAGCAAAATGACAACTGGCAAAGTCAGCAAGGAGGAGGCCCCCTGCCACCACAGAGGCTTTGACCCAGAGGGGAGGCAGGAAATGATCTAGATTTCTGCTCTCCCAGGTCTTCACAATGAGGTAAGTACCACCAAAATGTTACAAAGGGATGTCTGAGTCCAGAGGAAGAGTCTGGTTTTAGTTAAGCTGATTCAGAAAGGTTTCTGGAAGACATTGACTATAAACTGAACCTTGAGGAAAGCACAGGGCTTCAACAGGCAGAGAAAGGTGGCATGGTGGCAGACAACGACAGGTGGTCTGAAGGGGAGGGAACACAGGATGTACGGCTGAAGATGAGACTGTGGCCGACATTAAGCTCCAGGCGAGGGACATGGGCTTTTACAGACCATACGGAACCACAGAATGTTTCTCATCAGACAAATGACGTGGTAATAAGTGTATTTTAGAAAGGTGGTATGGTGCAAAGATGGAATTTAGTGGAAAGCAGGGAAATGAATACTTAAGGAATGTTTATCCTCGGCTAGATGTTTTTCCTATGTATTATTTCATCTTTACAGCAACATCTCAATTTTACAGATGAGAAAATAGAGGCTCAGAGGTTAGCAACTAAGTGGTGGGACAGAGAGTTCCACTAGGGGCTCTACAATAGTAATAGAGGCCCACGTGGTGCTCAGGGGTTGGAAACAAGTGAATGGGCCCCAAAGATTATTGCAAAGGGAATATTGGCAGATGTTGATAATTGATGGAAAGGTGTGGGATGAAACTGGAAAAGTGAAAAATGATCCAGGGGTAACTGACAGACACACGTGCTGAGGAAGTCAAGAAACGCAGCTCATTTCATTGGGGGAAGGGAAAGGATGGTGTCCAGAGTAAGCCAGGTGTTTGGTATGTATGCAAAAAACATAAAGCACATGTATGTAGAGAAAGGACAAGCCTAGTTCAAGGCATGCTTGAGGTTCCAGAAGGGGGAGATGTCTAGTGAACAATGAAAAACATGAGGCTGGAGCTCAGAAAAGACTGTTCCATGCACAGGTTCCAGACTCATCTGTGCAGAGACAGTGATCACTGTGAAGGTAGGTGTTGTTGACAAGGGGGGCATGTTTATAGGGAAAAAGAAGAGTACTGAAGACCATATCTACAGGTGGAGACAAGAGCAAAGAAAATAGAAGGGCACAGAGAAAAGCACAAATCATGAGTGTATTATCATGGAAGACAAGTGATGAGAGTTTCAGGAAAGATGGAGATGGGTAAATCTGAGGGAGCTCAGGAAGAGAGGGTTCAAGGACAGGTGAGCAGCCGGAAGTTAGCAGGTCTCCAAGCAGCTTCTGTGACGTGGTGGGAACAGATTCCAGGCTTCAAGAGGCGAAGCGCGTTGGTAGCCGAGCCACAGAAGTAATAAGTAAGGATTATTCTTTTTGCTACACGAGTTGCAAGCTTCGTCTTTTGTCTCAGAGCATGTGGAAAGATAAGGTCCTCATTTTCCCATTTCTCTAGGAAACACTCCTTGAACAGAATCAGCCTCATGTTCTCTGCCACCCCGAGAACAATGCCATTTGTCCACTACGATGACACGTCCGTGTGGGGTCGTCTCTTACCCTATCAGGTCATGAAGCTGCTTGAGATTCATAAAGATGTCAGCAAGTTCATTATTATTTGGGAGATACCGCTGCCTGGTGATTAAAAGCCCAGTCTTCAGAGTTAAATAGATTTGAGTTGATCTGGGAACTATGTGACCTTGGGCAAGGTACTTAAACTTTCTAAGCAAGAGCTAGGAACTGCAAAGGAGGGAATAGCCAGTGATAAACCGAGCACCCATGAACGAGAATGTAGTAAGTGCTCATTCCGTGCCTGGCATGGTACTAAGCATGTTACACATCTTGGCTTATTTAATTCCCGCGACAACCCTACAAGGTAGGTACTATTTTACAGCTGGTGAAACTGAGGTATATAAAGGCTACATTTGCCTAAGTTTGTAGAGCTTTGATTCAGACCTGACTCCAGGGTTGATCTCCACACATCTAGACCTAATGTAGGAGAGGTGGCCCCTCTGTGTCTTCTCTGCCTGTCTTCCTCCTGTCCTGCCCCAAAGAGACATCTACCTGCCCCTTGCTGGTGGGGGCAGAGGCGGACCCCTCTGGCCTACGAATACTAACGGAAGCTGGTGGGTAAGCCTGCATCTGACTTCTGGTTCGGTTCTCACGCCTCCTTCTTTATCCCAGGTGGCCTTGCCCAGTACCCTTTTCTCTTTCCTCCCACAGTTTCTAGGAACAGAGAAGAAAGGGGTCGGGGGTTAATCTGAAGGCCTTAGATTAAGGCTCCACCATTTACTTAACTGCATGACTCTAAGCTTGTTTCATGGCTCTCTGGGTCTAGTTCATTATCCACAAAATCAGGGTGGTAATGGCGACCTTAAGGGCTGCTGGGAAGATGAAAGGAAATACCGTTTGAAGAGCATCTACCATTGACACAGCATTGATACTCCAAAAAGTGAGCTCTTACCTCCCTGCCTGCCTCTTCCACCTGCCTTCTCAGGGGGTGTGAAGGTCAAATACGCCCTTACCCCCCCTTTGGAGCTCTGTGAACTAAAAACTGTCAGCTAAATCGTAATTGACCCTTTTAAAATCCTTTCTGGATGACCAGCACCTTCCTTCCCCAGGAATGGTAGACAGGTAGATTGAAGACATCCTCATCCTCCCGACTGCTGAAATGACACGGAATTCTTTTGTTTTTAATATCTTGCATTTTAAAGGTGTCAGTCATTAAAAGGAAAACGGCTCATTTATCACGCTAATTGGTCGAGGTGTCTGACTCTCCTCTAAGATTGTGGGCAACACCGAGGCAGCGACGAGTTTTATTTTATTTTGTCCTCCGACCACCTAGTACATGGCCGGTACTTAACCGGCTGTTTATTGAGTAAATTATAAGCATTGGGCAGATTCTAATGGTTTACTAACGTGGGGATGGGCTCTTGTCTCTCACAGCCACGTCTTGGACATCCTAGATGTTCTGATGGCTTCTAATAGATAGGGTGAGTGTAGTTTTCAAACCCCAAATCAAGGCACATGGAATGAGACATAATCTAATAAGAGGTTAAGTGTATTTGAAATCAGGAGACTTCTAGAATGTCAGGGAGAGAACAGCTCTACACAGGCACTCATTCTCCAATTATTTTATACCGGGAGGTAAAATGCAAGTGACTCCCCATTTGTCCCAAAAGCCCAAATTCTATTGGGATGAAGAGGCACGTCCACGAGAGCAGAATTCACGTACACCTCTGGGGCTGTAATGCTTTAAGGTCTCCCCAGAATCATTCCCCACCAGCACCTAGGCCTTCAAGGCCATCACCACCAGACCCCGGATGGTGTACACAGCAATCGGTACAGGCTTGCTAAGCGCCTCTCTACCTCTGCCCACAGTGGGCATCGTCCACAATGAGGTCCAGGGGCGGGGTGGGGGGCAGACCTGGGCCCAGGGTGTGCTTGACTGCACACTGTGGGGGCCGGCTGCCCACCCTCCCTCACCCCCGCTCTCTGATCTGGGCTGCCTCTCCAAATCAGCTCTCTGGTCCCCAGGGGGAGCTGGGGCCCTGCGCCCGTGCACATACCCCAACTCATCTGCTGGTGATGTCCTCTGAGTCTATCCAGGGGGCCCTTGTGTCTGGTCTGGGCCATTTTCCTTGGTGTCGAGTACCCTGGCTTCAGTCCCTGGACACACAGCACACCCCAGCCGTCCAAGGAGTGAGGGTGACAGGAGCCTCTTGAGAGCGGAACCCCCTGTTCCCCTTCCCTGGGCGTGCCTATTTCTGATGCCACTTTTCCCCTTCCTCAGACTCCTCTCTGCACCCAGGGCAGGAGAGAGGCAATTCCTCCTCACTTCCACCAGCTCCTCCCTCTTAAGTTTTTCCCAGGAGCAGCTTTTTTTGTTTTTTTGCGGTACGCGGGCCTCTCACTGTTGTGGCCCCTCCCGTTGCAGAGCACAGGCTCCGGATGCGCAGGCTCAGTGGCCATGGCTCACGGGCCCAGCCGCTCCGCGGCATGTGGGATCCTCCTGGACCGGGGCACGAACCCGCGTCCCCTGCATCGGCAGGCGGACCCTCAACCACTGCGCCACCAGGGAAGCCCCCAGGAGCAGGTTTTAAGCCCCATCGGAGGGGTCTCTGCATTTACTTCAGGAATGAGCGTTTTTCTTTGATGTATGACTTGTTTCAAGAGGCCAAGAACTTGCCAAACAAGTTCCTTTCCTCTGAAGCTTGCTCACCTCTGTAAGGACATCCTAGAAGAGCCACAGGGAGGGAGGATTTTGAAGGTGCTTTAGAAATTACCTAAGTTTCCATGGCAATCAAGCACTGTGGAGTCACCACCACCGTCTGGGTCTTTCTGTTTCCGGTGAAAAGGCTGTTGGAGAAATCTGTTTTCTCAACAACCACTCCAAGAACGGAGATGGGCTTCTGGCTACCCTGCCCCCTCCTCTCCCTTCTCCTGGCTGCCCTTCCCCATCCCATTCTTGCCGATAGTCTACTGTCCGGAAGCAAGAGGCCCCAACTTAGGGCAGCGATGTTAGTATTTCTAGGAAAGACAGGAGGAGACCTCAGGTTGTCAGCATCCCAGCCTGAGTCTCGACTATGTCTGAGCGTATCTGTCCTGGTGGAGACGGGCCAGCCAGGAATGCACCGAGGCTGTGGAGAAATCACTCATCCTGAGTGGACACCAAATCATCCACCCACACCCAGCCTAGACGCAGAACCATAACCATACCTTACCATCTATAGTAACCTAACTCTGCTATTCCCTCCTTTACACCTTTACACTTCTGGGTCTGCCCTGCCCACGCAAGTGGTTTGATGGCATTACAGGAACTTCCTGCAAGAGCCATCAACTCGCCCATTGAGAGCATGAGGAGACAGTGTGAGCTCTAAGACTTCTTCGGTCCTGCCGTTTCCATCGACCTTGGATAATCTCAGTATTCTCACCCAGTCTTAATCAAAGACCTGCATAGAAGCAAAGGGCTTAAACCAAGGTTCCAATTCTCAATAACTCCCACCCGTAACCTGCCCCCTCTCAGACCCCGCCAGTTTTGGAAGCTGCTGTTCTCCCTGATGGCAGCAAGCGATGAACTCAGTCTAGCCTTATTAGCGGGTTGTGCTGGCAATGTCTGCGGAGCCAGCTTTTGACCTGAGGCATGCGGGAACACACGTTCTGTGTGATTATTCAGTCATCCAAGACGAGGGGTGATTTTAAACACAGTAGACTCAGCCTGAGTTAGGGAGAAGGAGAGCTGCATGCAGAATAGGGAGAAGACCTGAGTTCTCAAGCTCTCCGCGAGCCCCTGTGGCAAAAGGCTGTGGTGCCCTGGGATCGGGGAGTCTGGGTGTGGAACGATTCTGGAGGCAGAGGCGGCTTCGTGGGCATGCCACCTGAGCAGCCGTGTGCTTACTCTAAGGCTCTGCTGTTGTCCCCCTGAAATTCTTAATAATGTTTGAATGAGGAGTCCAAGTTTTCATTTTACACTGGGCCCCACCAATTATGTTGCTGGTCTTGACTGGAGGGGAAGGATGCTACCGGGTGTGTGGCAATGCAACACCTTCAGGGGGCGCGTGGCAGTCCTCCTACCCTGACCCGGCCACCCCAGGCATAGATACCATGCCCTCACTCACTGGAACTGGGCATGGCAGGTTGAAGAAGCCCCAGCTATAGGTACCCCTGAAGGGAGCCAGACGGCTGATAAAAGCCACACGATATCAAAGGATCACCCAGGGGAGAACCCCAGAGCAATGTGGAAACAGAGAGAGGGCAAGGCAGAATCAGTCGAACCCAGCCCATGGCCTCCAAGGCCCTACACAATCTACCCAGCTTCGGGCATACCGCCATCTCACTCCGCTCCTGTCACAAACCTCCTGTTGAGCAACTTCTTCAGACCCAACAAGCTCATTCCCACCCCAGGTCCCCTGCGTTTGCTGTTCTTTCTGCAGGGACTCATCTTGCCCAAGTCCTCCCACAGCTCACCACCTCCCTTCATTCAAGCCTCTGTTCACTGTTACCACCTCTGAGAGGCCTCCGTGCCCACCCAGTGGCCCCTCATCTACAATAAGGCCCCCCAGAACTCCCTATCTTCCTCCTAGCTTAATTTTTCTCCATAGTTCTCATCCCCTGACATCAGATCATGTGTTTATGATACTGGCTTCTTGTCTGTTTCTCCAGCTAGAATGTAAGCTTCATGAGGACTTGATTCTATTCCCTACTATAGCCCAAGTGCTTAAACAGTGTCTGGAACCTAATAGGCTATCAATATTGAATGAATGGATGAATGAATGAATGGGTAGGGTGGCGATTAGCCAGAGAAACAATATCTGTTCGAGCAATTCCGTCTTCATCACCCCGTAGCGTGTGTGTCTGCGTGGTGTTGGTGGTCGTGGTACGGGGCTGCTTAACGTGTCCCTGAAGGTGGTTGTTTAAAAAAAGAAGCATCTCAGTAGTAAAAATAATAACATCGAGAAATTTATTGAGAACATTGGCAGGCATTGTTCTAATCCTTTTACATGAGTGAACTATAATTTTCACTACTAGGTCTCAAGTGGGTACTATTATTAGTCCTGTGTTACAGGTGAGAAAATTGAAGCAACACATGAAAGGCAGTTAAGTAACATTCCCAGTGTCACAGGGCTAGTCCAAGACTCCTTTGGTCCTCGACAGGTTCTCCATGATAAAACCGTAACTCTCCCTTTTAGCTGGATGATTCTACTTCCTGAAGAAGGACTTTAACCCCCAGTCAGGTAGCAGGGAATGGAAGGTGGCTCAGGGCAAGTGTGGGCAGGGACATCCGAGACGAGAGCTGGTTCTTCCCAAACCACCGACCACCCTCCCCCCACCTTCCATTTCTTTCCAGAGTCTGCTCTGTCATAGCCTCTGCCCTGGAGAATATGTAAGCAGTGTGGCTTTGTTGAGTGTTTGGTGGACAGGTTATAAGTCATTCTGGCATGGCCTTCACTGACCACACTGGGGTTTACAGGGCCAGGGCTGCTTACTATTTTCCTCCAAAGTGCAAATCTATAACAGAGGCAGGTCCCACTGGGTGGCAAGGGCGAAACTGCTTTGAGGTCTATTTCGGCTCTTAAGACAGAAATGAAGCCCCACCCCTGCTGTCCGGGTTGCTGGAGTGATCGGTCCTGGCCACTGGTTCTACATTAGGCAAGCATGGATGTTATTTCCTATTCCTCCTGACGATGTGTCTCCTCCCCCAAAGGTCTTTGTTTTGAATGTAATTATCAAATGCTAATACATATTCAAACATGCACCTTCCAAAGGGCAAGACATACCCCAGGGCCGGAAGTAGTCTGTGAATTTCCGCTTAGGATTTTGAAAGAAAGACTGTGAGACAAAAAAGTCAAGAGAAGAGTTGTGATGTTCTAGTGAAATCCCACATGAAACTATAAAAGCCGTTTAGCGGGGTAGGTAGACGGGCTTTATGCCCTCGTTTGGTCATGATAGATTATGGACTCTCTTCTGCCTATTGGAATGGATTTCACTTGGTAATACTCACTACCACTTTACTACCATTTACATATAATAGTAATAGCTATGATTTACTGAGGGTTTCTTATAAGCTTGCATCATGTTAAGTCATTGGCTTACTGATTCTATCTTCCCTCCCTAGAATAGTATCTAACTTAGGTGGTTGCCCACATGACTCTTACCCACGAGTCATGAATTTCGAGGCACAGTCCCTACTGGACTTGCAGAAATGCAGCCCTAGTCACTGAGCACTGCTGGAGCTCGGAAGGATGGTAAGGAGAAGCTGATGGATGTTGCCCTACTTTACAGCATCCCTAAAATCACTCTACTGCCTGAAAGAAACAGTCACCCAGTCAAGACACCCATGCCTTGGCCTTTTCATTTTAGGTTTGTAAGTTTTCATAATTGCTGGGCCTTTATCAAGGTCTTTGTCTACCAGAAGAGGGGTATCTGGGGGTTCAGCACACAGCCGAACTGCTCTCTGGTGAGCCTGGCGGAGGGGGAGCCATTTGGCATCACTGGTTTGCAAATGACTGCAATCACTCCAAGTGGATAGCCTGAGCTTCTTTGGGGCACTCTCTTTGCTCTCCTGACTGACTGGGAAGGTAGAAAATGTTACACTGATCACAGGTGGGAGGAAAAGGACCTTACCACCTGTGCCCTCAATTTTGGCCGCTGTCTCCTCCATATGTCCCTTCGTGCTTTGAGAAGGGAGGAACAGAAAGGGAATAGAGCAAGATTCTGGGACTGGCACCTGCTTAGAAGCACAGAATTGGAGGTATGCTAGCGTGGGAAGACGTGTGTGGTGCAGGGGGTCAGGGGGATCTCCATCACGGGGAGCTGAAAGCAGAGGCAGCAGGATGGGCTACGAGGATCCAGGCTGGTGTCACGGGCTGGGCTCTGGCTCCAGTTCTGCCACTCACTAGACTGGATGACCTCGGACAACTGACACAACTACTCTTATCTGGAAACACAAGAAGGTTGAACTGGATGGTCTCTAAGGCCCCTGCCATTTCTAACATTCTAGGAGTCCAAATTAAAGGCAGAACGTTCTTCATGAGGTCATGTATAATTCATACCCTACATCCAAAAGGAATTTGGGACAGACCCCAGGACTATTCAAATAAAGATGAAAAGAGAATAAGGAGCCCCATGGAAGAAGAGCTCAGACCAAGAACAGAAGACAGGCTAATTTCTTGAAGGACTGCTGCTCTATCAAGAAAAAACAAAACACTTCCTCTGTTGTACATAATTCCCTTTTCTGATACATGCATTCAACAGATATTTGAGGCTGCAGACACTGTTCCAGACACAGGGGGTGCCTTGGAGAATAAGGCAAAGTTCTGGAGCTCATGGAGCTGATATCTATGTTGGTGGTGGGAGGCAATGAAAACATACCAAATGTTAGAAACACTGCAGACACCTAGTGTCCAGATCTCGGTTTCTAATACCATTCTCCAATAAAAGGAACCAGGTTCCTAGAAGAAGTGGCCGGTTCTAAGAGTAGGGCAGGAAATACACGAGATGAGCCTGGAACACCTTGTAGTGTCCCAAACGAAGGAAGTACTCACAAAAAAGCAAAAGCAAAACCCCACATTGATAAGAGTCCACCAAAGGGGCACAGGGGCCAACCAAAAGAGCTCCCAGTGGCCAAAGCCAGAACTGGAGAACAAATATAGTATTGAATTATGACCCGAAGTATAAAATAAACATTCATGAGTCCACACTGATATAAATAAATGATTGAATCAATTAATAAACAGGGAAGAAGAGACAAATCTCCTGTGCAGAAGAATTCCAAATAATTTATGTAGCTGCTCTACCCTAAAGGAGGAGAAACGTAACCCCCGACTCCTTAGGTGTGGGCTGTGCCTAGTGACTTCCTTCCAAAGAGGACAGTATGGAAACAGGGGCAAAATGAGTAACTTTACAGTAGAGAAACTTGACACATACTCCTTCAGCCAGGGGATGAAGGGTAATGTCCACAGTCAGAGGTCATGGTGATAGTACGTATCCTTGAAATGATGTGATGAACATGGCGCCTTACCTGTGTGATCGTCCTCTCCAAACCCATAACCCAGTCTAATCACGAGAAGAACATCAGACAAGTTCCCACAGAGGAGCATCCTACAGTATGGATGGCCAGTACTCTTCAAGTACTCAACTGTCAAGGTCACTAAAAACAAGGAAAGTCTGAGAAAGTGTCACAGAAAGAGGAGACCGAGGAAACATGACAACTAAATGTAACGGGGGATCCTGGATGGTCCAGGAACAGAAAAAGGATATCAGGTAAAACTCAGAAGCTAAATAACTACGGACACTAATTAATAACAATGTACCAATATTTATTCATGAATTGCAATAAATGTACTGTACTAATGTAAGATGTTAATAATAGGGAAAACTGTGTGCAAGGGCAAAGGGTAATATGGGAATTCTCTGTACTATCTGCTCAGTTTTTCTGTAAACCTAAAACTGTTCCAAAAAAGAAAGTCGATTTAAAAAAAAGAATCTGGAGGTCAGAGATGGAGGAAGTCAGAGACCCTCTTCTCCTGCTGGCTTTGCGTAAGCAAGCTTCCCTGAGTCCTACAGCTGCAGGGAACGAATTCTGCCAACGGCATCATGATCTTGGAAGAGGATCCCGGCCTCAGACGAGACCCCAGTGCTGGATGATACCTGGACTGCAGTTTTGTGAGACCCTGAGCAGAGAACCCAGTTAAGCCTGCCTGGAATTCTGATTCATGGAAACTGTGACGTAACAAATGTTTGTTTTAAGCTGCTTAAAAAAAAAAAAAAAGCAACCAAAACACAACAACAATAAACATGTCATAAAGTGGTGGGTGTGCTGCAGAAAATTAAATTAATTAAAATGTAGAGAGCAACTGGGTAGCTCTGTTAAATTGGGTGGTTGAGGAAGCCCTCTCCGAGGGGGTGACTTTTCAGTTGGAATCTGAATCCTAAGCGGAGCCAGTCATGAGGTATTGGCGGGGAAAGCACGGTGGGCAAAGCTATCAGGCCACTGCACGGCCTTGAAGTAAAACTGTGCGTGTACCGGGAGAGAGGCAGCCTGTGTGGCTGGAGTGACATGAGCATAGGGGAAGGAACAGGAAAGGAGGCGGGGGAGGCAGAATGAGCCAGATTACACAGGGTTTCCACCGTGGACTGAATGTTTGCGTGCCCCCAAATTCATATGTTGAAATGCTAACCCCCGAGACGCTGGTATTAAATGGAGGGGCCTTTGGGAGGTGATTAGGTCATGAGGGTGGTGCCCCCGTGAATGGCATTAGTGACCTTATAAAAGAGGCCCCAGGGCTTCCCTGGTGACGCAGTGGTTAGGAACCTGCCTGCCAATGCAGGGGACACGGGTTCAAGCCCTGGTCCGGGAGGATCCCACATGCCGCAGAGCAACTAAGCCCGTGAGCCACAACTACTGAGCCTGCACTCTAGAACCCATGAGACACAACTACTGAGCCTGCGTGCCACAACTACTGAAGCCCAGTGCTCTAAGGCCCACGTGCCACAACTACTGAGCCTGCGTGCTGCAACTACTAAAGCCCGCGTGCCTAGAGCCCGTGCTCCACAACAAGAGAAACCACCGCAATGAGAAGCCCGCGCACCGCAACAGAGTAGCCCCCACTCGCCGCAACTAAAGAAAGCCTGCACACAGCAACAAAGACCCAACACAGCCAAAAATAAATAACTTTAAAATAAATAAAAGAGGCCCCAGAGAGTTCCCTTGGCCCTGCCACCGTATGAGAACACACAAGAAGGTACCATCTATGACATCTATGACCCAGAAGGCAGGTTCTCACCAGACACCGAGTCTGCCAGTGCCTTGATCTTGGACTTTCCAGACTCCAGGACAGCAAGAAATAAACTTCTGTTCTAAGCAGCCCAGTGCCTGGTATTTTGTTATAGCAGCCCAAGCTAACTAACACAGCTTCTAAAGAAGGGTAAGGAGTTTGGATTTTAAGTTCAAGTGTAAGCTTTTTGAGCAGTGGTAGATAAGTGAATATCTGATTTATAGTTTCAAAAATATTATGCCAACTGCCCTGTGAAGGGCTGACTGCCCGGTGCCAGCGTCTAGATAGGCGGCTCCAGCATTAGCCTAGGTGAAAGCTCACGGCAGAGATGATGGATGCCTTCCAAGAGTGGGAGGACGAGGACATGTGAGCGGGTGCTGAGGGGCGGGGCACGGGTGTTGGATGTTCACACCCATCTTGTGGATCTGTGCCCACGAGGTGGGTCTAGGTTCGCCCGGCGAGCGAATTACAAGTAATCGTAGGAGTCACATGCTCCCTGCCACACGGCCCCGCCCCCCATGTCATCCTGTCCCTGTGCTTCTGAATCTCACTGATGACGAATCCAGACACTTGTTTCCGGCAGTTGCACCCAAACGCCGTTGTGCCAGTCTGGACTAGATTCTCCCCTGGAGGCCACGCCAAAGGGGAAACTGGATCCCACTCACCACCCGCAGCCTCCTGGCCCCACAGAGCTGCCGTACTTAACTAAGCGCCTCCTCTGGGCTGAGCGTTAATTAAACACTTTGTTGCTAGTCATCTCACGAGGTGTGGGGTGCCCTCTCTTTAACCCCGGAAACAGTTAAATCGAGAAGAGAAGCACCCAGTGTGGGCCACCTCCTTTCGTGTGGGAACAGAGAAGAGGTTGTGAAGAGAACTCTTCTGTTTGTATTGCGGCCTCGGCCGGTTCATCTGCAGTCAACTGCAATTCCATCTTCAGACTCCCGACTTTAAATTCACCTTTTCCACTCTTGCCAACCCCTCCTTTTCCAGCTGCTCACCACACCCACACCCGGCCAGCACTGCGGCGGCTGGTGCCCACCGCCTTTCTCATTTGCTGCCCAGTCTAACCCCCTGGGCCCTAGTCTGTGCTCAGTTCCGGGTGCCTGAAATGCCAATCTGGGTGAAAGCTAAGGCCGTGGGGCCTTTTGGTCACAAATATCTACAGTTTGAGTGACTGCTCTGCCGTGCTCAGGAGGTTCCTGTCACAGGTAGCTGACTCTCCAAGCCCTTCAAAGGTCAGCCCTAGCGGGGCTGCCCTGGAGGGCAGGCACCGGTCGGGCTCTGGGAGGGGTTGATGCTGACATGTCTCTCTGACACACAGGGCTCTACAGGACAAGACTTCATTTTGGGGTTTGGCTCCCAACCTCTCAGCAGCTCTCGGTGCTGAGCGGGGATGGGGGGAGGCACAGACTCTACACTGAGTCTGCTTCCTCCCAGCCTCCAACTAAACCACACTCATGGGGTCAGCAGGCTGCAGCTGCCCTGGGCATTGGGACCCCCTGAAGCTGTGTCGGGCCTCCTTGGAAAGGGCACTAATTTGAAAAGGAAGAGGGTGCCTTCCCCCGCGTAGAGCTTTATCTTCCCCAAAAGACCAGGGTTCAAGGGGTCAGCTCTTAGCGGCTTTGTCCTTCTTCCTCTCCTACTGGGGCCTCTCTGACGGTACCCATGAGGTGTGTGGACACCACTTTCCTCCCCAGCCTCTTTGGGGAGAGGACAGTTCTACCTATGGACACAAGCCCCATGGTGGATGAGATGCCCCCACTCCAACCAGGACAATACTCCCGTCAGGAAGAAACAGCTCTTAGGACAGCAAGCTTCCCCAGAGTTCTTCTGGACGCTAACATTTTATTATGAACTATGGTTTTTCCATTAAAAAAAAAAGAAAGGGAGTGCGTGTGCTGGGGAAGTGGGTTTAGCTGGGACCCTCGGTGATCAGGGCTCGGACAGGCCTCCACAGTCATAATCGAAGCCCTGTGACAGCACTTCCCTGTCTGATGCTGCCTAAGGTAGTCATAAAATGGGGCGGCTGGGGGGCATCGGGGGAAGGAAGAAAACAAATCACAAGAGGTCTTGCCCAACGGATTCATCCCCAGAACATAACATTTCAGAGCTGGAGGGAAATTTAAAGGTCACCTATTCCCCCAGCTCTCACCCCTTATTGAGCGTCACCCCCAGAAGTTCGGCTTGGATCGGACTGGGGTGAGGCCCTAGCATCAGTACTTTTAAAAGTTCTGCAGGTGATTCGACTGTGTGGTGATTAAGAACCACTAGCCAGGCAGAAGGGAGGCAACACCCTCACTCATTCCCCGTGGGGAGGGGCCTCAGGTCCCCAGTCCAGCCTAAGGGCTTGGCTTTCCTGGCGTCCCCAGAGCCCTAGGGCTCCTGGGCAGTACCTTAGCAAATGGGAGACAGGGCTTCCAGGCACCCTCCTGCCCCCCACTGTCTGCCCCACACCCTCTTCTGGGAGAGTTCCTACCCGGGGTCTCAGGTGAGTGGGAAGTGTCTCAGGGACCACCCCCTCTTCAGGTCACAGTGATGTGTGGCCTGGCCTGGGAGGATCACTGGGCCCATCACTCTTTCTCTGGAAGCTGTCAGAGTTGGAAGGCTTACTTAGCACCTGGGAAGGATGTGAGCCAAGTGCCGGCCTGGCGAGGGGAACGTGCAGGGGATGACGATCGCCTCGGAAGAGAAAGAGTATCGGCTCCCAGGGCTCCTGGATTTCTGCTCTGCCCGAGGCCTGTTTGCTCAGCTTTTCTCGGATCCCTGGGAGCCCTCTCTAGAGCCTTAGAAAAGCCCCGTTTTACTGGAGCCCATCTTTGTACAACCACAAGAGTCTTAGAGAGAACATTCACTACAAACAGAGCCACTCCACTTTTAGCTTTTCACTTTTTGGGGTCCACGGAAGATTCTGACTGGAAGGTGGAAACAAAAAAGACTCCGCGCTGCTAACACCAAGTATGGAAATCCCGGGCCAAGTGTGATCCTCGCTTCAGTGAGGAGGACACCCGGGTGCAGAAAAGGTGGTGCGGCTGGTTTTGGGGGCCCCCGTCTCAGCGGGAGACCGGAAGGAGGGGTGAAGGAGCCACCGTGCCCCTCCCTCCCCAGCCTCTGCCCTAAGTGCCGCTGTGGGACCCACAGGGAGGCAGTGCTGGGCAGGGGCAGCTGACCCTGACGGCAGAGGATCCGGGAGGCACAGGGTGTCTGTGCTTTGGGGGAACAAGGATAAGCGGTCAGGCACGAGGTGGAATCCTGCAACTCTCCTCCTCTCCCAACCCACAGCTCACTCACTGAACCCCAGATCTCTCCGTCCACCTAGAAGGATAGCCGCCTCCTTTCTCCAGCCAGACCCACCCCTCCACCGCCTGCCCCTGCTGAGACCCTGAGTCGGGCCATTCACGTGGTGTCTACCATCTACCTGACGGTGGTTTCCACGCATGGGACTCACTGTCCTTTTCCCCACACACATTTCTAACTCCCTCTGTCCAAGCCCAATTCCCCCTCTTCCTAACTCCATGCAAGTCATCCACCCACTTCTCCCCGAGGAGTGTACTGTGATGGGCCTACCGCCCGTCAGCTTTGGCTTCAGACTGAGACTCAAACCAGGAGACCAGAAAGCACATTTCAGCTCCTCAGGGAGAAAAGAGGCACGTGTAGATAGTGGATTAACCTTTACTTCCCGTGGACTGGAGCCTATTCCCTCATAGCTACACAGTTCTGCTCATATACAGCCCTTTATAAGGGTGCGATCGGTTCTATGGCCCTGACAGTAATAGAGGGTAAGGGAGACGAGTGACGAAGGTCTAGCCCCGTCTTACCACCTTTAGAGCCTCGTTGGGAAACGGAGCGGCATTAAGACCCATAAATCAAGGGTAAAGGTACGCTTTTGAAGGGGAAACTGCCCAGATAGCACCTGCCGCCCACCCCGAAATATAGTATGTGCATAAAACGCCCGAGTATTACGTGGGTTCTCACTTGCCCCAGATCTGACACCTCGCTCGACGCCATCGTCACAGTCTTTCCCACACCAGGTGGGCAGACGCCCGAGTGCAAGGACCAGCAGTGGAGAGTGGCTAAGAGGAGCTCAAAACATGTTCGCTGATTGAGTGAATGAAAGGGCCCCGCCGAGCCTGGGCCTTCGCCCACACGCCCACCAGCCATTCTCTCTGAATCCCAGTAACCAGGAGCCCCCCCCAAATTCCGCAGCCCCCAAGTCTTACCTCCCATGAGGAAGAGAAGCCCTGCCACATACTGCATAAGGCCTCGGTCCCAGCAGCAGCCCAGCACGCCGATGATCCAGCCGAAGAGGATGATGGCCACCGCCATGCCCATGAAGCCGGCCGTCATCCTACGCAGGTCTGCGGGGAAGCAGGCAGACAACAGTTAGCATCAGAGCCCGGAACTCAGGGTCCAGGGCACCCCGGCCCCGGGCGAGGGGGCAGGGAGGCCACCTGCCCTTTACAGACAGGTTGGTACAACCAAGCTTCCTCTGCAGAGGACAGAGCCCCCAGTGGTGACTGTCTCCTCGCGTGCAAACACATGCTGGGGCCGCGTGGTCCATACGCACAGGGAGAGATCATCATCATAGCTGTCATTTCTTTTACATCTCCTTTGTGCCAGGCACAGCACTGTTCTTCCCAAGGCTTCTCTCTCAACCTTCTAAGATGTACTGTCTTTATCCCTATCTGAAAAATGCAGCAAGTCGCGGAAAGCCATACAGTGAGTGGTAGGACAGGGCGACAAGCCCAGATCTGTGCGGCTCCCCAGTCATAATCCAGCATTAGTCACCTCTCCGGGCAGGGAGCACCAGACGAATGGACCGTGAGAGCTGGGCTGGGTCGGGTCCTGGCAGTCTGGCTGCACCTGCCAGGGACTCCCTCCCTTCCCTCCAGGGTTTGCTGGTCTCCCAGGAGGTCAGGAGTGAGCATGAAGCTGCCAGTGGCATCGCTTTCCTCCTTCTCCAGCCCGGCCCCCAGGGTCTCAGCTCCCTGTGCACGTGAGGCCGCAGGGTGGGCACCATGCTTCCTGCTCTCAGACTGTACCCCCGAGGAGGCCTCCTCAGGTCAACCCGGTTTTCCAGATCAGGCCCTTCTCCGCTCTGCGCCCCACTGACCCGCCAGACAAAGCCTGGCGTAGGCACAGAGGGGAGGAGGGCCGTCTGGAAAGGTGGTATTTTTAGCAGAAGGGAGAGGGCAGAGCTGCTGCCATGTCAGCCTCATTCAGCAACTGGCTCGGCCTGGCTTCCTCCCAGTTCCAGCCCCGCCCTCCAGTGCCTCCTCCCCCTGCACCTGCCTCCCCTGGAGCCCGGCCTTCTTACCGCCCTCCTGGGTAACACACCACAACGGGGCTCCCAACAGGAGCCGTTTGTCTGGGCCTCTGCCCTAAGGGGTGGGAGGTGGGGATTTCAGAGCAGCCTGGAGATCCCCTGGGCGTTCCCTTCTCTTGGAGGAAAGGAGGGAGGAATGTGTGTGTGTGACGCTGAGGACCGGACAGCAAACTACACCAATCCCCACCCCCCCAACCCCCCGCATCCAAGCAAGCACGGACGGTCTCTTCTCACCCCCGGGAAACGAACACCCAGGTTTCCATGGGGAGCACCTCACAGGCATCACGTCCCTTCTCTGCCTCTCTCCCACTCCAGTGCAGAGCAAACAGAGGATCCCTGGCACAGTTTGGCTTGAGGCCTCCTGCCCTCCCTGCCGCCACCCTCACGCTGGAGACGGATGTGGTCCACGAGCCTTGCCCTGACACTGAATATCAGACACTGGAAGCCGCCTCCCCGCCCTCCAGGGAGGAAGCTGGTTGGGGGGTGGGGGTGGGTGGGAAGGAGAACAGCAGCAGAGCCTCCCCGAGGAGGTGGGGGGACCTGACAGGGCCCTGTCACAGAGGCAGAAATCCACAGAGAGCCCGTTCCTGCTTTACTGAGTTCTCCTTGGTCCTCCCCACCCCTGCCGACCCGGAGTGCCCGCCGCAGCCAGGCAGCAGTCACATCCGTTACTCTTTGCTCTGGGGGCTCCCTCCACTCTCCACTGTAGTCAAGGGCAAGCAGGTGATGGGAATGGGAAAAGAGAGGTCAGGGTATTTTCAGTCTAAAGGAGATTTATATTCCCTTAAACAGGTCAGGAAATTTTTCTTCTATACCCCTGTGAAACCAATGGTTCCCTTTTCAGTAACTGGAGGGTTTCCAGGAAAAATCTCGGCCCCTCTGCCAGCACTAGAGAGGACCAACCTGCGGAAGCCCCAGAGCCCCTTCCAGCTGCACTTGGCCGGTACCGGCCCCTGGGCTGTGCAGACCCATGGGAGCAAAGGTACTGCCTGGGGGACTGAATGGAGACGGGGTCCTGTAAGGTGTGTGCACTTGGGCCAGGGATGGAAAAGCGCGCTGGGCAGGAAAAGAGAAATGCAAATCATTAAAAGAGGGAAGCGTATTGCTGTTGGTGGACGAAAGCAGAGTGCTTTACTTAGAAGAAAACAGAGCAAAAGGCAGGAAGGGAAATGGAGAGAATAATTCCTCTTCCAAAAGTCCTGAGACAGATAGTAGTCATCTGTGTCCCAGGTCAGGGAGGGCTGTGTCTCCAACACAGACTAGGTACACTCTGCTGTCTCCCAAAGGCTTGGTCAACAAAAGCTGAGGGTCACGTTAAGTTGTTGATCTGGAAAGAAGGATGAAAACCAGAGGTCAGGTCTGAGTATTTTCACTGACCTGGGAGGATATCCACCATCACCCTATGAGCCTGATTTTGCTAGAGCCATGCAAGTACGGCTGGTTATTTTGCCCTCAGACCCACGTGGTAACTCAGGGCAGCTGCAGCGACAACTTATAAGGTAGGCAGGACAAGAAATATTCCTATTTTGCAGGATTTAAAGAAGTTACATAATTTATTAACAGTGTCAAACCCGTGAACTAAAAAAAGGAGTGAGTTGGGTTATTGAGTTGTGTGGGAAAGTAAAGTTAAAATGTAATTAATGTATCTAGTATTTTTTCCTCCCAAATTAAGCCAGGATTATAGTTACAAGATTTTTTTTTTTTAAGACAGAAATTCACACAGAAGGGGAAACTAGGAAAGGAGACAGCGGCAACAGAAGATTGGAAACCGTAAAGCTGAGAGACAGTATAATCGCCTCAGCAGAACTACAGAGCTAAGGCGAGAGCCAGCAGGGGGGAAGCTGAAAACCGTCTTGCCAAATCCCCAAAAGGCTCAGGAACTGGCATCAGGAAGTTAAGCAGAGGGGAGGGAGATAAAACAAGGATTTGGTACAAGTTGTCTGAGCTGGAACTAGAACCCTAGCTCCCCTCACCCACTCTACACCTCTGGGGCTACCCCCTTTCCCCCACCCCCCAGGGTGGAGTGGGCATACTTAGGACTGGGGGTTGACAAGCTCAGGTGAGGGCTGGCCGGCACAGCTGAGGGTCATTATGCACAGAGCAAGTGTCTGTGCACATACAGAATGTTGAATGCTTACCCTTGAGACCCCAGACCTCTTCTGCCTGGCTCTCAGAAGCAGACTGCCCTGCCTTTGCCCTATAGCCTGGAAGCTGGGAGAGACCTTTCTGGTGATGACCAGCACAAGAGAAAATATCTAGATACACTGCCGCTGTGTGTTGCAAGGGAGGCATAAGCAGCCACTCCCAGCAGCCACAGCGAAGCTTCCCATTGGCAAGCCCACCCCCGACTCAGGGCTTCCGGGCAGCCCCAAATACCTGAGAAAAGCTATAAGCTGGGAGAAGAGCTTGAGGAAACAAACTGCAGGGAAAAGAAACAATAATTAAAAATTATTACTGGGAAATGCAAATCAAAACCACAATGAGATACCACCTCATACCCGTCAGAATGGCCATCGTCAAAAAGACCACAAATAACAAATGTTGGTGAGGATGTGGAGAAAAGGGAACCCTTGTGCACTGCTGGCGGCAATGCAGATTTGTGCAGCCACTGTGGAAAACAGTATGGAGGGTTCTCAAAAAACTAAAACTAGGGCTTCCCTGGTGGCGCAGTGATTGAGAATCTGCCTACCAATGTAGGGGACACGGGTTCAAGCCCTGGTCTGGGAAGATCCCACATGCCGCGGAGCGGCTGGGCCCGTGAGCCACAGCTACTGAGCCTGCGCGTCTGGAGCTTGTGTTCTGCAACACGAGAGGCCGCTATAGTGAGAGGCCCGCGCACCACGATGAAGAGTGGCCCCCGCTCGCTGCAACTAGAGAAAGCCCTCACACAGAAACGAAGACCCAACACAGCCTAAATAAATAAATAAATTTATATTAAAAAAAACTAAAACTAGAACTACCCTATGACCCAGCAATTCCACTCCTGGGTATATATCCGAAAAGAACAAAAGCACTAATTTGAAAAGATACACGCACCCCAGTGTTCAGAGCAGCATTATTTACAATTGTCAAGATATGGAAGCAACCTAAATGTCCATCAACAGATGAATAAAGAAAATGTGACAAATATATTTATACACACACATACAATGGAATACTACTCAGTATTCTATAAAAAAATAACAAAATTTTGCCATTTGCAGCAACATGGATGGACTTGGAGGGCATTATGCTAAGTGAAACAAGCCAGACAGAGAAAGACAAATGCTGTATGACATCACTTATATGTGGAATCTAAAAAATACAACAAACTAGTGAATATAACAAAAAAGAAGCAGACTTACAGAGAACAAACTAGTGCTTACCAGTGGGGGGATGGCAGGGGGAATACAGGGGTGAGGGTGGGAGAAACAAACTACTGGGTGTAAGATAAGCTCACGGATGTACTGTACAACATGGGGAATATAGCCAATATTTAATAATAACTGTAAATGGAAAGTAATCTTTAAGAATTGTATAAAAAATTTTTAAATAAATTAAAAAATTATTAATATCCCCAAGAGACAAGAGAAGAAACACAGTTTGCCTCCATGAAATACGAACAGGATACTATTGAAAAGAACTCTCTGAAGAACAAAAATAATACCTTATAATAATGGAATCAAAATCACTGAAATTAATATTATAAAATCAATTCTAATTTATGGATTAACCGTCCTATCTTGTTCCAAAATATTTAGGAGTCTTACAAAATGCACACAGTATAACAGGATAAAAATAATCAACAAGGAAATGAAGGAAAGAGAAAATAAAAAAATAAAAGAAGATGAAGCCAGATATCACATTCACACACAAAATTTGGTCCACGATGTCTTTAGAAAGGTTATTATAGTCACCATATTTGGATTTAAGGCATTAGATATTATTTTGATTATCTTTAAATCTTTGTTGTTTTTTATTTGCATTTGAGAAAATCCCAAAGGCCACTCTGCCTATGGAATGACCCACATATAGATGGCCCCATTCCTGCCCACCTGCATTAGCCCATGTGTCAATTTCATTTCTTTAGGAGTAAGAAACTGCCTTTTTTACTCTTTGTGATTTCTCACTGTGCTCACAGCAGTACTTTGCACCCAGGAATTTACATAGCTTGTACAGTTAACCCTTGAACAAAGAGGGGAGTTGGGGCACCGACGCCCCGCACAGTGGAAAATCCACGTATAACTTATCGTCGGCCCTCTGTACACTTAGCTTCTCTGAATCCACGGTTCTGCATCCGTGGATTTAGTCAACCACGCATGTTGTGCTGCTGTAGTATGTACTCTTGAAAAACACCCGCGAATAAGTGGACCCATGTAGTTCAAAACTGTGTTGTTCAAGGGTCAACGGTTATTTCTTTCCCCATCTTTTCCTGCCTTTTTGTAGAAAGAAGGAAGGAGGCAAGGAGGGAGGGAGGGAAGGAGGTGAGGTGGGGGGAGGAAAGGAAAAAGAAAACCTAACTCAACTATCTGAAGCCATGGGAAAATATTCTGCAGGGTCAGCCTAAGAATAATCCCCTTGGAAAGAACTTGGAATAGTGAGTTGGGCAGGCAAAGGCTGAGATAAAGAAAAATCTTCTCATGAATTGTGTTGGGTTTGAGTCTAATATCTGTATTCCACGACCGTAATGTTTGACATTCTAATGTTCGAAATGAGAAAGGTGCATTCTAAACTTTCTAGAAAAAGAATTTAGCTCAGTGCAGTGGAAAGCCGCGGGCAGAAGCGGGTGGATGATGAGGACAGAGGAGGAAGAAAACCAGAACCATTAAATAGAAGCAGAAAAAAGCCGTTCTCCCTCGTGGAAAAATTTTTATTTTGAAGTTTACGCTCCTATTAACATTTAAATTGAAAGGTATTGCTTGCAACTCTACCTAGGAAACCAGGATATCTGCATTTAAATAAACACCATTCAGAGAAGGAAAATATATATGGGCTCTGAATTTCTTTCTATTTGCTCTTTAAAGAACTCAGTACAAAAAAACTGATGAGGGCTGGGATTTTCTTCTCATTAAAAAAACAGAGATGGTCGGGATAAGTATGGGTTAGACCTTGCTGTGTCAGTAAAGACAGGTGATGGGGAGGGCAGACACTGTATTAACGGTCCAGGGTGAAGAGTATGGAGAAACCAACAAGGTCATGGTCCTCTTCTGCTGGCCACGCGGGGCACCTCTGCCTGATATGAGCACTGCCTTGGTTACAAGGATGGAAGAGTGTCAGCTGCCCTGGTAGCTGGACATGCATTCACAAATTAATCAGTCCCTTTGGGGTTCAAGGTCACAAGAATTGGAGGGCAGAGCAAGGTGGTGAGGACAGAACTCAGTGCTTTTGCCCCAAGGGATCAGTCTGGAAGGTTAGAAGTGGAGAGAGATAGTTGGGCAATGAACATGTTAGCCGTGGGATCAACTCAGGACAAACTGATTCACAGGGGAAGGAATATTCCAGGAACCAATTACTGCACAGCAACCATCTCTGAAGGAAGTGGGGCTTGATTCTGGGTAACCACACAGAGATTCAACAGATGCGGATGCAAGCACGGATTCTTGGAATCAGGCTGCCCTGATTCAAATCCTGGCTCTGCCGTGTACTGGCTGCGTGAACTTGAGCACGTTAGTCCCTCTCTCTGGATCTCAGTTTCCACATCTATAATGGGAGGTTATAACAGTGCCTACTTCAAAGGGTTATTCAGAGGATTAAATAAGTTATTATGTATAAACTGCTTAGAATAGTACCTGGCACAAAGCTAGAGCTATACAGATGTAAATAGAAATGGAAGACACTTAAATTAAAGCTGTTCTCTTTTTTCATACACCACATCTCTCACACGTGTTGTGCAAGAGCACACAAGAGCTAAGTGGCATGTTGGGGTTAGCCCCTAATTAAGGATTGGTACCCAGAGGGAACAGGTTTCTGGGGTCTGTTCTTGTACCTCTCTCGGGTACCAGGAGAGGCTGAGGTGAAGGCTTTATGCATCTATTGTTAATATTGAGATGCATCCACCCTGGAGTGGTGATGCTCCTTATCCTTGGGGGACCCAAAACAGCTAGAGGCCATGGCAGCTAATAGCAGAGGTGCCAGGGGCCATAGAGGCTGCTTGAAACCTGGGCTCTAGCATTGAGCACTGTACTGATCTAAAAGGAAGAGGCATGGGGCAAGACCATAACTTTTCAGTGATCTAATTAGTTAACAGTGCAACAGAGAAGTAGCGCACAAATCTGGAGTAGGAACCTGTGTTGATGTCTTCTTTGTATATGTGATTAAAAGGTTTTTGCCTATGGCTTTCTTCCAGAGTATAAGTCGGTTCAGCATCGTGATGTAGTTGTATTTAAGAAACCATTTTTATGTGAAAACAAAATAGTTCTTGGGTTTCCATAAGAAAGTGTCCTCTGCCCATCCCTGTGCCTCCACCTTTCTCCAAGAGCCCCGTGTTCCAGTCATGAAAACACTGCAGTTCTCTGAAAGGCTTGGCATTTTCCTCCCTTTCCTTGATGACGCTGTGCTCTCTGCCAACATGGCTGCCCACACGTTCCACCGGGCAAGCTTCTCATCATCCTTAAAATTTCCCTAAAAAGTAAATGTCTGGGAGGCTTCTAAGGTGCTTTAGCCGACACTGGCGTCCAGTGCTCCAGGCTCCTGTAGCACGTGGCTGATAATCATTCCTCCAACACTTACCACGTCTTACTGTAATTATTTATGTCTCCCTTCCTCCAGCAAATGTGAGCTTGTTCAGGGCTGTGGTCGTGTCTGGTTTATTTTGCCTTCCCAGTCCCCAGCGCGTTGCCCGGCAAAAGCAGGTGCTCAATAAATGTCTGCTAAGTGAGATCACCATCCCACCCTGTGATGATTGCTAAAACTGTATGCACCATGGACTAAAGCAGAATGAAGAGGACGCGCTCACCCAACTCAACCCACTCCAGTGACTCAAACGTCATTGTGACTTGAAGCCAACTTCTCTCTCCTCCAACCTTATGTTTTAAAAGCCAGCCTTAATTATTGCTTAACAATTCAACGTAATTTTTTGCTTTTGTTTTTTTGTGTACACAAAGAAAAGAAACATCATCAACATAGGTTAGGTTTCCGATCGCACAGAGCCATGCAACATGGGGGCTCCTTACCATAAAGTTTAATGAGCACATGTGAAACCCCACAGGTCACGATCCCAACAGACCTTTCTGTGCTGTCCCCACAAGTCAGGAAGAGATCGTGGGGGAAGGTAGTTGCTGTAGAAACGAGAAGTGGTTTCTGGGTCAGAAGACTGGGCTTGGCGCTTCCTGCTCCTCAACCCTACCTCCGGATTAGAGAGCTGCCATAAATAGGGACATTATGTGATATAGCATATACAAATCACATCCATTGTCAAGACAAGGGAAGGCAAATTGCAACATTTGTACCCGCCTGATGAAAGAAAGCTAGGTCAGCAGCTAAAGCAAGTGCCTGGAGAGAAGAAAGAATGGGGAAAAAACCCAGAACCGAGAGGCAGAGTCCCAAACAAAAAACCCCTCAAGAATGACTCCCTCCTCCCTGCTGCCACACTGCTGAGCCAACAGCAGAAATTGCAGACAGGAATGATGAGAAGGAAACTACAGCGCAGCCAACCAGATACACGCGAGTAGACCCACTGGGTGCCCAGTTCTCTGTCCTCGGGGGTCTTCCAGCCGGGAACGACGAGCTAAACCAATACAGTCGCTATTCCACCCTAGAGAAGCTCCCAACTCTCCTCCTCTAGATCACGTGTCACTGACAGCTGCTCTGAGTGCAGAGGACAGAAATCGGGGTGGCAAGAATGTGTCCCCAGAGGGTCCCCACAAAGCAATGAGAAGATAGGAGCTTTAAGACACATGGGCACCCTAGAGAGCACTATGCTTTCCAGAAACATGCTGCAGGCGCCTGAGAATCGGTTGATTGCAAAGAATGTGAAAGGCCTGGGGAAGAGGAAGATAAATAGGAATGAGCGTTTATTGTGCATCTACTATGCGCAAGGCGCTGGGCTGGGCAATTTACACGGGACACGCCTGTGAAGCCTCGCAATGGCTCTATAAGGAAGATACTATTTCTCTCATTTTGTAGACTTAGCTATGGAGACAATGGAATTTCAGTCGATCAAGGTCACACAGCCAGTCAGAGGCAGGCCTGGGAAACGGCCTCCCTCTGCCCATGCCCTTTCCATTCGATTCCGTGCTGCTTCAAACCCCAGAAGAGAATTTAACATTCAGTAAAATGTAATGGAATATTATTCAGCTGTTAAAATTACTCTCGTGGAGAATGTCAACGACCAGGGAAAAGTTCACAACAGAATATTAAATGAAAAATAATGCACAAGCCTATCTATTCCATACAACCCCTAGGCTGCGGGTATACATACGTGCATCCGTGCACGTACACCCACGTGGGAGACGCAAGGGAGAAGTACCCCAGATGCTAACAGGGAGCCTTTCTGGGTTGTGATGTTTGGGGTTTTGTTTGTTCTTTCCTACAATGAGAATGAATTCCTTTAACAATGAAACGTTGAGTTCTCTGGGAGATGTGAGCTTTCCTGCTTTTTAAAGTTCTAAGTACAAATAATGAGGCACACCGAACTGATAGGAGACGTTGATCTCAGGCCTGGCCACAGATTCCTTCTCATGAGTACCCCCTTCTTAAAGACACACTAAGTAGTTTCTTCAGTCTTTTCAACAGTGAAAGCAAGACTTGCCAAGCTGCTCTTTGGCCAACAGTATGGACTGTGGAATACTTGCCATCAGAGTGCTTTCTTTACCTGGCAGCTCCAGCTCAGGCCAGCACAGGAACGGGGCTCTAAGATGTCGCTGCCCTCCGCTGCCATTCTTTCCGCATGGGATGCCGTCAGGGAGGTGTGCGGGGCCCCTCAGTACTCTCTGTCTGACTAGATCCCGTGCTTTAGGGGCTAGGCACCTTGCAGATACCCGAGAACCTCAGACGGCTCACACGAACGTCTCTATAGCAATCTTCTCATCCTCAAACGTCCCTTCCACTAATGAGGTTCCCAGGAACAAGCACAGCAATTTCTGTTTGAATGACACGATGGTGTAGAGATAAACAAAACACTGAACTTGATGTCAGAAGACCTGCCTCTGAGGCCCAGTTCTCCCCGTGTTGGCTGGGATGCAGCGTACAGGTCACACCAAACTCTTAGTTCTGAGGCCTAAGAACGATACAGAGAGAACAACAATGGGGCAGAGAACAGTGGATGGCGAGCGCCCTGCTCCCTCCACGTTCTCCAGCTGTGTGGGCCGTACGGCAGCCAGGGCTACACGTGGGAGCTGAGGACTTGAAATCGTCATCAAGCACCTGGGCTGAGACACGTACATGTAAAATACACACCAGCTGTCCAAGACGGTATGAGTTTTCATGAAATATCGGAATAATCTGTACACTGATTACATGCTGATGTGACAGTATTTTGGATATACTGGAGTAGATAAAATATGTGATTAAAATTAGTGTTATTATTTCTTTTTACACAGTTAATGGGGCTAGAACATTTAAAATTGGATTACAGTTTGCATTATATTTCAATGGACAGCACTTTTTTTTTTTGAATTTGCTGTGTTGGCAACACAGCATTTATTTACTTAACATCTTTACTGGTGTATAATTGCTTTACAATGGTGTTAGTTGCTGCTGTATAACAAAGTGAACCAGCCATATGCATACGTATATCCCCATATCCCTTCCCTCTTGCGTCTCCCTCCCACCGTCCCTATCCCACCCCTCTAGGTGGATGCAAAAGACCGAGCTGGTCTCCCTGTGCAATGCGGCTGCTTCCCACGAGCTATCTATTTTACATTTGTTAGTGCATATACTGGACAGCACTTTCTGTTTCTTTGGGTTTTTTTTTCTTTTTTTTGCGGTACGCGGGCCTCTCACTGTTGTGGCCTCTCCCGTTGCGGAGCACAGGCTCCGGACGCGCAGGCTCAGCGGCCATGGCTCACGGGCCCAGCCGCTCCGCGGCATGTGGGATCCTCCCGGACCGGGGCACGAACCTGTGTCCCCTGCATCAGCAGGCGGACCCTCAACCACTGCGCCACCAGGGAAGCCCAGCATTTTCTAAAGAGAAGGGTAAGACATTGGGCAGAACTTGCTACGAGGGTTTTGCAACTTGCAGTGTACTCTCCACCTTCAGTTTACACACAGAAGGAGATTAGGGGGCAGAGACTGAAGAGGGAGGGTTCTTAGAAGAGAGTCAGCAGAGGGCTGCGTGTTTCCCTTCCTCCCACGATAGCTTCCCCACTCCCAGCACCACCTCCTCAAGCCAAGAAAAGGGCCCTTGAGAGAACCATTTGGAGAGCGGCACACAGGTACCCTAGAGTTTAGAGGACACAGGGCATGGTACCTACGTGTGGCCCGAAAAGATGAGGCGAGAAGCCGGTTAGAGTTGCCCATGAAAGCAAAGACAAAGCTACACATCCAGAGTCTGGCTGGGGAACGATCCTGTGCTTTCTCCACGGGCCAAGTGGAGGCCAACGAAGACTAAAGGTTCCTAGAAAAGACGCGACCCAAGAGCTTCACCTGGTAGGGTGTGATGACTGCAACAGAGTCCTATGAGGGGTAGCGTCAAAATTGGGGGCTGAGGAAGGAGTGCGACCAGGTCAGCTGGAAGGTGCACTGCCCACATCAGGAGACGATGAGGTGTGGTCAGTCACTGAGAAGCTTTTCCAAAGGAATCACAAAGGTGCCCTGCAAGAGACAGATGAGCACTTGGGCCTTGCTGCATGCAGGGCACCAAGAGACAGCAACGCCACCAGGCAAACAAGACCCCGCGGGCCTTTTACCCATCGTTCTCTCGACCCCCGCCCCCCGCCCCAACCCTAGAGGAAGCAGTAATAGAGCTAAAGGG
The DNA here is from genome assembly GCF_963455315.2 of Globicephala melas. Lineage (NCBI taxonomy): Eukaryota > Metazoa > Chordata > Mammalia > Artiodactyla > Delphinidae > Globicephala > Globicephala melas. Next base: position 12,554,648 of record NC_083322.1, read on the forward strand.
GGGCAGGTGGAACAATGCTGAAGAAGGAGCAGAACAGACCTTCTTTCTTACTGCACGTTTCCAGGAGGGGGTCAAGCCCATGCCCTGGGGAAGGGAGAAGATTTAAACCAGATACAAGACCGACATTCTGATACTAGATCCGACTCAAATGTTAACATCTACAAATGCAAGTTTACTAATACCTGAAGGTTACCCAAAGAAACTGTGGGATCTCCTATAGATGTCAACTAAGAACGGGAGATCAGACAGAATGGGGCTAAAAAGGTGGTAGTGAGAATAAAAGTTGTAGATGCAGCCTTTTTAATAAATTGGTTAAAAATGATCTTATACAAGTCACATCTGAAACAAGAATGATCACAATACAGCCAGCATTTTTCATGAGTCAGGCATGTCCTAAGCACTTCCTATACCTTATCACATTTAATCTTCCCAACAAACTGATGAGTTTATAATGCTCCTTTTATTGATGAGATAATAAGTAACTTGCCCCAAGTCAGGCAGCTTGCAAGTAGGAGACTCCAAAACCCAGGCTTTTAGTCACTTTGCTCTGCAGTCTCTTGGAGTCATTGACCAAGTGACATCTGTGACAACAGCCCTTTGTAAACTGTAAAGTGCCACCACAAATACCAGTGATCATTTATGTTCACTGGCAGGCTGCAAGGCAGAGGAACAAACACAGGGCACCCAGGGGGCGTTACTGGTATCCTCTAATGTGTAGTTAGCAGTCTCAGGGTACACTGGTCATTACAAACAACATGGGAAATCCAAGACAAATAACTTCTCCCCTTCCCTGGCCCTTCCCCAAGTCTTTAAATTTGCAATCCAGGCAAATTTTGTTTTCTAATTTAGAAGTATGATAATGAAGGGCCTAAGAAGTGTGTGCTTGCCTCTGGCCACATATAAGCAGAGAGGTTTTCCAAAGCCCATGTGCATGGGGTGGCAGGAACAGGCAGTGTGACAGAAAAAAAAAAAAGGGTGCTTTGTAGTAGTAAGGACCATGGAAGAGTGGGTGCGCACTGCCCTGGGCAACAGGAGATCTGGTCTTTGACCCCTGCTACTAGTTCTATTACTTTAGGTAAGTCCTATAATTGCAGGGTTCCTCTACTTTCTGAAATGGGGATAATCATACTTTTCCTGCCTGGAGGTCTGGGGTAGACCAGATGATTCTGCTCTAGCAGCTGTGATACTCAGCCCCATTTTTGCAATATGCCAGCCTGTCTTTAGCTCAAGACACGGAGCACAATTCAGAAACAATGGGTACATTACTAACACTAATACTACATCCTGGGGCCATTTCTGGGGAGTGCTGAATGATCATAACTCAAGCAGGTAACATAAATCAAGGGAGGCTGTACGCCTCCCACAAGGCTGGGAGTCCCGGGCATGAGACACAGAGCGGCCTCCTCTGTGTGGTCAACCTCCCTTCCCCCACTCTGGGTCTCTCCCTGGTAAGGGGATGCTCGGTAGTGATCAGTAGTGAGTGAGTGGACTTGGATGACCTCTCTCTCCCCTTATGCCTTCCTCTGTGGCTCCCTTGGCTTGTTTTTGGAGGCTTCCTGTGACCCAGGCTTCTTTGGCAAATGGTTAAATCTCATTCAAATAAAGATCTTGCCAAGAAAAGGGCCTCTGTAAGGAAACTAAAAGTATATCATACCCTCCACCTAAAAACAATTCATCAACAGAAATTCCCTCTCTGGGGTCAACTTATACTCATTTATTCATTCATTGCATGTTTAGCAAGCAGCAGTTATGTTCAACAACAAAACTGGGTCCCTGGCTTCAATGAAAGGTACTTTCCAGGGAGAGAGACAAACGATTTCCATATACGCATACGTATCACACCATGGCAGGTGGTGATAAATGCTAGAAAGAAAAATAAAGTAGGTGACAGGGATGAAATGTAATGGGGCAGAAGTGGGGGAGTTGCTAATTAACAGAGGGAGGTTAGAAATGATCTTAATAAAGTGACACTTCAGCAGATACCTGAGGAAGTGCGGGAACAGACAGGCGGATATCTGAGGGAAAGGCATTCCAGGAAGAGGGAATAGGAGAAGCAAAAGCACTCAGGCAGGAATCTGCTTAGCACACTTGAGGAACAGCAGGTAGACGACACATTCTACATAATCCTGTAGGATATCGTTCTCTTCCCAATTATTAGTGTAACACGCTGACTTAGAGCCACGTGATAAATCCTAGTGATTGTTTGGAAGCAAAGAAGTACTTGGTATAACCAGCTAAGTTCTCTTTCAACTTAGGGAAAGAAAAGCAGTAGAATTGATAGGAATTGGTGACTAGCTAAATATGAGAGATGAAGGAGACACATCACTGAGGACCCCCAGGTCTCTGGCTTAGATAAGGGGGAAAATGATGATGTCATTGACCCAGATACAGAGCAAAAGAAGAAGCAGAGAGTGTTGCTCCTCTGTTCGAATTCAGTTTTATTTTTATTCATTTTTTGGAGGGGGATGGGAGAAAGAATGTGAAGGGCAGGTCTGGTAGGAGAAGAGAGGATGCTAAGGTCAGTTTGTTAAGCATTTAACAGACATCTAACTGGAGATGTCCCTTATGGCACTTCTCATAAAAGTGAGAAGACACAAAGGTGAAGGACAGAATTTGAACATCAAGATTTAAGGGATGAGAAGAGGAAGAGAAGAAGAATGAGAATGGGTGCCTAAGAAGGGCGGGGCAAAATCCAGCATAAGGGTCATCCCGGGAGGGAAAGGAAGAAAGGTTTCAACGATGGCTAATGATGCTGAGATCAAATAAGACCTTATGTTAGAAAACAGTCAGAAAGGCTTGCCGAGCACCGACTGTGTGCCAGGCGTTGTGCCAGCCACACGGAACACTGCAATTCACAAGACTGGCATGGTCTCTTCCACACAGAGCTCACTAGGTTCACAGCTAGGAGGTCCCCGCGACCTTGGCATAGGCTCCTTGAGTGGAAGTCGACCTCACTGAGTTCCTAGGAACGAATAGCAGGTACGGAAATAAAAGTCACTCTTTGACACTCTGCTTTCAGGTGGCCTGACTCTAGTGAAGAGGAGGGAAACGGAGAGACACTTAGGATGGAATGTGGAGTGAGGGGGACTTTTCTTTTCCTAAAGTCTTTAAGACTTGCCTGTATTTCTATGCAGAGGAGAAAGAATTAGCAGAGAGGATGAACCCGAAGGTATCAGAGGCAACACCCATTCATGTGCTCTGAGTCTTATCCAGATCAAAAGAGCAGACTCGCACCCAAACGCAGCCAAGTCCCTGCTTCCACTTGACAAACGAGGGCAGCAGAGCCTGGCGGTGAGAAACGCTGAGCCTGAGGGTCAGACGATCTGGGCTTGAATTCCAGATCTACCACTTACTAGCCATGTGACCTTCACGGCTCCGTGCCTCAGTTTCCCCATCTGCGAGCAGGGATAATAACAGTTATCCTCAAAGACTGTTATGAGGATGATATTTTTATATCACTTAGAGGCTGGCCCAAAGTAAGTGCTATGCAAGTGTTGGGAAAGTAAAGTCTAGAAACAGACACACGATTTACACATACGAAGCTTGGTAGATGGGAGGAGGGTTAGAAAATGGGTGAGCACACGGGTGAGTATATATCTTTCTTCTTCCAAAGCCATGCAGCGCTCAGCTCAGAACCCCACCTTCTCTGAAACTCTCTTGGGGAGTTCGACCCAGAATGACACATTCTGTAGGAAGTACCCAGCATGGAGCACACCTGTGGGCCGACCTCTTACTTAGGGCACATTCATCCATTCACTGACTCATTCATTTGTTCATCACCCACAGAGCTCCATGCCTCGTCCAGGTATTGTTCTACAAAGATGGGTAAGACACTAGCCCTTCCCTCGAGAAGGCTGCTGGTCCAGAAAGCCTTGGGTCTTCTCTCCTGCTGTCTGCCATGTGTGGTGTGGTCATTCAATCGCTCAGGAACTGGGACAGCATCATTTCTTCTCTGTGTCTCTCAGAGCATCTAATACAGAGTAGGAGCGCCAAAACCCCACAGGATGAAGGAATGAACGTCTATTCCATTCTGTAGGCACCCAAATGAGTAGGAGCCCACACTGTCTCCCAGAAGATGAGTTATCAAGGGAGAAAGGAGCTGACGCTTCTTTGTCCCTTACTACGTGCCACGCACCGTTGACAGTACACTACTCACTTACAGCCAGTGGGTGAGAAGAAGCCATTCCTACTCCTTTTGTTGAAAACTGATGCCTAATGGCTTCATTCTTATGTTTTCAAATGTTTTCCATTATGTATGGTTTGCTTTCTATGCTTGAAATGTCTCATGTGACTGGAAACATTTTTCATGCTTCACGTGTAGTCAGTCGCTTTGGGATTTTGCCAGTGTTTGGCTGTTGGGTCTTTTGTTAAGTAAATGCTTGTTATGTACTTTGGTTCTGCAAGAGAAGAGCAAGCCTACCCCTCTGGCCCCGTGTGCACACTCTCTCCCTCTGCCCTCGACGTTATCTTTGTTCTGTGGCAGCCTATCAAAGCCCGTTCCAGCAATGTGCCTATTAGTAAGGCCAGGGTCATCGGCAGATGAGTGAAAACCCAGAACCAAACAGGAATCATTGGGCAAAAACATTTTTTTTCGGTTCTTCCAGGAGAACTAGTGTGTTTGGTTTACCTCCAAGTTAGAAAAAATAAATAAATAAATGGATCACGGATTTTTTTTTTTTTTTTTTTTTTTTTTGCGATATGCAGGCCTCTCACTGCTCTGGCCTCTCCCGTTGTGGAGCACAGGCTCCGGACGCGCAGGCTCAGCGGCCATGGCTCACGGGCCCAGCCGCTCCGCGGCATGTGGGATCTTCCCGGACCGGGGCACGAACCCATGTCCCCTGCATTGGCAGGCGGACTCTCAACCACTGTGCCACCAGGGAGGCCCGGATTTTTTTTTTTTTTTTAAATCATGATGACCAAAATATTGAAGGCAAGATGTTTATATATTGGTAGCCCATCTTTTCTACCCCTCCAATGACTTCTAAAGGAACAATAACCAAGTTGTGTAGCCTACGCTAGCTCATCAGGTCTTTACGCTTCCCGTGTCCTCCCGCCCAGCAGCACAAAGCAATTCTCAAGTTCAAGATTCATTTTGGCCTTCTGGGGACACTGTCCTTGGCACTGGAAAAGGGAAAAAAGAGTCAGGGGCTTCTGGCCTTGTAGCATTTGGATGCAGGGGTGGGGGGAACATCCCCCTGGACTGGAACTCATGGGTCTGTGGATAGAATGAACTCTGCTGGCAGAGTCACCTAGATGTGCTTGGGCAGGTTAAAAACAAAGAATTCGTTGTCCTGCCTGCTTAGAAGGCTCCAGAGAGCACAGGGCAAGAAGACTTAAGGTTTTAGAACAGGAAGGAGGTTGAAACCTGGCTCCTTCAGGCTCTGGGACCTTATGACCCACCAAAGAATTTAAAAGAGAGCATTCCCCTTTATTGTAAAGTTAGAGTGTATCTGAATTTATATTAAACTGTACTTAGGCTGCATTCCAATATACTTGTAATCTGCCTCAATGAGAGCTAAATGTCTGATATCTATTAATGCTACCTGAAGGTGCAGACCTTTCCCCTGGGCTTTCTGGACACCTCGTCAAGGGTGGTCTGCCTGTGCTTCTAATTCTGAACCTCTAACCCCCAATTCCTCATCTTCACTGGCAAAGGGCTCCTCCTCTACCGATGCCAATGGCATCACCAACCTCATAACCTTCTGTCCCCCATACTCCAGCAGCATTCTGAATCCCCTTTTTTGCCACCTTCCTTTCTGACCGGTTGCCAAGTTCCCCGGATTTCGCTTCCGTGATAATTAACCCACGTGATTCCCCTCTCTCCTGACTGTCTGGTCCAGCCCACCTCACCCCACCCCTGGTGCAGTCAAAGGAGCCTGCACCTCGTTATTAGGGTTAACTGCTGGCTCCATAACTTCCGGCCCCACGACCTTCGGCAAGTCTCAGTTTCCCCACCTCTAAGGACAGGAGATAAAATGAGAGAATTTACATGAAATGCGTGCACAGCCTCCGGCCCCTAGTTGGAGCCCAGGGAGCAGCAGTTCCTTTCCCACTTGCTGCTCTGCCCCCCAGAGTCCTTCCTCCCGGCATTTCTCTGCTCCGATCCATTTCATTCTCTGCTGCCAGATTAATTCTTCAAATGCAAAACTCACTTTCTCACCTCTGTGCTCAAAACCTTGAACTGCTCCCCACTGTGTCTCGGAGTAAAGTCCACACCGAGGGCCTAGTTTTAGGCCCTTCATACCTGACCCTCACTACCAGCACAATCACTTTTCTGTCTTCTCTCCTTCACATGCCCTGTGCTGTGGCCACCTGGATGGCTGACGCATCTCCGAGATTGCCCTCTGCTCTCCTAGCCTCTTTCCTTTCCTGATGCTGGAGAGAAGGCATCTGCTCCGTGTCTATGTGTCCAGTTCTGACCCATCCAGCTCAGCTCAACCCTTGGGAAAGTCTTCCTGATACTTGATTTGTGGCAAAAACCAAAATAAATAATAACGCACATGTCATTTACCCAACTTTTAGCACTCTGCAGGGATCACTTAATTGTCAAAGTTAAATAATGTTTATGTTAAGGAGATGCCATTACTAAGTACATAAATATAAATTTACAGTAGCTTAGTGTGTTTTGTGGGTGTGGGGGGGATAGACAGAGATGAAAGCTAAGACAGTAGCTTTCTGTATAGAGATTTCCATATTTCTAGATAGTAAATTAGTTTGAGAAATAAAAGTCATTTGCAGATATTCTCTAGTGAAGTATTATTAATTCCCGAACGTTATAAGCTGACCAGGCATGTCCTTCTATGTAAGAAGTGTTGCAGACGTTAAAAACCCAGCTGTGAAAACTGAAAACAACTTAAACTACTCCAATAATTGGGACACAGTTAAATAAATTATAGTATGCTCACATTAGAGGCTATTATACAGCCGTAAAAATGACGTTTTTGAAGAAATTAAATGATGTTGAAAAATGCAAGATAAGAAATTGTATATTCTGTCTGCTCCTGGACATATAATAATGACGAATATAATCGCAAATGATAACAACAGTCAGCAAGAAAAAAAGACCAAAAGAAAATATACCAAAAGGTTAATTGTGCAGGAAGAAGATTACGGTTGTTTTTTATATCCTTTATCCTTTTCTGTAGTTTCCGAATTCTCAATAATAAGCATGTGTTGCTTTTACAGTCAGAGAGGAAAATATTCAAAGCATGATTCGAAAACAAATACAGCAACAAAAAAATGTCCTTGGGCTTAGATGAGGCAATATAAGGATAGAGGAAGTTCAAGCAGCCCTTTCAGCATCCTCTAGCCAGAAGCTGTCACCCCCTGGCGGCATTTGGTTTCCACAGCCTAATCACAAAGGTTTCCTCATCAACAGCCTCTGAACCAAATCCTGTGACCAGCTGCACACTGAGGAGTGACTTCACCTACAGGTAGGATGACCCAAGAATGCCAGGCAAAGGAGTCAAGGTCTCGCAAAAGGACAGACCTTTTTTTTTTTTTTTTTTTCTGTAACACCTCTGTCCGTGACTGACGATGCATACTGGTAGAAGGCATTATTTTATTTATTGAGTTGTTCAGATTCTTAAGACGATTATGCATCTGTGCACTAAGCAATCTCTCTGTAGGTCTCTTTCAAGGATCAGAACATGCACAGGGATCTCCGAAAGCGCCAGTGAGACTTGAAATGATTACAGATTGATGGACACGTGCTGTGACTGGGGCGGGAAAAACACAGTGATATGAAATCAGTTTTCTACACACAAGGAGATATAAGCCCTGAGGAACGTATCAGCTGTAAAATCCTGAATGTCAGACAGAGGATGGGCCAGCAGAAAAGTGCTTTGAACTTGGCACCATGCTTGGCACATAGAACGTGCTCAGGCAATATTCTTGGTTGATCCCCTGACAATTTTTCTAATGTGAAAGATCATCCTGACATGGCAGTAGAGTGCTACCATCTGTGCTTCTTTGTGACATTATGAAGCTGAGTGTTCTTCCAAAGATCTAAAGAGAGCACGAGAGTTTACCAATGACAGTGATGCTTTTTCATTAAGAGTGGAAACGTTAAATCTTGAGACTCAGGGTCTGGAGTCAGACTGCCTGGGTTTAAGCATTGGCTCTTGCCAGCCATGAGACTTTGGGCATCTCTCAGTCTCAGTTTCCCACCTGTAAAATGGGGTTAATAACAGTGTCTCCTTTAGAACCTGAGGGTTAGGGGGGATCACGCATGATACCTATTAGATGCTCCATGAAAGGGAGCTATTTGGGGCACTGGACACTGACTGAGCTTCACTCCAAGTTCCACTGAACACTCCATGTGGTTGGCAAAGTGGTTCCTTTCCACTCCCTCATCTGACTCTGTCCAAATACTCTTCTGCAAATGGCTTAGATAAAGTAAAACCCAACCTGTTGCAGAAGCTAAATGCAGAAGTTAAGTGAAAGTTTTTCTGTCAATGAACAGCATGAATCTTGTTGTCAACCAACTCACGCTGCTGCACATCTCTTGGGCTCGTGATTCAAAAGCAGAAATATAAGAGAAGATCCAGCTGCTTCTGCACTTGCCTCGATTCGAAAGCCTAGGGCACATTTAGAGCAGCAGAATCTAGAGCAGGACTGTCGGACAATTTCTATTTGAATGAGGTCGATTCAGAGCATCCAAACGTTGGTCAGATTTGATACCTAGTCTCTGCCTTCCCCGCTCTCATCCTTAGGTTCTGACACCATGCCTTGCTTCATAATACGGACAGCATATTCCTGGCACTTGCCGTGTACTGAATAAAGCACTGTCCTAAAAACTGTGCACTTATTAAGTCATTTAATTGTCATAACAACCCGATGCTTTGGAGATGACTCAGAGGAACATCCTGCCCCATGTGGGGGGGTCACTTCTTACTGAAAAAAATGACAAGCTGGCTCAGACAGATCGTCTTTGGAGATACAGGGATGTGAGGGGCATACAGAAAGGACAGGTCACTCGAGCTCAGCCTGAAATCCAAAACCGTGGAGTCACTGTTGCCATAGAGCCCAGCCTTGGAAGCGCTGGGACCCAGGGAAGTGGTGGGGCTAAGCACATGGTTCCCCCGCTACCCCGCCAGCTCCCCCCACTTCATTTCCTTGTATCTCTGCAATACAAGCCTGTCAGCAAACACAACCTGGGCTTGCCTCTCTGCTGCGACGTGAAGGAGACTCACCAGTAAAATCCACAAAAGCCAAGAGTTGCTAGATTCCAAAAGTTCAGCAGCTTGTTGAGCTACGTGTAAGAAAAAGGTCGACCGTTTTACATTAAATTCAACTAGAGAGGCTTCCCTGGTGGCGCAGTGGTTAAGAATCCTCCTGCCAATGCAAGGGACATGGGTTCGAGCCCTGGTCCGGAAAGATCCCACATGCCACGGAGCAACTAAGGCTGTGCGCTACAACTACTGAGCCTGCGCGCCACAACTACTGAGCTTGCGCTCCACAACTACTGAAGCCCGTGCGCCTAGAGCCCATGCCCTGCAACAAGAGAAGCCACTGCAATGAGAAGCCCGTGCACTGCAACGAAGAGTAGCCCCCGCTGGGCTTCCCTGGTGGCGAAGAGGTTGAGAATCCGCCTGCCAATGCAGGGGACACGGGTTCGAGCCCCGGTCTGGGAAGGTCCCACATGCCGCGGAGCAACTAGGCCCATGAGCCACAACTACTGAGCCTGCGCGTCTGGAGCCTGTGCTCCGCAACAAGAGAGGCCGCGACAGTGAGAGGCCTGCATACCGCGATGAAGAGGGGCCCCCGCTCGCCGCAACTAGAGAAAGCCCTCGCACAGAAACGAAGACCCAACACAGCCAAAAATAAATAAATAAAGTTAAAAAAAAAAAGAGTAGCCCCCGCTCGCTGCAACTAGAGAAAGCCTGCGTGCAGCAACGAAGACCCAACGCAGCCAAAGATAAATAAATAAATAAATTTTTAAAAAGTTATAAAAAAATAAATTCAATCAGTGAGTTTGCACTGATTGTTTTCTTCGGCGCTGAGCACTGTGCCCCCACAAAGGCTCCATAAATGCACTGGATACATGGATAAGCTGTATGTCCCAAAGCTAAGAAAGTGTCTTTGAATCAATAAACGGGGCTTTCAAAAAAGTTATTTTTATATTTTTGTTTTCCCACCAATGTGCATTTTGTGCTTTAAAAATGTTTTCACGGTGGTTCCCTCCCCCACCTCTTAAAATTGTGTGGATACATAAAGTTTACCATGTAAACCGTTTTTAAGCGTATAGTTTGGTGAGATTAAGTACATTCACATTGTTGTGCAACCGTCACCACCCTCCGTCTCCAGAACTTTTTCATCCTCCCAACTGAAACTCTGCACTTGGTAAACACTAACTCCCTGTTCTTCCCTCCCCCCTCCCCCGGCAACCACCTTCTACCTTCTGCCTCTATGAATTTGATGACCTAGGAAACTCACATATGTGGCACCATACAACATCTGTCCTCTTGTGTCTGGCTTATTTCACTTAGCATAATATTTTCAAGGTCCAGCCACGTTGTATCAGGCGTGAGGATTTCATGCCTTTTCTTAAGAACTGCGGCAGAATATACACAATATAAAGTTTACCATTGTGACCATTTTTAAGGATCCAGTTCAGTGGTCATGGTGGTTCATGTTTAATACGATAGGTGTAGCAACAGCGACAACAGACTGCACAGTACAGCCCTCCTCACTTTTCAAATTTCTTTCAGAGCTGGTATCAGAAGAGAGGTCAGGAGGTCTGGATTAGAACCTGGCTGTGCTGAGAACTTCACAAGTCGCCCATCTCCTGAGCCGGCTATTTTTAGGTCTCTGGTGACGGTCCCAGGCCAGAGTTGTCAGGGGGGATTATTACAACCCATTACTAGCTCTGGTTAATATTCATAAAAGAGAAAAATGCCCAAGGATACAGTCTCAAGGGAAGTACGAGAGTGATAACAGAGCTGGAGACCTGACCTGTGAACGCATCTGTTAAGGGGGTTCCACCTGGGGGAATTTGCTGCAAGTGCAACAGCAAAGCAGCGCTACTAGGGGCTGTCCGCTGAGGCTCAGAGAGAGGCTCATTACACAGACCAGGCGCCTCGCTGAACACCAGGAAGGCATGCCCAGTCAAACGAAGTGCTCAGAATAGAAACGTAAGTCCCTTTTGACACCGGGGAGAAATCAGGAAATTTTCCGGAAAGTAGGTGATGGGGATGTTGGTGTTAGAAGAAGGAAGCAGCAGAACAAGACGCCTAAGACGTCTTGTGGGTGTGGGGGAGCACGTGGCCCCGTGCTCCTGGCTGCAGCGCCCAGGACGGAGCAAGGACACAGGGATGGCCCCAAGGCACGCAGGTCCCCAGGGCTCAGGAGAGCCCACGACCAAACCCCAAGCGAGAAAAGGCGAGTGTGAAAGGAGCTGAGAGCTTGAATCCCACGTTGTGTTAATTAACAGAGCTATGATTTGCCAATGAGCGCCCAGCAGGAGCGATCATCTGCCTGATAGAGAAGGCCTGCTTTCCTGATGGATTCTCAAGTGCACAGAGCCATGAAATTACTTCTAAAACAAATAAAAAGACAAAGACAGTCACTTACGTTTGTGTACTGGGGAGACTTTTGTTCTCTTTCTTGAAGGAAACAGGCTAATTACAGAGACCAGAGATAAAACAGAAATATCCAACCTTATCATCTCTCCTAGGAAAGCAGAAAATACTAACTCAAATAAATTAATAAAAATACCAAACCCGTGGGAGGCACATTTTACTTAAACAGTATCCCATAAAATCCTCACAAAAAATCCACCATCCTCATTTCACAGATGTGGAAACAGCCGAGCAGAGAGGTTAAGTAAATAACTAACTTGCCCAAGGTCACACAACAAAATGGAATCAAAACAAACACTTCATCTTCCTTCCCGAGACACTCAATAGCTATCTCATAATGTTTTTTAAAAAAAACTGCCTAAAAAGGAGTTAGCGAGGGTCCCCAATAAGACGCAGCTGAGAAGAGTTTCTTGCTCCTCTTCTCTGTAGTGGCTTTGCCCCCATCTCTCACAGGCTTTCCGCCATCGCTCCTGGCAGTGTTACGTGGTGGCCCAATTCCCGCTTGGGAGTCTCTGCAGCTTCCCCCAATGCACGTCGCATCTTGCCACCCCACAGCTGAAAGTCCTTCAGTGGCTCCCCCGCCTTTAGAATGAAATCCCAGCTCTTCCACATGCCACGCAAGGCCTCTTGTGGTCTGGCTCCTCCCTGCCTCTCCAGCCTCATCTCCTCCATTCCTGGCCCCAACCCCAGCATCTGTAGCCCATGAGTGAACCTTTCATGCTGATGAACAGGGATCCCCCCCCACAACTCATCCTGGGCTCTCCTAACCCTGGGCCTTTTCCCCTGCTGCTCCTTGGGTGTAAAATCGCTTCCCCCTTCTGCCCGGTCCCCCTCCTGGACCTTCAGAGTCGGCCGAGGCCACCTCCTCCACCGAGCTTCCTGTGCCCAGCCAGACTGTGCTGGCTTCTTCTCTCTGCTCCCTGCACCTTCCATCCTGATCCCTGCTATAGTTCTTCCCACACTGCATTTCGATGGTATCTTTCCTCACTACCCCCTCTCCCCCATGAGACTCATTCATTCATTCATGTATTCATCCACTCATCCACTCACACATGTAAGCTCCATTGAGGGAAGGAACTACAACCACCTCTGGTTTAAGCACTGCATCTCCAGCCTTGAGTAAAGTGGTTCTCTAAGCGTGGTCCCGGGTAGCAGCCTGGTCAGCCTGGGAACTTGTTAGAAATGCAAATTCTCAGCTCTCACCACAGACCTACTGAATGGAGTCTCTGTTTTAGTAAGCCATCCAGTTTGGGAACCAACGCCTGGCATATCGTACTCAATAACTGGACTGTCACAATAAATGGGATAGCTGATAGAAACCAGCCATCCTGGAGCCTCTGGTGGCCTCAGGGTTGCTCCATCCTCCCCTGGGGAGGGGATGAGACTTTCTTTGTGAGCTTCCCTGTCTTGCCCAGTGATTCTGGGATCACCGCATTTTCAATCCTGTTCTAGCGCTGGTGCAGCTGACAACTAGAGAGGCGACTGGAACAAAACGAATCAATCTTCAGGTCACGTAGCCTTTTGGAAATACAGTGAAACTCAGGGACCAGGCCAGCTCTGGCTCTTCCTGGGTAACACGTGTGCTCTCTGGTCCTCCCTTCTTTTTCTGAAAAGGAAACCTGCCTACCTCAGGGGATTGGCATAAACGTCAAGTAAGAGATTCTTTGTGAATGTGCCTCCTCAATTCTAAAGCATCCTCGAAGCGTTCGTCCCTCATGACAAAATGAGATACACTGGGCTAGATGAGTGCAAAAGTGCTCCAGCTCTAAAATTCTCTGATTCTGTGAAATCTCGACAAAATCCCACTTCAACAAACACTAAGAAAAGACAGGGTCCATGAGGAGAGAGCGGTGACTCATGATGCAGGCTGAGGCATCAAGCTTGGGTTCTAACCAGCTCTGATGCTTCCAAAAGTGTGTGACATGGAAAAGTGACTTACCCTTCCTGCAGTTTCCTCATCTGTAAAATGGGTCATTACTCCCACTCACCTCACAGGGTTGTTTGAATATATGTAAGATGCTGGCAGTGTACTGGAAGCATTCAAAAATGTTGGGGACTCTTGTTACTAATGCACTATTGCTGTATTTAATGGCACTATGTTCATTCCTGAGGGGAACAGCACAAAATAAGAGATCATCTGGTGCTACACAATCTATAAAGAAAAGTCTTAGTCAAGACAGTCTTCTGATTATGTGACACTGAATTGTATATATTTTTTGTGCTCCAGGCTACAGAGTACTGTTTCATTGGTTTTGGTTTGTTTTGGTCTTATTTGGTTGGTTCAGACATCAAACAGGGCAGCCTTTCAAAACCTTTTGACTATTTCAGGGACCATCCTTGCCAAGAAGTCCACCCATGGACGCTAAACAGCACAGAGTGTCCAATAACTTAAGACAGGGGTCAGTGAACTTTTTCTTTAAAGGGTCAGAGAGTAAATATTTCAGGCTTTACAGGCCACGGGGTCTTTGTTGCCACTGCTACTCAACTCTGCCGCTGAAGTACAAAGGCACAGTAGATGACACGCAAACCAAGTAGGTGGGCTGGATTTGGCCCACGGGCCATAGTTTGCCAACCTCTGGCTCAGAGAACCAAGAAACTAGACGTGATAGAATCATGGTCCCTCCTTTCCTCAGCCCCATTCAAAACACTTCATTTTCTTTGCTAATTCATTACAGAGAAACTGGCTATCAACTCCATTTTATCTCGAGTTCATGCAGCCCCAGGGTATGAATTCTAGAAATGTATAAATTGTAGCAAAATCCCACTTCAACTTCAGAATTTGAGTTACACAGAGTTCATTTCATTATGGGATTTTTATCTCAACAAATGACATTGAAGGTCCAGAGTTATTAAAAAAAAAACAAACCCTATTTCCATGTCTGCCCACACAGTCTGCCTCTCTCTCATCCTAATCCGAATATGATGCATCTTATTAAGGGAAAACTTTAGTATACTACCTGCATTGCAGCCAATCTGTGTTTTCCTAGGAGCTGATCAAAGTTATAGAAAGACAGTCCGTCCTTTTGACCCAGGGTATGTGTACAGTAATAGTGTAAGAGCATCAGTGCTGTGATAAGTAATCTTAATACACTTAGACATAGATCTCTAAGTGATGTGGGGTTGAATTAGTAGTTTTGTTTTGTTAAAAGCCCTTAGGGGGACTTCCCTGGTGGCGCAGTGGTTAAGAATCCGCCTGCCAATGCAAGGGACACGGGTTCGATCCCCGGTCCGGGAAGATCCCCCATGCCGTGGAGCAACTAAGCCCGTGAGCCACAACTACTGAAGCCCACACGCCTAGAACCCGTGCTCTACAACAAGAGAAGCCACCGCAATGAGAAGCCCACGCACCACAACGAAGAGTAGTCCCCGCTCGCAGCAACTAGAGAAAGCCGGTGCGCAGCAACGAATACCCAACGCAAGGCAAAAATTAATTAATTAATTAAAAATAAAAAAGTCCTTCGGATTCATGAGTGGTGGGGGAAGTTCTCATTTTTACATCCCACTCTGGTGTAATGTGGGAGTAGGATGAGGGGCTGGGTCAAGTAGAGGGTTAAGACAGAAAATGGGGGACAAGGCAATGAATAGAGAACAGTAGAAACTTCCCAACAGCGTAGGGCAGGGGCCTCGCAGGGCACAAGATGGAGAGGAGGCCCGAATGCAGAGAGATGGAAACCAGAGCCAGGGACCTTGCGGAGAAAGGAAGGCGCAGAAATAACCCCTACAAGTTGCCAGGGAGCTAAACAAGTAAGATTTCGGAGGGTACCACTCGGGGCTTCTGACACGCCGGTAACGTAACATTTAACATACAATGTGCACTGAAGAGATGTGAGCCGGAAAATGACAGGCTGGAGAGAAGTGGGTGGCAATTTTATCTGCCATTTGAACCTGAACAGCCCAGTTTTAGGAAAACGGGTAAAAAACAATAAATAATGCAGCACACCTTCTCTGTAGCTGGTGGCAGTGGGCTTCCATTTTAATGAGGATTGAAGGCAACATAGACATTTTGACACCCTGACACATCCATTAAAATGGAAATCTGTCTGTAGAGCCTGTCACAGCTGCTTCGGGACACCAGGAAGCCCAATCCCTACCCTACTCCGAAGAGGCCCAGAGGTTTCCACGCAGCAGGGGAAGGAGCCCGATGCCGTTGTCATGGCACATGCCTCCTCCTTTAGGCTGGACCCCAGGCCCCAGGAGGGCAGCTCCTGAAAGGTCTGGGTTGCTGGTCCCACCTCTGGGCAGAGGGGCGGGTATGCCCTGGGGTCTGGGTTTCAGTTTGCAGGTGGGGTAGAGGGAAGTGGAAGGATAATAATACGATTAATCCTCACCACTTGCGTTAAAGTACTTTTGTTTTGTTTTGCTTTGCAGTACGCGGGCGTCTCACTGTTGTGGTGTCTCCCGTTGCGGAGCACAGGCTCCGGACGCGCAGGCTCAGCGGCCATGGCTCACGGGCCCAGCCGCTCCGCGGCATGTGGGATCTTCCCAGACTGGGACACGAACCCGTGTCCCCCGCATCGGCAGGCGGACTCTCAACCACTGTGCTACCAGGGAAGCCCTAAAGTACTTTTATATAACTTAGTTCATTTGCTCCTCAACCTGCGAGATAGATAGGGAAATGGGTCCCAGGGTCAAGGTTAGGTAATGTCAAGAAAGTTGTATAGAGAGACCATGACCTTGTCTCTGGGCTTGAGGAAAGGCCTCCAGGATGGAGGAGGTCCCTCCCCTGTCCCAGGGACATGAGGTCAACGGCACTGCCCTAGTCTGGCCTGGTGTGGATACCAGTGTGCAGCTGTCCATGGTACAGTGCAAGGTACCCGAAGGCCCAACTGCCCAAATGGCACCAGACTGTCAGAGGAACTGCAATTCCTGTGTCCAAATTCCCTTCACGGGGTTAAGACTCCAGGCCTCCGGATCTGGCTATGCTCAAGTGCCCCAATGAGACTGGGGAGGGTCACAGAAACATGTCGGTTTCCACTGTAAGGCATTAGCAGGAAGCAGCCACCCCGGCAGGTCACAGAGGAAAGCCTGGATGTGAGAGGAAAGAAGGATGGTTGGAAAGGCCCAAAGCAGAAGCACCGTGTGCCCACGTGCCGCAGGAGAGGCTGCCCAGGGGAACATCGCCCGTAGCCTCGCCCTTGGGGTGTTGGGTGTGGTCAGAGGGCTGCTCAGAGTAGCGGACAGGACACTGGACCAGACACAGAAGGTCTAGGTCCTCATCACAGCTGTGTCGCTAAGCAACCACACAACCTGGAAAAGACAGGAGCCCCAATATCCTTATATGTAAAATGGGCAGAGTGGGTTGCATTGTGTCCCCCCGCCCCGAAAGATATGCCCAAGTCCTAACCCCTAGTACCTGTGAATATGACCTCATTTTGAAATAGGCTCTTTGCAGATGAAATTAAGAATCTGAAAATGAGATCATCCTGGATTTAGGTCGGGCCTGAAATCCAACGACTGGTGTCCTTAGAAGAGAAAGGACAGGAAGATGTGACACACAGAGACACAGGGGAGAAGGTCATGTGACAAGTGAGGCAGAGATTGGACGGATGCTGCCACAATCAGAGGATGCCTGAAGCCACCAGAGGCTGGAAGAGGTAGAAAGGAGTCTCCCCTAGAGCCCGCTGATGCCTTGATCTTGGACTCCTGGCCTGGAGAACTGAGACAATAAATTCCTGTTGCGTTAACGCCGTCGAGCCTACGGGATATTGTTACGGCAGCCGTAGGAAACTAACAGAGTTGGGGATACACAGCTCATCCTGCCCTCCTCCTGGGGCTCGCTGTAAAGACCAACTGAGCCCCGGCCCTGATGTCACAGGTCACAAGCACCTGCGTTGTCCTGCCCAGGTGTGTGCTGTCCAGGACGGCTGACACGAGCCGAGTGTGGCCACTGAGTACTAGGACGTGACTGGGCCAAAATGGAGATGGGCCACCAAGTCGAAGGCGTGTAGATTATCTCACTAATATTTCCTATTTTGATTACATGTTGAAATGGTACTTTGGACCGACTGAGTTCAATAAGACATATTATTACAATTAATTTCACCTGTTTGATTTTAGACTATTTTAAATTTTATTTATTTATGGCTGCGTTGGGTCTTCGTTTCTGTGCGAGGGCTTTCTCTAGTTGCGGCGAGCGGGGGCCACTCTTCATCGCGGTGCGCGGGCCTCTCACTGTCGCGGCCTCTCTTGTTGCGGAGCACAGGCTCCAGACGCGCAGGCGCAGTAATTGTGGCACACGGGCCCAGCCGCTCCGCGGCATGTGGGATCTTCCCAGACCAGGGCTCGAACCCGTGTCCCCTGCATCGGCAGGCAGATTCTCAACCACTGCGCCACCAGGGAAGCCCTGATTTTAGACTATTTTTAACGTGGCAACTAGGAAAGGAAGAATTACGTATGTGGCTCCTATTCTGTTCCTATTGGCCCATGTTGGCCTAGACAATGCCCTGGGTGACAACTGCATGCGGATTCGGGCCAGTCTTTCAAACAGCCACAAGCCAAGGGCAAATGTAATTTATACAAGCACGTGGGGAAGGCCACCTATGCTCTGGTTTGAGCCTTCCTTCATCTGATACCATAAAACAGCACTCGACAGAGCCCTGCCAAGGGTGGTAGGTTCCTCCTTAAGGGGGTTAAATGAAAAACAAAGGAAAGTAGATACCTTTGTTTCTGGGTTCTACCCCTTCTTTTGCTTCTGACCCAGAGCCCTCCCCAGATGTGCAGTTGCTGTCAACACTCAGGCCACTGAGTGCTTGGTGCCTCGGGCTTCTCCTCAGCTCGGCTAAGTGCCTATAATAACGGGTTGGTGGGAGCTCGGCTAATTCCAGCCCCAAACTAGCCGAGGTTGTTACATTTGTCTCCTCCAGTCTGTCCATCTAGCTCAGTCAACACCCGTCCACCCATCTCCAGGCCACTGCTCAGACGTTGACTCTGCCCCTGTTTCTCAGCTCTCCTGTCCTCCCCTGGCTCGGTTTTGTCTTTACACCGGAGCATCGACTCGCTTGATCCTGCGCTGGCGGCAGCGAGCAGACACAGCGCATCGTTCGATCCACCACGATGCAGCTCCAACAGAGGAAACGTCGGCAACAATGACAGGCACCGGTGGGAGGGAGGAAATCAATCGCTGCACAGCCCCCGACTCCCTGCCCCGCAGAACATGCGAAGACAGACACCCACACCCACGCGGGCAGACAGGCAGACTCCCACGCTCCAGACGAGGGGAAACCAGGTTAGCTCAACACACAGGCATCATGGAGCTTCCTCCACAAGCCTTCCTGCCCTTCCATGCCAGAATGCAGTTTTCTCTCCCCAGAACTGAAATAATATCTATGGCCTGTGCTGCTTCTCTTTTTAACCCTTTCTCGTGGCGCCTGTCAGTGCAGAGAAGTCCTCAAGGGTGGGGCTCACCCTTACGCTTTGCCTGTGACTGTGACCGCCGTGGCACAGCAGAATACCTTGCACATTGAAGACGCTCAATACGTGTTTGCTGTGGTTATTAATGAAGGAAAAAAAGAGCAAAACTACTATGAGGATACTCCTAAGGCCACCTTTCCTTGGGTTAGAAAAAATCTGGAAGATTTGGAAATGGAACAAAGGATTTACCGTGGGTTCGTTTACGGACTTACCAGGCAGCTGGCTGCCTAGAACTGATTCTTTAGAAATGAGTGCCTTAGTTTGACTTGCTATTTACTATTGATTAAGATATTTACAACTCTGTCAGGGTAGATGTTAACTTAGAAAACTGATGGCAAAGCAAATGATTCCAGCCAACGGTAACGCAAATGAATATTGTCCTGTAGAGACGCAAATGATTTCTAGCCTGAAGAAAAGATAGGCCCAGTCAGTGCTTACTGTTTATTGTCCTGTGGTTCATAACCAGTTTTGTATCTAACCTAGCGATCTTATTTCTTATTCTAGGATATTTTAAATGCCTTTCCCTACAGAACATAAAACCCCCTGCTCTTCAATGGTCTTCGAACCAGCTTTACCATCTTACTGGTTCCCTCATCGATTGGTAAGCTGAATAATTTTTTTTTTTTTTTACAGAAGATGGTGGGGGTAGGAGTTTATTAATTAATTAATTTTTGGCTGTGTTGGGTCTTCGTTTCTGTGCGAGGGCCTTCTCTAGTTGTGGCGAGCGGGGGCCACTCTTCATCGCGGTGCGTGGGCCTCTCACTATCGCAGCCTCTCTTGTTGCGGAGCACAGGCTCCAGAGGCGCAGGCTCAGTAGTTGTGGCTCACGGGCCTAGTTGCTCCGCGGCATGTGGGATCCTCCCAGACCAGGGCTCGAACCTGTGTCCCCTGCATTAGCAGGCAGATTCTCAACCACTGCGCCACCAGGGAAGCCCTGAATAAATTTTTGAGACAAGTCCATTCTATTTTGTATGGGAGTCATGTCTTTAACTTTTTGAAAATTACTCTCTGGCACTGGATAGAATCAGGAGCGCTGGGCTCCCAGGCTGTAGCTTCCTTAGATAATTAGTTAGCCGTCTGAGTCTTGGATTGTTAATGGTCACCGCCTCACTCTTGTTCCCCCTAATAGTGCTTCTAGGGGGTCTTTCAGGAGGAAGTGCTTCTCAGGCCTTCAGAGAATAAATGAGAATAAAAGTAGGACATTGGGACAACTGGTCACCATCTAATCTGGAGGCAGAGAGAACAGGCCAGAGGCAAAGACACACCATGTCCTTCCACAGCTTTCATGCTGTCCCACCAGTGACCCTCCGTGCAAATACCTTCCCCGCTCTACCCCAGCTCAAAGGCTACTTTCTCCTGAAGCCCTCCCTGACCACCCCTCACCCCGGTGCCCAGGGAGAATAAGCTGCAGTCTTCTTTGTGAGAGTGTTACAGAGGCCCTCGCTTTACAAGAGAACTTAAATATCTTTTCTCAGAATTGCAGGAAACTTAGCTCCAATGTAAAGCTGCAGGCTGCCTTAAACAAGAGTATGGGTAAAAGACTATTCCTGGAATGGGTGGGTGTATTCCCAGCTTGGAACAAAGAAGAGGAGAAAGGAGGTTCTAGGAAAGATGAAACAGACTTGGGAAAGGAAGGGCAAAACTGATACAAGCTAAAGCGACATCTCAGGGCCCGCGTTGAAGCAGTGGAATAAGGCAGGAAAATGCAGGTGTGTTTGAGCAGCCAGGCGTGAAGGCTTCTGGGAGTTCAGGGCAGAGGGAACTGAAAAAAGGAGAGGGAGGGGATATAGAAATCTCTGTGCTTCTGAAAGTCAGTCTGAGTTAATTTGCACATATCTTTGTTCTTATCTGGTGAATAGATGCATGAAAGATAAAAAACAGAAGCAGTGAACTCAACCAAGCTTGGTCCAAAACTTTAGAACTCCCAATGTGTCAGGGTGGCCTGCTACCAGGAGAACCCCTACCAGTGGGTGCACGATCACCTATAACCCTTGTATGTCGTGTTATAATGATTCGTGTCTATGCCGGTAGTTTCCACTTGACCGTGGACTCACTGGGAACAGATACCAGCTCGAGTTCATCTTTGTGTTCCCAGATCCCAACACAGAGTTTGCTGTATGGGAGACTGTTTTAAAAGTTCCTGAATATGTATTTTGCTCCTCATTGAGTTTTCTTTACAAGTGGAGAATACCTGTGCATTTATTTTCAAAAAGAGCAAAGAAGAGGCAGTGAAAATCCCAAGACCCAAAGTAAGACACCAATTTAAAAAGGAAAGTAAAATGGAAAATCTCTGGGACCAGCAGAAGAAAAGAATTCATAGAGTTGTAGATATGCCCTTGATGATTCAGCAATCTGGAAGTCATCTGACTCTCCCTTTAATACGGTTCAGTATGCAGGCAAAGAAGGCTAACAAATGACCCCTATAAACCTTACAAGAAACAGCAAAGACATGTACGTGGACAACAGGTGTGAAACTGATCTCCCGGGCAGAGGCTCAGGCATATCTAGCTAACCCAGGAAGGGCCAGTTACCTTCTTAGGACATGTGTGAGTATAGAGGACATTTTATTACCGTAACCTGGAAAGAGGAGTCAGAAGGCCTGAGTTCTTATCATGATTCTGCCTTGACCATATATCAGCTAATATGTTAAAATGTGATTCCACCACATCCCATACTTCCCGCTACCTTCCCCAAATGCTTATTCTGTCAATCAAGGTGTTGCCCGAATCAGGGACAAACTGAGGTCCAGGGATCCCGTTAGATGGCAGCAGCCACAATCCAGCAGTAATAAGGAAAACACTTAAACTGGCTCTGAGATAAAGGCCCAAGTGGTGCTGCAACTGAGGATAAGAAACAAGAAAACGGGAGGGAAGTCAGGATGGGGGAGATAAATCTGGTCTGAATTTGCGTTGATAGGAAACCTTTCCAAGATTAAAAAAGCGAACAGGTGCTGAATCTGGGCTGTCCGAATATTCACCGAACACTGGTTACAGCGTGATGCTTGCTAATTTGGGATGACTGGGGAGCTGGCGTGCTTTTCTACTGATGAAAATGCCCTTTGGAGCCTCTGTCCTTAATGTCCCTTCTCGGGAGATGTAGGAGGAGCTTCAACAAGGACAGACAGTGGAGCCATTTCTTGCCTCTGTCGCCTCCTAGCTTTGTGATCTCGGAGAAGTCAGTTCACCTTCCTGGGCCTCAGATTCCTCATCTGTACACAGAGAGGGGTGGAGAAGAGCTGCCTGCCTCACCTGCCAGCTCTGGGATCTCCCGCCCCAGGCCAGTAGAACATAGCTCGTTGGAGCCCTCTGCAGCCCCTCCTGCTGCTTCCAGGAAGCCCAGGATTCTCCACCAAACCATTCTAGCAAAGAATATTTTCTGCTCCCTGCCTAACAGTCTAATTTGCCCCCCGTGTGCTCCTGCAGATGGCCCAGAGGAAAGTCCACACTGGTGTCTGAGGCTCCAAGCCTTGGATAGAAAAGAAACCCCGCTGTGGTGGGGAAGGGGAGTTGCGGGGGGGGCGGTGTAGAGAAGGCTGGTCAGTCCAGCTCCCTATGTATTAGCGCCATGCCTCCTTGGGGTGTTCCCAGACTCCAAGGCAAGGGGCTGGGTCACAGCTGCTCCTCGAGCAGTGTAGCAAAACCAGGGGTCCCTGCAGCTTCAGTGTATCTAGATGACGAAGACTTTTCAGAAGCAAGTAATGAAGAGGTCTCCTCCTTTTCAAAATGGGAATCCAGAACTTCAATCTACCCCTCTGGTTAAACCCCAAGAGTTGCTACAAAGTTCTCACAAAGGTCCAAGCCTAGGACCAAAGCCAAGCAAAGGTGTCAAATATCCTAAAGTTGGTCTTTGATACCACCCTTAGCCCCAGTCAAAGGTTCCTTACTGAGTCCCCAGCGTGTTAGAAAGTCCACCGATATACACTGTGGCACCCCTCCCCCAATCTTGCATTGGTGACTTCTCACCTACCCACCCCCCCCCCCAGTCTCCTGACCCTGCAGATGTCCCTGACTCAGCCCCTAGTACAGCCGGAGCTGGGGCCCTTCCCATCTGAGTCCCACTTGCCCAAGAGCTTACTGGAAGGCACAGGTGTAGGACATCTCTGCTTCTGCCCCCGACTGAGCAGACTCATTCCTGGCATTGCAAATCAGAAATTGGAATCTAACTTCTCAGGGAAGGATTTATAATGGTGATTAAATTCTATATTATTCAATATAGAAAGATAATCAGTATTCAAGTGAGAAAATCAGAAGCAGTGACTAGATGACTTGCCCATGGTCACAGAGGCAGCTAGCGACAGGGTAGCGCTGAAACCCAGGGCTCCTAACTCCCAGTTCAGTTACAGATGGGCTTTTACTCTTTGGCGTGGAAACCTGCCTACTGTTTATGGCACGGTTTCTATCAGAAACTGTGTTCTGAGTTCCCAATCACCATATCGTAGGGAAAATCTGGAACAGGGCTCATTCTAAGTTGGAGACCACCAATTCCGTACAGGGTCTGTCTGTATTAGGGCTTGCAGAAGGGGTCAGACTCAAGGAAATGATGTTACTCCTGGACTGACCTGCCCACAGAAGGATCATCATGGTGCAAAGTGCCCTCAGGACTCAGTGTTAAAGTGAGTCCAAAAACCACTGGGGAGGGAACCTCTTCTAGTCTCCCAAGACCATGCTTAAGTTTTCTTCTCACTGCACTATTTCTAAGGGAAAGGAATGAACGAAACAATCACTATGATTTTTTATGGAGATAAAAATTCCATGATCTCATTACTTCAAGCACCAATCGAAGTTCATCTTTCTTGCAACCATTAACCTTCAATGAAGGGAAGCTGACACGTGGTCCCCTGGGGGTGATGGTGGCCGAGGTGCTAAAACAATGTCTGTGCTCAGTGCTCAATGATGTTCATGGGACAAAAAAAAGTGCAATCTGGAAGATATTTTGTCCCCTTGGCTCTCTTTTTCTCCCATGAATGACAACAATCACAAATGTCTTAGGGTGTTATGGTCCCCACACTGAACTGATGGAGGGATTTCACCACCACCTAAAGGGCGGCGGCCACTGAAGTGCTCTTTCCTAGTCCACCCCTCACTGTCACTCTGTGACAGTGACCTTCTTTATGATCTTTCTCTTGGTATCATGTGGACTCCTAGGAGACATGCCAACTCTCAGTGTTAAAAAAAAATACCTTGGGCTTCCCTGGTGGCGCAGTGGTTGAGAGTCCACCTGCCGATGCAGGGGACGCAGGTTCGTGCCCCGGTCCGGGAAGATCCCACATGCCGCGGAGCGGCTGGGCCCGTGAGCCATGGCCGCTGAGCCTGCGCGTCTGGAGCCTGTGCTCCGCAACGGGAGAGGCCACAGCAGTGAGAGGCCCGCGTACCGCAAAAAAGAACAAACCTTGTACCCTGAGCCTTGTCCCCATCTTCTCTTAAGGCCACATCTGGAGTGGCTTCTTGCCTCTGGACAGATACAGGTATGATGAAGAGGAGAGGAAGGCAGTGCTCAGCCTGAGTGCTGGTGAAATCTTTAACGGCCCCACTCTGTCACCTGCAACTTTCTGATGCTCTGTTTTCTTCTCTGTCACGTGAGAGGCCCAGACCAGGCGAGCCCTGAAGATCATTCTGGCTCCCAAGACAGTTGAACCTCCAAAGGCAGCAGGACCATGTGGGGAGGGCAGCTGAATGATCAAGGGATGCCTGTGGGAAACAGGCTGGAGGGTGGCGTGCGGGGTCAGGGAGGGAAACGTGGTAGGGCATTTGCCTCTTTGGACTTCTGGAAACAGATTCTCCATTTTCTTCCTTTGGAATTTGGGCAGCAAACTCCTGGGTGGTGAGGCACGCCAGACGACCAGGAACAAGTTGGGATGCACAGGTGAGGGATGCCGGCAAAGCTGCTTCCGCCCTGGTGTAATGACTCACCCCTCCTCCACCCTAGCCACTGCCGTGCTCTTCACTGCCCCTCCTGGGGGTCAGGGGACGGCATCAAGGCCCCCAAGGCTCTCGCTTCATCCTCTTGCACAAGGCACGGCCAGATGCCTGGCTGGGAGGAGCCCTGATCTCCATTATGATTAGGAGGGTGAAGATAATTCCATTACCAGTAATAGGATGCTGTAAACATTCCATCTCCACCTGTTAGTTAGCACCACCCGCCTTTCCTCCCAAATACAAAGCAATGCTGCGTAATGGTGGCATTTTGCAGGTGATGCTGTTTCTCATTTGTGGTATTTCAGTGGTTTGCGTGGGAAAGAGGATTAATTCTAGCTTTCCAGTTCCCAGCCCCGTCCTCTTCTTCCATTCCCCTGAAGCCATATATGCGTGCACAAGCAGAGTAAACACACAGTGCTGTTTCCCGTTTACTGAGGAAGGGGGAGGGCGGACCACCGTGGACCAAACACCCAGCTAAAAGTCACAGGTCTGCCTCTGGTACCACCACCAACCACCCGAGAAGCTTCCCGGTCCTAAAAAAGGTATAACAAACCAGCCCTGCTCGCCCCGAGCTTGTTATGAGGATAAAAACAACGAAACTGGGGAAGCTGTGAAATGCTATATACGTTTGCAGCTAAATTCTTCATTACTGTTCCATGTGTCTGTGGAATTCCTTCTCTAGAGTCTTCTGGAGCGTATCTGTAGCCAGGTTGCTTTGGAAACCTGACTAAACTAAGGAAATAGAATCAGAATTATTACATACAAGTAAGTCGATAGAGGTGGGAGCGGCTCAGGTCCAGGAAGCGGGAGTGAGGGGGACGCACTGCGTGTGAGAAGCAGCAGGGGATTGTGGGTAGACAAAGAGAAGGTTCACGATAATGAAAGGTCAGAGGTATCACAGGTGGGTCCAGGATTTGTGGGGAGCACACACTTAAAACATGGAATAAGAACTTAAAAATGGGCTAGCACAGTGGGGGGGAATTCAGAGAGGCGGAGGATTGGGGCCAAGGAGAATATATATAAATATATACACTGTGCAATTCATCTGTATCTTAGAATCTGTAATTGAACCACGCATAGATGAAAAATGGAAAATGCCAGAATTTGCTCCAAGTACCACAGATCTACATTCACACTGGTGGTGGTAGAAAGTAACAGCCGTGTCATGGGCTGTACCCCTGGGACGGAGGTGCCGTGGACATTATTATTTCTACAGAGGGGCCACGATTTGGCTTTTGGTATCACTGTGGAGGGTGAGGCATTTTATAATTTATAATCCCCTGAACAACCCTTGAAGTAGGTATCACTGATCAGGAAACGGAGGCGCAGAAAAACAGACATCTTGCCCAAGGCCACACGGCCAGTAAGTGTCAGAGCTGGGATTCAAACCACATCTGACTCCTGAGCTGCCTCTCATGGTAGACAGGAGGGTCTCTACTTTGCATTAGGCCCCCATAACTAGGATGTGGGGAGACCACACCTAAACCAAACTCTCTTATGCTCAAAGCCTAAGTTCTTGTCATCACACCCATTTCCTCCTAGAAAACCCCAACCCTTGTCCATCCTGGAAGCTCGAGAAGAATGTACCAAAACCATCAGTGGTCAGGCTGTGGGCTGACCACCATGGAGCTGCTGTCTGTCCAGTCCTTCCAGGGTCTGTCGGCAAGGCGCAGAGGATGCTACTGTGGTGGTTAGAGAGAAAACCCTTGACTAAATTGGGTAGAATGCATCTTCAGACAAAATCCCCCAGAAACGCAACTGCAAGTCAAGGAGAGGTCAAGCAACAGAGCTCGCCGGTGATTTATTCAGACAAGAAGAGAAGTTTCCTTCAACATGTCCAGTCATTAGAAGGTAAAAAAAAAAAAAAAAAAAGAACATAAATAAGTAATAGAGGATAAACACCAAAGAATGAAGCCATCCCTTTGTCTAAAGACAAAAAGAAAAATTGGGGGCTAATAAATTCCTCCTAAATTAAGGTGAAAAGTATGTCTTCATACTAATCCCCCCCAATTTTTGCACACCTGGAAGTCACTTGTCTAGTTAACCTTCTCCAAACCCACACACGGAGCCCGTAAGAGAAGCATGTGTGTGGCCTGTGATAACCAAGTGCACGAAAAGCAGTGGGAAGAAAATGAAGGTCTTCTTGAGAGCATCTTTGCAGGAGACAGCTGCCATTTTGTTCCCGTGACCCTGCTCCTGGGAGTACCAGCCTCTGGCGTGGCTGTCAAGTAACGAGGTGGGAGAGGTTTACATAACGAGGGTGAAGCAGGGCTAGAGCTGAGCCCTGACTCCAAAATGCTGAGGGGATGAGCCCTTTCCCTTCTCTTGACCTCTTAGCCACACCCCCAAATCCTTCGAGACCCTTCAACTCCTGTATTTCCCTGGAAGTCCTCCAGCTCCTTCATTCCTCCCTGATCTGAACATCTACTATACCCTGCACTCTGGACTGAAAGCACTGATTCCGTAGTTATCATGCCTGTCTCACTTCTCATTCTCCTGGTCTCAAGTGCTTACGTTTCCTTTGACGACTCCTCACTGCTGAGTAAAGAGCCGTCACTCGGTAAATATCCTGCTGATTCGGTAACAGATGAAGGATTTAGGAATTCACGGTTACCTAAAGGTAGAGGGAAGGAAAGGAGGATAAAGACTGAGTTACCCTGGGGAAGAGAAACCCCTTGAAGCACCTAGGACGGCATCCTTCCCCGGCAACAAGCTCTCTTTATCAAAGAGGAGAAGATGAATCATCATACGTTTTGTGAATTCCCAGTGTCTAAATATACCACAAATGCACAGGCTCAAAGTGCTGGAACTGGGGAGTTATTTATCTTAAGTAACAGGGCTTGGAGATTGTATATGCAGAACTTCTGGTAGCTGGATAATGACCGACTGTAAGTCTTTTTTGCAGACGTGTTGAAAGTTTGGAGAGAGTAGATGCCAGATGCAAGCCCTATTAGAACTTGTATCTGGTTTTCTCCGGAGCAAAGAATTCACTCCTTAATCTCTCTTTTTTTTTTTTTTTGCGGTACACGGGCCTCTCACTGTTGTGGCCTCTCCCGTTGAGGAGCACAGGCTCTGGACGCACAGGCTCAGCGGCCATGGCTCACGGGCTCAGCCGATCCGCGGCATGTGGGATCTTCCCAGACTGAGGCACGAACCCGTGACCCCTGCATCGGCAGGCGGACTCTCAACCACTGCGCCACCAGGGAAGCCGGCACTCTTTAATCTCTTAAATCCATTCCCAAGAGTTAGATAATGGCCCTGAGGGACCCAGGAAAAAGGCTGCTGTCTGCAACACCAGATTTCATCTTGAATCTCCTCTCTCACTGCTCAAAACCTCCAGTCTTTCTTTTCCATCTGCTGGACAGTCAAAGTCTGCCACATATGACCCTTGGCTAATGGATTCTGGTTTGGAAAAAGAAATTCAACCACAAAAGACATATGCGGGACAACAGTGAACATGAGACTAAGCATGGGTAACATTAGGAAATTATTGCTCATTTTGTTGAATGTGATAATGACAACGTGGATAGGTAAGTACCCTGGGGTATTTAGGGCCATGAAGTCTGCAACTTACATTGGAGCAGTTCACTAAAGATCAAACTTTTTTTTTAACATCTTTATTTGAGTATAACTGCTTTACAATGGTGTGTTAATTTCTGTTTTATAACAAAGTGAATCAGCTATACATATACATATATCCCCATAACTCCTCCCTCTTGCATCTCCCTCCTACCCTCTCTATCCCACCCCTCTAGGTGGTCACAAAGCATGGAGCTGATCTCCCTGTGCTATGCGGCTGCTTCCCACTAGCTAGCTATTTTACATTTGGTAGTGTATATATGTCCATGCCACTCTCTCACTTCGTCCCAACTTACCCTTCCCCCTCCCCATGTCCTCAAGTCCATTCTCTACATCTGCGTCTTTATTCCTGTCCTGCCCCCAGGTTCTTCAGAACCATTTTTGTTTTTTAGATTCCACATATATATGTTAGAATACGGTATTTGTTTTTCTCTTTCTGACTTACTTCACTCTGTATGACAGACTCCAGGTCCATCCACCTCACTACAAATAACTCAATTTCATTTCCTTTTATGGCTGGGTAATATTCCATTGTATATATGTGCCACATCTTCTTTATCCATTCATCCGTCGATGGACACTTAGGTTGCTTCCATGCCCTGGCTATTGCAAATAGAGCTGCAATGAACATTGTGGCATATGTCTCTTTTTGAATTATGGTTTTCTCAAGTATATGCCCAGCAGTGGGATTGCTGGGTCGTAGGGTAGTTCTATTTTTAGTTTTTTAAGGAACCTCCATACTGTTCTCCATAGTGGCTGTATCAATTTACATTCCCACCAAGAGTGCAAGAGGGTTCCCTTTTCTCCACACCCTCTCCAACATTTATGGTCTGTAGATTTTTTGATGATGGCCATTCTGACTGGTGTGAGGTGATACCCCATTGTAGTTTTGATTTGTATTTCTCTAATGATTAGTGATGTTGAGCATCCTTTCATGTGTTTGTTGGCAGTCTGTATATCTTCTTTGGAGAAATGTCTATTTAGGTCTTCTGCCCATTTTTGGATTGGGTTGTTTGTTTTTTTGATATCAAACATTTTGCACAGGTAGAGAAGAGAGAAAGATGAAGCAAATAGAGCAAAATGTCAGCATTTGTTAGATTTGGATTGTGGACCTATGAATGTCATCTGTTCCTTTCAGAAGGACAGGAGCATAGATTTTCTTTCAAGGAAATAAGTATCAGACGTTTATGTCTGATATGGGATTGAAAGCTGAAGGCTAGACTACGTAATTCTGAACTTTGCCTCTCAATCCCAAACGCTAAGTAATATCTCTAATCAAACGGCAGCCTAGGGCCAGGTGGTTTGAGACTTCTGCTGTGTTGAATCTGAGAAGTTAGTATATGCCTTTTCTTTCAACTTTTGTTAATGTTTAAAATTTTTCGTAATAGAAGTGGTATGTTGGTTCCTAAAAACATTAAACATGGAATTACCCTATGATCCAGCAATTCCACTTCTGGGTATATACCCAAAAGAAGTCAAAGTAGGGATCTGGATAGATATTTGTACACCCATGTTCACAGCATTATTTACAATAGCCAAAAGGTGGAAGCCACCCAAATGTCCATAGACAGGTGAGTGGATAAATAAACGTGGTATGTTCTCACAGTGGGATGTTAATTTAGCCTTAAAAAGGAAGGAAATTCTGACACATGCTTCAACATAGATGAACGTTGAGGACGTCAGCTAAGTGAAGTAAGTCGGCCACAAAACAACAAATACTGCATGATTCCACTTATCTGGGATAGCTGGAGTAGACAATTCATAGCAACAGAAAGTGGAACGGTGGTTGCCAGCTGCTGGGGGAGGAAGAAATGGGATAATGTTTGATGGGTGGAGAGTTTCCGTTGGGGAGGATAACGTTCTGGAGACGGATGGGGGTAATGGCTGCACAGCAACGTGAATGTGCTGAAGGCTACAAAGGTGTACACTTAAAAATGGTTAAAACGGCAAGTTTTATGTTGCGTATATTTTGCCACAATTAAAAAGCTTCATAATAAAGAGCTGAAAGAAAGAAGCTAGGCACACTCACAGTAAGCTTCCTGAGCCCAGCCTTCAAGGCCATCCCGGGTCTGCTGAGTGCTTCCTGCTCTGTACTGGGCCCTGCGCACACCCAACACCACCCAGCCTCTCTGCGCCTTTCCTCTTGTTAGTCCTGACATGTGAGTTCTCTCTCTCCTTTTCCATCTGTCAAATCCCATCTATTCCGGAAGTCAAGCTCCCGTCTTTAGAAAAAAGCTGTCATCTTCTTTTTAAAACCCTCCCCAATTCTGACCAGAGCGATACTGTCCTTCTCTGATTCCTGCTACATCTTGTCTGTATTCTCCGTAAATATTCGTTTGCCCTTAAACACAGAATCAACGCTCAGATTCCGGCCAAGGCTGAGTACACTGTGCATATAATTCATTTGAGAGTCCCAGCAGAGGTACAGGAGCATAAATTTTCTTTCAAGGAAACATGCACGTTGGAAAGGTTATGGGTAACACGGGACGAGGGTTAAAGGTTGTAGCTGGGAAATTATGATCTCTACCTTCAATCCCCAGCTGCATATAAAATTTCCAACCAAATGTCATCTCAGGATGTGCCAGGCAGTTTGAGGAGTTCTGGCTTTGAAAACCCAAAAGTAAGGTAAACCAAATTGTAATATGTAACGTGTGTCCCTAAAATCTCACTAGGATACCCGCCAGCCCGTCAGAATGGGGGATGAGGCCGGCCCCCTCTGGAGATGGAGAGAAGCAGGCAGAGAGCTCTGATTTCCCCAACAAGTGAAAATCACTTGATTCTAAGAAGGAGCTGATCCCCCCAAACCGCAGTATTTCTGTGGAATAGGATATAGTACATAAAAACACAAATAAACAAGCAAAAGTTTGTCACTGGAGGGCAGAAACCATCAAAGCTTGTTCATAAAGTGCACAGCTGGGGCATAGAGCCCACGGTGCACATGATAAAGAATAACACGTGACCGCTTCCTGACTCAAAAGGAGGAGTACTGCCCCCAAAACCCAGGAAAGAAAGGAGGGGGCTTCCCTGGTGGTGCAGTGGTTGAGAATCTGCCTGCCAATGCAGGGGACACGGGTTCGAGCCCTGGTCCGGGAAGATCCCACATGCCGCGGAGCAACTGGGCCCGTGAGCCACAGCTACTGAGCCTGCGCGTCTGGAGCCTGTGCTCCGCAAAACAAGAGAGGCCGCGACAGTGAGAGGCCCGCATACCGCGATGAAGAGTGGCCCCCGCTTGCCGCAACTAGAGAAAGCCCTCGCACAGAAACGAAGACCCAACACAGCCAAAACTAACTAACTAAATAAATTTATTAAAAAAAAAAGAAAGGAGGAAGGTGGCAGAGAGAGAAGTGATGATTTACCCTTTCACTCAATTTGGGCTTGCCCTCTCCCATTCTCTCCTTTAAGCCTAAATGATTTTCTCTTCTTTGTTTGAAGGGAATCTTAACTCGAAAAGAAATGGATTTGAATGCTTGAAGTATTTCTCGGTGAGAAGCCAAAATGTCCCTTAGTAGTAATTATTTGGGCCCAGGACAAGGCGTTTCCAGCCATGTGCTTGGTCTCTGAAGGCACTGCTCAGTTCCCAAAGCAGCTGTATTTTTAAAAGAAAAAAGAGAATCTCTCGCTATTTTCCCAGGCAGATCATTGAGGGCCTCACGGCAGGTACCCCGCTGAAAGACGGAGGTCTCTGGAAACATCCTTTCTCCCCAAAGTCTCTGAATGACTTTTGTTCTGACCCAAAGGTTTCTTGTAAAACTGCAAACCCCACACAATTGTCTGCACTCAGATTCATGTAGACAACTCTCACCGTTCATGTTTGGCCACTGATCAAGGACAGTCTTGACAGTAAACAGGACTGTCACTCTTTTGATGACTTTGGCTACGTGGTGCTGCCTAGCAACAGCTGGTATAATCGGTGTGCCCGTGTGTTATTACTGACTAATCAGAGATCTTAAGATCTTAGAACACAAGGACCTCCCACACTCACCAAACGCCCCAGCTCTGAGTGTTGAATACATAACAGCTCTCATGACTGTTTTTTTTACTCTACCCTATGAAGTTGTCTATGGACGCCCCCTCTTTCTTCCATTAGGCTGTACAAATGGAAGTCCAGGCCTGGATATGACCCAGCTTCAAAACCAATTTACTAGAGAGACCACTCCATGGACCCAGAAGGGGCTATTAGGAGGGTGGATATGACTTACTTGTTACGGCAAGCTGGTAATAGAGAAAGACACTCTTTCCCTTTTACATTATACATTACCCATGTAATTGACACAGGAGAGCCCAGAAGAGCTACACGTTTTTTACTATGAATTTTCTATTTATACCTCCTGGACCTAATAAGAGTAGTTGGTATCAGGAAAAAGTGATAAACTTCCTGGCATGTTCCTGCTGACTGGAGTTCAGAGTAAAGAGTCTGTTTCTGCCAGTGTAAAGAAATCCGGGAAGGCCTAGTTCCTAGACTGTGTTCATCCAGGTGTGGTGACACCTGGACTCAGCTGGACTTCGCAGCCCAGGGAGATCTATTGAATCCTTACTGCTGCCAGGAGTAAGGTACCACCAGGGGGCTTTTGACAGTCCCAGGACAGTAATGTAGCTGTGTCTGCAGAAACGGTGTATTCAAAACATTTGCAATTCTGTTTTTTTTTTTCTTTTGGTCTGTTTTGGAATGGAAAGGAAAGACATCATGTATATAAAATATCCGATAATCAGTATAAAAATTAGTATCAGTAAATGCATAGGCTGCTATTCTATTTACCATCTCAAATTAAAATTTTTTTCGAACTTTATTGAGTTACCATTGACAATTAAAAATTATATATACTTAAGGTGTACAACTTGCTAAGTTAATATACATTGTGAGATATTCACCACAATCAGGCTGATGAACACATCCATCACCTCAGAGAGTTACCCTTTTTCTTTGCGGTGAGAACCTTTAAGATCAACCCTTTTAGTACATTTCAGGTCTACAATACAATATTGTCACTATAGTCACATGGTTGTACATTAGGTCTCTGAAACCTATTTATCTTGTGTACAAGTAGAAGTTTGTATCACTTAACCACCATCGCCTCATATCCTGCCTTCCCCCAGCCCCTAGTAACCGCCATTCTACTCTACGTTTCTACGAGTCTGACATTTTTAGATTCCACATATAAGTTAGATCATGGAGTATTTGTTTTTTCGCCCCTGGCTTATTTCAGTTAGCATAATATCTTCCCAGTTTATCCACGTTGTCACAAACATGACAGAATCTCCTTCTTTTTTAAGGCTGAATAATATAGCCTTGAACATTTCCTTTATCCATTCATCTTTCAACAAATGTTTAGGCTGTTTCTGTACCTTGGCTATCATGAATAATGGTGCAATGAACATGGGAGTACAGACGTCTCTCTGAGATACTGATTTCACTTTCTTTGTATATATACCCAGAAGTGGGATTGCTGGATCACAAGGCAGTTCTATTTTTAAGTTTTAGAGGAACATCCATACTATTTTCCATAATGGCTGTACCAATTAAACATCTGCAATTCTTGACAGAACTTCCAAGAAACTGGATTATTTTATTTTGACCCATTGTTTGCTTGTGTATATCCTTGGAAATGAGTGAAAGTCTTGCTGACTCCTACCTAAATCAGCCCCAAACTGTATATAAAATGTCCAGCATTGTGAAACTTCAGAACTACAATGGAATTGGACCTATGAAAACTATTGTTCATCACCCAGCCTGCCATGGTAGGAAAAGTTAATGCCTATTTGAAGTAGTTATTATTCTAGTCCTTTTAAACTAATTCCTTAATTCTGTTCCTAGAATTAGGTTTTCGATATCCCAGCAGGATCCTTCTGACTGGTAGGAAGGGGCTTAGGGGGAGGGAGCATGACAACCTCAGAAGGAAGAAATAATGAATTTGCTCCCTTATTGTTTAGAAGAATTCAGCCTGAATCAATTAAGGTGATGAGAATGTTTTTCACCTAAAGAAAGGTGGCTCAATCTTCAGTGAGTTTCCAGTTGCACTCACAGCAAGCCAGGTGGTCGTAATAGTGACAGCCTCTTTAAAGTAGAAAGGCAAGCCTACTATTTATCTTAGGCAAACATCTCCACCCGAAGTCTGACTGATATGATGGAGGCCATTCAGGGCAAGTTCTTATTTAGTGCCTACCATGAGCCTGACGTTGTGACGGGTCCAGAGGCGCCGAAGGTACACCTAAGCCGCTTCTTGCTGTCCTCCAGGAACTTGCGTGGCTACCTGATAGACGCTCAAGCCGTAATGATACCATATGAGCGAGGAAAGCTGCTTCCGTAGCAGAAACGTCCTATATAGTCACCTAGAGGCACCTACGTGCTTCAATCACAGCCTTATAGTCATGAACGCACACACCCCACAGAGTCAGCCGATGAAGAGCTAGAGGGGGGTGTGCCTTGGCCCCTTCAGCAAATAACTACAGGTGAGTGGAAGAAGGCAGGTTTCAAACAGCAGGTGGGTATTGGGTGAGAGAACGGGCTTCTTCTAGAACAGAGTGTCCAGGAGGATGACCGTGGAGGGCTGGGTGGAGAATATGCATGAATTTTGGGTTGTGTGACAGAATAACAGAGCAAGAGTGGGTGGATGAGAGGTCCAGAAACGGAACAGTTGTGGGTGAGCCATGTGGTGATGGGAGACAAGTGTCAGGCCACAGGGAAACACAGCAGGCAGTGGTGGGCGGGCAGAGGGAGTCCATGCCTCTGGGTGACAGAAATGGGTGAATGCGTGCAGGCTCAACATTTTCCCTTTATTAAAAAGGGGTCTGCTAGATATAGCTTCTGTCCATGAAAACCTTTTCTAAGTCCTAGCTGGCAGTGGTGTGAGAAAAGATGGGCATGACGAGGGATGCATCTACCACCAAATCCATTTTAGGCAGGGACAAACGTCATTCTGTAACTTACCTCTGACCTACATAAATTAACCAGAAATAAAACTTGGGTATCTAGGAACTCAGAATTAGGAGTAGAATTTCTTCCCCTGACTGTAATAAGTTATGAGGACCAGGGACGAAGAGCATAGGGGATTTCAAATGATCTCTTTTCTAAGCTGAATGTCTAGGTTTCCTTATCTGTAGAATAATATGTAATATGTACTTGTCTAAAGGAGTTATTGCAGAAATAAAGAGACGGTGCCTGTAAAGTGTTTAGCCTAATGTCTGACACATAGTAAATGCTCAATAAAAGGATGTGTTATCTAAGGTTCCTTCCACTCCAGTATTCTGAGGTTCTGTGAATTCTGTCAAAACTGGTTTTATCTTCCTCCAAAGCAGGAGGACAGTGAATGCCTTGAAACTGTGTGCAAAGTTTAGATCGCAGGAGAGATGTCCGCATAGCTTACAATGATTTCCCCATTGCTGGGAATGGCCTCACGCTACACACAGTGGACCCAAATAAGCATCCTGCCCTCCTCGTGCAGCTGACTGATCTGACTCAAGCTAGGACAATTAACTTCTCTCTCCTGGGATTTTAAAATTTGGGGCAGATACAGACACTGGGGGTCACTGGAGCTGAGTCAGGAGGAAGACTCAAACCGTGGGACTGCTCAGGCTCCTGTCCTGCTCTTATCTAGGATGCTTCTCTCTTACTCAACTCCGTGAGGTAGTCTAACATCCTTCTTTTTCGTCTATGTCAGCCAGAGCTGTTTCCATTGCTTGCAAACACAGGACAGGGCAATGGTGCACACGGGTATGTGCATAATCACATTATTCAGAAAGAAGATTCATAGTTTTCATAATAGTTTTATTCCTGACTTCCCCCCCAAAATGATTAAACTCCAAGATACAAGACCTTCATGTAATAAAGTAATAGAGAGGTAGCTCTATGGAGAATGAATAGCATTCTATTTGATTCACTGGAGAGCAAAGTTCCTGAGAGTAGATTTGAATGCTTTCGACTTCTCCCATATTTCAGAGTCCAGGGAATGGTGCCGAAGTTTCTGCAAAGTTCCCAAATAACCCTTTGTACTAGAATGCCACTAATAAGGGACTTCCCTGGTGGTACAGTGGATAACACTCTACGCTCCCAATGCAGGCGGCCCAGGTTCGATCCCTGGTCAGGGAACTGGATCCCACATGCATGCCGCAACTAAGGAGCCCACGTGCTGCAACTCAGAAGCCTGCCTGCCACAACTAAGACCCGGCACAACCAAATAAATAAATGAAATAAAATAAAAAAAGAATGCCACCAACAAGTAGATACGATTTTTAATCAAGTCATCACCCAGGAGAGAAAGGAGCCAAGGGAAGACACAGAGAGAACTAATTATATCCATGACAAATCAAAGCCCAGAAGAGGGGAGCAAAATTTAAAAACCTCTTTAGCCCTTCAAAACCCCTGTCCAAGTCTTTCAGAGGCCACCTGCCCAAAGTTTCTGGTCCTTGTGACTGTGATGAATGGATGCTGAAAGGGAGAGGAACGTTGTGGGAAGTCCAGAGCCTCAAAGAAAAACTTGTAATCACCATGTAGTGTAATGAGTTCCAAAAGAGTCCCCAGAAGAAGAATCTGCTCTCTTGGTAATAAAACAAAGCTCAGGTGAGGCCGAACTAGGAGTTGGGAGATTTCTTTTGGGTTTTGCTTTTGTTTTGTTTTTGCTTTTTAGCAGAGGGTGGTGTAGAAGGAAGGCGCCACCTTGTAATTTGTCAGGGAGTTGCGCTTGCGGAGATGGGAGTGGGGCTGAGGAACTGATAACCGTTGTTCCTAGACTCACCTAGGTTAGGGATAATTAAGACCAATGGGCGGCCAGGGAATAAGAGGAAAAGTT
Organism: Globicephala melas; assembly: GCF_963455315.2. Lineage (NCBI taxonomy): Eukaryota > Metazoa > Chordata > Mammalia > Artiodactyla > Delphinidae > Globicephala > Globicephala melas. The sequence continues at coordinate 12,591,917 of NC_083322.1, forward strand.
CTAATGAGGTAAGAGGGATTTATGCCTTGAAATCTGGCTGAAAACAAGCAAGACAGACAGGTAGGGCTGGATAACAATGTGTGGTTGACCTCAAAACAGAAAGGATTATTTGAAACACTGTTCGCTAACAGTTAAGTAAGCACTAATGGTATGCTTTTGGAACTTAGAAGTCTTTTTTCCCCTACTTACTCTAAGATATGAGTTACTTGCAAATAGGGTTCAAGGTTATACATAATGTGTTTCTAATCTTTTAAAATGTAAATCTTCATATAAAAGTCCGAATGGCTGGGTTGACTGGAGTATCTCTGCTAAAGGCAAATTGTGCCTACACAAATTCGGTCCACCTGTGAGGATGCTCCTAGAAAGACCATCTGATGGCAGGGACCATAATGACGCAGACAGAACTCCAGCGATCTGGTTCAGCATTAAGGGCTGGTCTTGCAGCAGATTCTTCTATTTCAGTAATGGACATATTGCATGTGCTGAAAAACTGGCATAATTAAGGACCTTGAAATGTCAGAAACAGGATCATGAGATTTATATTGAAAAATATGAAAAGTAGGGAAAGGAATCTCTTCTGGTGGGAAAAAAATTGGGGGACGTTTTTGAAGACCCATATAAATTTAAGTCAGGACAGTCACTTGGATTAAAGAATGCTTTGAATAGCACAGGGAGATCAGCTCGGTGCTTTGTGACTGCCTGGAGGGGTGGGATAGGGAGGGTGGGAGGGAGGGAGATGCAAGAGGGAAGAGATATGGGAACATATGTATATGTATAACTGATTCACTTTGTTATAAAGCAGAAACTAACACAGCATTGTAAAGCAATTATACCCCAATAAAGATGCTAAAAAAAAAAAAAAGAATGCTTTGAGTTCAATTTTGAATTCAGGGATTCACAACAGACTTAGAAAGAAGGTTGGTTTATGGGAACAAAGAAATGGGGAAAAAACAATATAAGAGTGCCAGCATGGTCTGTCCATAAGGGACAAAAAGTAGACTAATTACATATGATGGATTTCCACACTACATAGATTATTACAATACTAGATGATTAGTGAGATCGCAAGTAAACCTGACCTACAGAAAGTGGTGAGAACATATTTCAAAACATATAAGCATACAACTCAATAGAAAATAAACATAACCCAATTAAAAAATGGGCAAAGGACCTAAATAGACATTTTCCCAAAGACATACAAGTGGCTAACAGTTACATGAAAGGGTGCACAACATCACTAATCATCAGAGAAATGCAAATCAAAACCACCATCTCATATCACCCCACACGTTAGGATGTCTGTTATCAAAAAGACAAGAGATAACAAATACTGGTGAGGATTTGGAACAAAGGGAACACTTGTACAACACTGTTGGTGGGAATGTAAATTGGTGCAGCCACTATGGAAAACAGCATGGAGGGTCTTCAAAAACATTAAAGAAGAACTGCCCATTGATCTAGCAATTCCATTTCTGAGTATATACCCAAAGGAAAAGGAATTATATCAAAGAAACATCTAATTCACCTAAGTGTCCAATGATGAATAAATGAATAAAGAAAATGTGGTAAACACACACACACCTTTAAAAATAAGGAAAACTGCCATTTGCAATAACATAGATGAACCTGGAGGACATTATGCTAAGTGAAATAACCCACAGAAAGACAAATACCGCATGGTATCACTTGTAGAAAATAAGATATTCACAAATTGGTGGGGAGAATAGTCAGAGGTTAGTAAAAGGGTACAAACTTTCAGTTATAAGCTGAATAAGGTCTGAGAATCTAATGGATGACACAGTGACTCAAGGTGATAACACTGTATCACATACTTGAAATCTGCTAAGAGATTAGAACTTAAATGTTCTCACACACAAAAAAAGGTAAGCATATCCCTGGTGGCGCAGTGGTTGCGAGTCCGCCTGCCGTGCAGGGGACATGGGTTCGCGCCCCGGTCCGGGAAGATCCCACGTGCCACGGAGCGGCTGGGCCCGTGAGCCATGGCTGCTGAGCCTGCACTTTCGGAGCCTGTGCTCCACAACAGGAGAGGCCACAATGGTGAGAGGCCCGCGCACCTCAAAAAAAAAAAAAAAAAAAAGGTAAGCATGGGAGGTGAGAGATGGGTTAATTAACTCAATGGAGGGATTCCTTTCACAATGTATACGTATCATCATGTTGTACATTTTAAATATCTTACAATTTTCTTTGTCAATTACATACTTCAGTAAAGCTGGGGGAAATTACTCCCAAACCCCCACACACATAGGAAGATGAATAACTCTGTCAGTGAACAGTCTCCTCCACGTGTTAAAAATAAAAGCAATTCCAAGAGCAACGGTTCAATGCCAGTGTTAAGTCAGGCCAAGAGGGGACATCAGTGGTAACCAAGGAGTCCAGGCTGGATTGCAGCCTCCCACCCTGGCCCAAGGCATGACACAAGCTTGGGGCAGAAAGATGAGTTTGTTTTCCAGGCTCCCAAGTTTTCAAGGGGAGAGGGTGTGGGAGGATAGGACAGTGTTGACAAGGGTCCCTGGAATGTAAGAGAGGTAAGTAAAGCGGTGTCTGTGGATTCCCGTGGGCAGATGTTGCTGTGATGTGTACATTTCCCATTAGACTCCAGAGGCACAGAGGAGCTCACCACTTTACTGAGGCAGAACTTTGAACTGTGTGCACTGTGCGGTTTGTTTGTGGGACTGAATCATTTACCTAGTGAGGAAAGGCATTCCCAACTCAATGTATCAGTGCTGTTTTCTCTTTGTTGTTACACGTGCATTCACATTCCTAAAGTGATTTTTTAAATTGCCTTTCTTGTGAAAAAACAGTCCATTAAAGGAAGCCAACGGCTACTGCTGGTAATGGATGAGATAGATGAGGAGAGAGAGGTCTTAGCAAGTGGTACTTGTATAAAATAAAGAGTGGAATGTTGAATTTGGCAGCAGATCAGACATGTGAAACCAACAAGTTCACTTACAGGGGATATTAGGAAATGTAATTTATGAGTGTTTCAGCCAGTGCGAAAGCTGTAATTTATGGGGGATTTTTTAATAATGTAGTGATGTTCACAAATTGGTAGATTCTCGAAGGTTGAGACCCATCCCTTAAGAATCCCACCAGATTGTCAGTTCCAGGAAGGCAGACTTTGTCTGATACTTCATTGAACCCCAATGCCTACAGTGGTGCCTGGCACATGGGAGTTTGAAAGATAGGCAGCAACGAAGGTACGCAGTGCCTAGTGGTTCATAATGAAGTGTTTGGATATTGATCTAAGTGCGACAGGAAGACTTTGGACATTTTTACACAGGGCAGTGATATGATTTCAGTTTTAAAAGGTCACTCTGGCTGCTACGCAGAGAACAGATGATGGGAAAAGCATTGGTAGGAGGTAGACCAGGTGTCCCTGTGGAGATGGCTACTAGAACACATCAGGCGAGGGGTCATGGTGGCCTGGATTTGGGGATTGACAACTGGTTCGAGATAAATTGGAGATTAGAGCCAATGGATTTACTGATGGACTGGGTGTGGGATTAGGGAGAGGGGAATCAAGCATAATTTGAGGAAATAGGGTGGATAGTGGTACCACTATCAAGATCGGCAAGACAGAGGAAGGAACTGGTTTAGGGGAGGAGAATCCAATTCCGTTGGGGCATGTGAAATTTGAGATAAGTCTTAGACATATGTGTGGAGATGTCCATCAGACATCAATCAGACAGGAGAAGGTACCTGATCCTAGAACTCAGAAAGGAAAAGAAGATTGGAGATTTAAATCCAGAACGAATAAATGAATGCCTGAGGCCTACTCTCTGTATTAAATGGAAAAAGTTGTAGCCAAGACAGAATAGAAGAGTAGTGTAAATGCATTCAGTTCCCTTCAGTTACCAGAGAAAAATGTATTATCTTTGTGCGCAAAAGGGAGTCTGAATTGTCATTGTCCTAAGACAATGAAAGCCCCTCCCACACTTGTCAACCTACCCTCATATTCCTTAAGCATATTTGAGACCCATATGTCTCTAATTAGGCAAGATTTGAGGGCTATCTGGAAAGAAGTAAGAGAAACAGAAATAGCCTTTTAAAATAATTTATAGACAGCAGTATTTGAAGCTCAGGGAAGAAAAGGAAGAAATATGAAAAATGAAAGTTGCTCCTTCTTAGGAAGGAGAAATTTCACACAACACTCAGCTCTCTGACAAACCAAGTGTGGCAAAGGAAAATCAAATGGAAATTACTTCCTGTATGACTACAGGGAAGAGTCTACATCTTTATTCAGAATGGGGGGCTGGAATTGTCTGTTATATGGCTTAAGGGTCTACAAGAATTTAAGAAATGTGAACAAGGCCACAGAGGAAAATCAGAAGAAGCCATTGCTAAATTGACTACAAGACTCAGATGCGGGGGGTGTGGGCGCTAGGGCACGTCACTGAGTTACACGAAAAGATCACAGTCACATAGACGCTACGCTTGCCCTGACTTCTGGGGTCCGGAACACTTTCGTACACCTTACCTCACTCCCCGTAATATTATGGGAAACTGAAGGAAGCATATAAAAGAAATATGCTGTGTACACAGGTAAGGTATGGACCGTGTTGTTATAGGGGACAAGGGGTAGGGAGACAGTGATGGACAAGACAAGGGTCTTGTCATCTGCAATATTAACCTCTGTAATACCCAGTTACAGGTCTGATTTCTTCTAGGTAAGTATCTGAGTCTGAAATTTCCAGACAGACAGAAAGGTGTAAGTCTCTTTTCAGAGATGATATCCTGCCTCTAAAATGCTGTGAGTTCAGCACGCTGAGACTACTTCACTTACGATGTAATGATAGAATACAGCGAGGATGATTACAATTTAGGTGAATAATTAATCTTAAGGATCAGGATGATAAATGCTATCAGTTAATATTTGCTTGTGGAAAAGCACAGAATCCTTCCCCAAACACACATACACATGCACACACGACAACAACAAGAAGTTGGATTTTTACTGTTAGAAGGGATAGGCACATATCATTCTTTTGTTTTTCTTTAAGTTTAATCAAAATACTTGGACTCTACATAGCATAAAATAATCTCAGTAGTATATAACATTCTATTTGAGCAGGATGCCTGGTAAAATGTGTATTCCAGTTAGGAAGGCAAAAACCTAAAAAATGTTGACATGAAACCCACAAAGTTTAGAGATGACAAAGAAGAGAATGTGGGGTATCATTTCCTAAAGGGGCAGAAAGGTTCCTACAATTGAACATCAGTAAGGTGGAGTCTCCTTTCTAACTGCCTTAGAAAGGTCTTCACACATGCAAAGAATATAATTGAGAGATCAGTTATTCCAAGTGTTTTGCTATCAATCCAAAACATTCACATACTTCATATGTCCAGATTTTTGTGCACAGCCAACAAATATTGACATAATTAACTTTTTGTGGCCTCACCCTGTTAACCACTGCAGAATGATCAGTTCTAGGCTATTGGGGTGATCAGCACAAATGTATAAAGACTTGAATCAACTATTTCCCAAAATATACATCTAGCCCTAAAAATTTTGTCATTGAAATATGCATTTGTAATATGTGACTAAATTTGTTTTCAAATCTACATTTATGGGTGGGGGGCAGAGTGCTGTATCTAGAATAGTCTATATCTAGAATAGTAAGAAATGATGGGTAGAAAAAGATAGCCAGTGTCAAATTCTGTAAATTAACATCCATTTCCAAATTCTCCAAAGGGAAAAGAATTCTCTGCTAGAATCATAATACACCTGAACAATCCCCCAGTTTGATAAAAAATCTTCCAAGGACTGTTTCATTGTTAGCCTGAGCTGAAACCTTCATTTCTCATGCAGTGACACTTGTAATCAAGAAGGTGTACAAATTTCCAGTTATAGGAGACATAAGTACTAGGGATGTAACGTACAACTTAATGACTATAGTTAACACTGCTGAATGATAACAGAGAAAAGTTAAGAGAGTAAATCCGAAGGGTTCTCATCACAAGGAGAAAAATTTTTCTTTTTCTTTTATTTATTTTGTATCTATATGAGAGGATGAATGTGGGTTGAACCTATTGCGATAATCATTTCACAATATGTAAATCAAACCATCATGTTGTACACCTAAACTTACAGAGTGGATGCATTGTCAACTATTTCTCAACAAAAATGGAAAAAATTGGAAAAACTATTAAAAAAAAAACTGTGAGTGCCTCTTTGAAAATGGCAGTTACACAAATGGGAGAGATTCTTACACTGGCTGCGTGGGGTCCTTCTCTACACACCAAAGTGTTGTCCACCAGGGAAGAGAGCTTGGCTGGCTATTTCCTTTGACTCTCGGTACCTTCCCTTCCATTCACCTGCTACCCATTCTCCCGTAGCAATGAAAGATTCTTGGAAATCAAAAGTAGCTTCTACAAGGGAAGACCACCTCTCTGATCATTTGAAACCCCGATATTCTTTTCAAGTTGAGTGTGAGAAGAATCTCCAGGTTGGTCAAAGGACAATGTGGAGGAGCAGTGGCTGATCAAGGGACCCCATCTCTGTCCCTGAGTATCACTTACTTTCCCTTAGGGTCCCCATACTTCATCACCAGCTCCACCCATACCATGTCCCTAGTGTATATTATTATCTGACAGTGCTCTTTCAAGAGGAGACAAAAATAAGCTCCCCTTAGCTCAGCTAAAATTAACTAGTGCCCTGGGGTTTTTTTTTGGGGGGGGGGTCAATACAGAGCAGCATTTTGTGAAAATCAAATACACATGGGCTGGACTCAGTGACTCACTTCCAGAGGACAGAGAAAGGGAAAAATAGTAACTTTAAGAAACTTTAAAGTACTTACTATTTCTTAACTTACTTTTAAGAAAAGTAAGAAACAGTAAGAAAAGTAAGAAACAGTAAGAAAAGTAAGAAACAGTAAGAAAAGTAAGAAAAGTAAGAAACAGTGGCGAGGTTAACTTCACCAGTGATAAGCCATGTTGGTATCACGCAGCCCCTCATGTAACACACTAAGGCAGGCACCTCACCTCTATGGGATCCTGCCCCAAAGCCCATAACCCTAGTCTAACTGTGAGAAACACATCAGACAAATCCAGAATGAGGGACATTGTACAAAATACCTGAGTAATATTCTTCAAAACTGCCAAGGTCAGGAAAAGCAAGGGAAGACTCAGAAATTGGCACAGACTGAAGAGATATGATGACTAAATGCAATGTGGCTGCTGGAACAGAAGGACATTAGTGGAAGAAGTGGTGAAATCTGAATCAAGTCTGGAGTTTAGTAAAGACTAATATACCACTATTAATTTCTTAGCTTTCACAAATGACCCACAGTACTGTAAGTAAAATGGTAACATTAGAGGAAATGAGGGAAGGATATAAAATAACGCTCTGTACTATCTTCATAATTTTTCTCTAAATCTAACACTACTCCAAAATAAAAAGTTTATTTAAAATATACTTGAGTTCCAAAAGAATCAACAGATCTTAATACAAAATGAAATCTTAATTCCTTTCTGACACGCTTTCTTTACGGTGATTTATTAAAATAATAAAAACAGCCTCCACGCCATTATAGAAAATTACAAAATGTATACAAGGTAAAAACTAAACATCAAAATATCGTATTTCTATGACCCAGAAATCACCTGTTACTATTTTAGGGTGTGCTCTCTTTCTTACATATATGTCCACATATATTTACCAATATGAGATTTTACAGTACATGCTGTCCTGCAGCCTTTTTTGGTCAATGATTTCTTCATTTCCACTTCAGTAAACTTTCGTATCATCTAATACTTTTTATCATATTCAAATTTCCCTCCAAACGTTCTTACAACTTCTTTGTTCCAACCAGTATCCAATCCAGGATGATTGCATCTGATTGTTATGTCCTTTAAATACTTTTAAACCTAGTAAGCTTCCCTTATTGACCCTGATTTGTGAAGATATTAGGCCAGAGGCTCCTACAGAATGTCTCAGCCTCCGGATTTGTGTAATTACTTCCTTCTGGTGATGCTTAACTTGTTCCTCTCCTCTAACCCCTGTATTTCCTAGGAGCTGAAATATCAATCCAAAGGCTTGATGGGTTAAACACTTTTTTTCTAGAAAACATTGTAAGTGATATTATGTAGTCACGGCTCAATTACATCACAAGACACAAAACTTCAGGCTGTTACACCATTAGTGATGTTATGATTGGTTACCAGATGAGGGTGGTGATAACCTTTTCCTTATATTGTGCAATTATGTTTTCCTCTTGAGACCAAAAAGTGAGACCAATCTGTGAGTCAGTGTAATTTTGGTAGTATAACGAATATCCTTTTCCCGAATAGCTAACTATTCGGTGATTTTCATCCTAATTAATACTACTTCCCTGAATCAATAATTTCATGAACTTATTTTTAAAATTCTTTCTTCTTATTAGGTGGCTTTCTTCCATAAAGCACAGCATTCCCTAATCATTTGGGTCTATATAGCTACCCTTAACTACAGTTCCTACAGAAAAGACAAGGGGAAATGCTGGCTGAAGCATTTAAAAGATTTTGCTAAGCATTAAGGAAGTACGAGTGCAGATAAATATTGAGAGTATTACAAATATAAAATAGAAGATGCTTTGGCTGACAAAGATGAAGATAGGTACCCAGAGGACTGGCATGATTTCAAGTCACCTTGCCTTTGTCCCTGGGCTGGTCCCATCTAAACTCTTCTAGGCTTAAGGTCTAAAGGGATGTCCCCTTCTGGTGCTCATCTGAAGCTTGGTCTCTTTATATTATGTCTAAGAGTCTGGCCTCTTCCCCAAGAATAATCTCTCCCTTTAAGTGAGACCACCCTCCACCTCCTAATTAATATGGCAATATATTAAATTCTCCCCCATCAACATGGCTATTTCTAAATAAACTACGATAAGCATGGCTTCTTAAATATACTACAAGAACCACAGCCTCCCATAACCAAGAATTATACAGAGTAACAGCGGGTTCATTTCCTTGTGGCTTCCTTAAGAGAAAATGGTAGAAGAACCCCCAGAGTCAAATTCTTTTCCCTGGAACGGTCACTTTCTCTCACCCACCGACGTACTCACTCTTCTCTCCGTGATGATGCACACAGCAAAGAAGGTGCAAGAAGACTGTGCAGAAGAGAGTTTGGACGTACCGTCTACACTGCAGACCTGTGTCTCTGAGCCTATATAGGTAATCGCAACTATTACCTGCTGTAATAAGAAACAGGACGTAATACAGTTTACTTCTAACACAGACGTCACTCCTGTCTGCTAAAATCAGCATCATAAAAGGTTTTTACTGTACTTTTAACTCCTTGTCTTTTTCATTTAAAAATAAGAGTCTGACTTAGACAACCTCTATGCAGTTGCAGTCAAGATGGATGTAATGGAAGGATTTACTTTTTGCAATTCACATGACACATCACAATGGCCCTGAAATGATGGGGCTAGTATTTTCAGCCTACAAGCAGTTTCAAATACGGGCCACACCAAGACCTTTCCATGATGTCAGACTCCATCAAGGTTATACAATTATAGGCATAATTTACTCATGTTAATTATTAAAATCACAGGGAGATGGAACATTTAAATGTATAAGGGAGCAAATGAAAGCAAACAGTAACACTCATCATCCAATATATAAAGTGAGGTGGTGACCTGTCCATCAAATATGCAAAATCCAGAAGGGAAAGCATCTGTCAGTATCCAAGGATACATTAAATTATGAAAAAGAAACATATGGAAATAGCGAGACAAATCCTCAAGTCCCAGACATGGGACATGGGGACATATATCTTAAGACAAATACAAAGTGAATACTGGGTAGGATGCAGAAGGTGTTAGGCACCCTGGGAATGTGTAAATGCAGCTGGTACTCTGCCTCATTGCATTTGGCATCTGTGGAATCTTTGGAGTGGAAGGTCCCTGGTAATGATCTAGCCTGTCAGATTAAATTTTCACAAATTTAGTTCAAATGCCAGAGATGAATACACAGTCACTCAAGAGAAAATGCCCTGGAAAAGTACACACCAGAGTAAAATCAAGTGACAAGTTACCAGGTAGGGCAAGGAGGTCCCGTGAATGCTGAAGTAATTGTCACATGAGGTGACACGGTCGAGAGCACTTTGAACGCGGCGGTTGCACAGGTGGGAGGGACTCTTTCACTAGAGAGTGTGAGGGTTTCTGATCTGCACTATCGCGCTCACTCCACACCCACCCGTCAGCCCACTCCCTCCCTGGAACGGTCACTTTTTCTCACCCAGCTATGTACTCACTCTTCTCTCCACTGACGATGCACACATCAAAGAAGGTGTAAGAAGACTGTGTGCAGAAAAGAGTTGTCTACACCGCAGACCTGTATCTGTGCGCCTATACAGGGTGGTCAGCCATTTGGGTGTCCGGCACCCCAGAGCACCAGGAACAACCCTAAGAGATGCCATATGCTCTCCCCTTAGAGGCACTGAGCCTGCTGATGGAGTCCCATTTAAATGCTGATTTTCAGTCCAGAAGTGTGGATTAAGCACCACTTTAACACTGTGAGGCTGCAAAGGAGGTCCTGCTCCTGGATGTTTACAGGCCTGGGCTTCCCCCTCGAAAACACTGGAAAGGGATGAAGCTCACCATGGTGACCCCGCTCCCATCGGCTGCGGGGCAGGCCTTCGTTTCACCTCACAGCCACTTTGTAAGGAAAAAAAATGGGAGGAGGGGGCGGGTCCTTTCAACATCACGGCCGTTTTCTTCCTTGTGTGTTCAAGTCCATCCCATAGAGAGGGGTTTGATGCGTAACTAAATGTTGGCCCTTGGGGGGACTTAGCGGCACACCTGGAGGTTCACATTCTGACTGCTGAGCAGAGGTTTCAATATTTTCAATCCCCTACCTCCGCACTCAGGTGCAGTAACAGAAAGCAGCGCTGTGGTGGACTCCGCCCTGCTCACCTCAGGACCAAGCCCGCCTTTCCCCGCCTGCAGGCTCTCAGCTGGGCCCTCCCCTGGAGCCGCTCTGGCAGGCGCAGGCTGCCTCAGCTGAGGTCATGCCCCCGCCCTGGGGGCAGCCTGCCTCCAACAACGGTGAACGCAGGGGTGAAAGGCCTGGTCCCTGGGTCTCAACTGGGACTTCTCTGAAGGGTCACCCAAGCTCTGGAGCACCTCCTAGGCGGTGAAAGCCAAATCAGAGTGAGTGTGAGAGAGAGAGAGGAAGGGGAGGAACTGGACAAGTCTTCCAAGCTCTGCCGCAAAAAGGAGAAAAGGTGTGAAGGACTAATTGGCAGGGAGAAAATGGGTTCAAGAGGAGACTTGGTTAAGATGAGAAAAGTAACAGATATTTGTATGCTGCTGAGATGGAGGGAATGGAGAGAAAGAAAAAGACGAGAGAAGCGAGGAACTGGCGGGGCGGTGTCGTGAGGTGTCAAGAGGAGATGGGATCTGGAGGGACCAGCTTTAGGTGGGAGGAGGGGGGACGCTGGCTGGGCACATGGGCTGACATGGCCTTAGCCTGTGGACACTGGGTGTCCTGGCCCCATCGGCCCGACTACCTATAATGCGGAGATGTATGCCCGGGGTCACAGCCTTCAGACTTTGAATATTCTGGTCTCGTGCATCCTGGTGTCATTGAGGAGATCAGAGGCATCTGAGAGATGGAGATGCCGAGTTTGTCTTAGCCTGGTGCCATTATACCCCCTTTCTGTCCAGCCCTACTTATTGTTATTCCACGTTTACATGGTAACTTCCGGCGGTTACAATTCTGCTTTGCTCAAAGATCTCTGCCTACATGGGAGAAAAGAAGAGCTGGTCATACAAGCCACTGGCTATTCCTACCCATGTAACCACCGAGCTGTCTCTGTGAGTGCACAGTCCAGCTTTTGGTCACTCTCCATCCCCTCAGGAAAGATGGATCCACTCCCAGAATGCCGACACCACCACGCTTCTGAGCATGTGACAGAGCGGCATCAGATGACCGAGTAACAGATGCCCTGGCCTAAGTGGGGACAGAAGCGCTCATCTTCCACACCGGCCATGTGCAAGCAGGAGGGCTCTTCTTTTCTCATACCTAGGAGCTCATTAACCAACCTCCAAGGGCTTGGCCTGGCAAGAACGATCCCTATTAAATATTAGCATATGTCACAGAGCCAGAGTCTGAAACACCTTGCCCTTCCTTCCTGTCCAAATCTCATTCACCCTCCAAGACTTAGCATAAATTCTCTCTCCAGGAAATCCCCCTCTACTATTTCAGCCTAAGCTAGTTTCTCCTGGTGCTGAGCACAAAAGGAACTTCCTGTCGATGACGCACGCTGGGAGACTATCACACATTATTTTCTGCCACCACTTGTATTTATCAACCTCCTTGACTGGATTAAAAGCTCCTTGAGGGTAGAGGTCACGAGCCATACATTCTGATCACACTTCTCAAAGTTCTGGGGTCGCTCACCTGGAATACGAGCCCAGCTCAGTCACGTCCCACTCGATACTGCCTCTCCCAGCGGCCACAACGGAGCCCAGCTACGTATCCCTCGCCCCCCAGCATCGCTTTCTGAGCTGCCGGCCAGTGGAAATCCTGGATCCTCGCTCCCTTTTCTTGGGGTCTCTCTCTTTTTTTAATTGAAGTATAGTCGATTTACTGATACAATGTTGTGCTAATTTTGCAAATGATGGGACCGACAAGAGCTTCATCTCCAAAATATACAAACAGCTCATACAACTCGACAACAAAAAAACAAACAATCGAAACATGGGCAGAAGACCTTAACAGACATTTCTCTAAAGAAGACATACAGAAGGCAAGTAGGCACATGAAAAGATACTCAATATCACTAATTATTAGAGAAATGCAAATCAAAACTACAATGAGGTACCACCTCACAGGAGTCAGAACGGCCATCATTAAAATGTCTACAAATGAGAAATGCTGGAGAGGGTGTCGTGAAAAGGGAACCCTCCTACACTGTCGGTGGGAATGTAAACTGGTGCAGCCACTATGGAAAACAGTATGGAGGTTCCTCGGAAAACTAAAAATATAGTTACCCTATGATCCAGCCATCCCACTCCTGGGCATACACCCAGACAAAACTATAATGCTTGGGGTCTCTTGGCCACCACTCTTGATAGGCTAAGACTGGATCTTCCCTTTGAATCTCTCTGTAAGTTTCCTCTTCTTTCTGCGGCCCTCCTGCTACCGCTCCCTGGACCTCTGGGGTTCAGTGATACACTTGGGGGTTCCCCCATCTGGTGCCAGGACCCTCTAACCTGGGGCAGACCTCCAGCTCATCCCTTGGGCCTGGGAGCGTAAATCCCACACAGAATCCATTGTTATTTGGGATGACTGAGGTCTGGGTGTGCTTCGGGCCGGGAGAAAAAGGGAAAAAATAAGCAGAGATTTGTTCATTGCTTTTATATTGTTTTCTTTGTTTTTCTTCAAGCTGGAGGATTCCTGAGCCTTCTCAACCAGCAGAATCTTTCTCCAGTTGCTGGCATATTTTTATTTTATGGTTTATTTAAAAGTCATGTGGAAAAAGCTGTTGTGGAATGATGTAGGAAGTAATCCTGGCTCCAGGGAACAGATGGAGTGACCCACTGGGACTCTGCCATGTCTGTTCCCAAGAAACAAAGTGGCAGAATGTATTTGTCTGAAGTGAATTTCCGTAAACCTGGGCTCAGAGCCAGTCTGCAGAGAGCAAGCTCCATTAGTAACACGGGTGGAAGTACTTCCCTGCTCAGCATTCTAGCTCAGGGAATAAGCAAAACACCTTCCTTTGAATTTTCCATTTTGCTCAGACATATAAACAAGAAAGTAAACAGGAGGTTAGCCATTTTAAACAGCTGGAGAAGCCCAGAAACCCTGCAAGGGGTTGCTGCTTTGAGAGAAAGTCAGTGCCAGAGAGACCAACAGAATTTTACCTTCTTTGTGGTGATAAAGTTATTACCCTCTCTCCCCTTTACACACACACACACACACACACACACACACACACACACACACACACACAGAAAAAAAGAATAGAGGAAATTCTTAGACAGTATCACTTGAAGAAATTACATCTTTCTTCACTGATTCAAGAAACAAAATCTGAATATCTGTACCTTATGCAGAATGAGTAGGTCCAGTGGGGAAGAAAAGCCAAGTTGAGGCTGAAGGGAGGTTTATCCTTTCTACAGCTTGGAAACCTCTTAGAGGGACCAGGCAGGTGGGGAGGGGAGTGAGAAGCATCTCCCATCATTATTTCTGGGATCAGCCCCATCTCCAGGAGGGGCCCACGGCCTCGGGGCTCAGGCTTTCCCACCTCAAAGGAAATGGGGGTCTTCCTCCCTGTCAGGTCAAACACTCACTGACGTTCCTTGACTTGAGAATTTTTCTTTGTTCAGACTCAGATGTAGGGGAACAGAAAGCAAAAGCAGCAGGATCCTCTCACGAGAGAGCCAGATAGAGGAGAAGACAGCCATGCAGAGGCGATTCAGGGATGCTTCCCACTCTGCTGGAAACCCTGGAGTGAAAATTAATCTTTCTGCGATCTTGCAGCATGTCTCAAGAGCCTCACCAACGTTCATGCCCTTCTTACCTCTAGCATCACTATGAAGATAACTAGACATGCACCACCAGTTACGTACAGTAATGTTCAGTGCACAGTACACGAGGAAACACTGACACGAGAGACACAGACACACTGACAAATGGAGGAATTATAACGCACCCGATGACAGAACGGGATTTGGTCTTTAGCTTCCAATTCTGGACGTACTTTTTTTTCTTAACATCTTTATTGGTGTATTATTGCTTTACAATGGTATATTAGTTTCTGCTGTATAACAAAGTAATCAGCTATACATATACATATATCCCCATATCTCCTCCCTCCCACCCTCCCTATCCCACCCCTCTAGGTGGACACAAAGCACCGAGCTGATCTCCCTGTGCTACACGGCTGCTTCCCACTAGCTATCTATTTTACATTTGGTAGTGTATATATGTCCATGCCACTCTCTCACTCGTCCCAGCTTCCCCTTCCCCCTCCCCGTATCCTCATCTTGACGTACTTTTAATAGCATAAATTTTTTGTGATATGAAATTACATCAAAAAGGTTTATAAGTCCAGTCCATTCATGCAAAAATTCAATGAGATACACACTTAAGTACCCTTTATGCACTTTACTGTATGTTCTGGCACAAAAAAGTTTAAAATGTGTAAAGACAGTATGACACAGATCATTTTTCCTTTTTTATATTTTTCAACATTCCTCTGCTTTTCCAGAATGAACATGGCCTCTGCCCCCCACCTCTTGCCTCGTTTGGGGACTCAGCCCCTGTGCTCCCCTGGCTCCTCCATCCCGTTGGTCTTCAGATCTTTGGATGCTCCAAGGTCTACCTGCCCTAAAGGCCTTTGCCCAGAGCCCCGCCCTCTCTGCCCCTCGCTGTCTTACTCCCATGTCTTCCCCCAGTGCATCCTTCAGGTCTCAGCTCAAGGTCACTGCCTCACAGGAGAGCCTTCCTTCCCTTCCCTCCACCTCCCACCATGTAGGTCAGGTTAGAGCCCAGGCTAGTGCCCAGCACAACATCTCATCTGTGTCTTGACCAATAAACTCTTCTGGTTTTAAGAGATGGCTTTACCAAACACGATGCTCCCTAGCGCTCAGCCTGATGCCTGGTCCCTAAGAGGAACTTGAAAAGTAATTGTTGGATGAATGAATGGAGAACCTCCCCATCCTCTTATAAATAAATGGCTTGTAGAAGAAGTCCAAGCTTTCATAGACACCACACGACAGAGCGTCTTGCCCCTTCTCTCTCCCCGTCCAGGGGGCTGGGCAGGCGGTAGCTGCCTCCACAGGGCTGGAAGCCTTTGCTCGCCCCTCCTCCGCACGTGTGTGGCCCTTCCCGGGACTGAGGCCCAGAACCGCAGCAGCGCAACCCAACCAACAAACCAAACCCGAAGAGGGACATAAAGCAGCAGCTGTCCACGAAGGAGCAGCCCCACCTGCAAACGCCTTTGGAGTCCGTTCACTATCTACCACCCTCTCTCGGAAGCAAGAAGATTCAATAGTTTTAAGGTCCACAAAGCAGCTTATAAACTGTCACAGGAGAGTGGCAGAGTATATTACGGCCTGGACGATCGGAGGGGTCTCTAGAAGGAAAATAAAGCGGAGGTGACCCAAAGATCTAGTCCAACCCGATGAAGACAAGGAAGTGAGGGGAAGAAGGAGAGAGAATGTTCTAGAAAGGGAGCAGAAGCAAAGGAGGAAAAAGGGAAGGAAAAATGAGAGAAATGGGGGAGGAAGTATGCAGAGTGAAGAGAGGGTTAAAGAAAAGCAGTGGAAACCAAACAACATGGTGATAAAGAGAATAAACAAAAAGCTGAGGGAGTCGGGGAGCGTGCAGTCAGGAGAATGGAGGGCCTGAAATGCCAAGAAATCTGGGCTCCCTTCCCTCCTCCAAACAAATCACCTCTGAGTTCACACAGGTGTGCAGTTTGTTAAATTCTTAACAACAAGTAGGTTTTAAACACAAATAGATCCCTCTGGGTAATATGCAATCAGGTCACAGAGTCGGCATGGATATGAAAAGCAAAATACCTTGAGATAAGTTTGTCATGAATCCTCGTGTGGAGGATTTTTATTGGAGGAGGAAGAGGAAAGAGAACAATTATTTCCCTCTTGCATTTTCAGTGTCTGCAGGAACTGGAGGGGGTGATCAGAAGTAAAAATGAGAAGAGTGTCAAAGGCTTCCATCAGCGGGCTCCTGGGCCTCCAGGGACCTAGCACGCAGGTTATTAATAATAAATACTACAAGCTTTTATTTTTATGATAGCTCCAGAGGAAGGCACGCGCTCGACAATCATCATCTCTGACCTTATCACATCCCTTCCAGGGCGATAACAAAATACTGAACAGTTATAAAGTACTTAAATGCTTTACAGAAAGGTTTCCCCCAACATTGCATTTGATCTTCCAAACAGCCCTGGGTGATGGGGGAGATGGACATGTCTCTGTCTGACAAAAGAAGGAAGAGACGTTCTGAGGGTTAAATGATTTGCCCAGGTCACTGCTGTGGGTTGAACTGTGTCCCCTAAGAAGATATGCTGAAACCCTAATCGCAGTTCCTGTCAATGGGACCTTATTTGGAAATAGGGTCCTTGCAGATGTAATTAAGATGGAAGTTGAGATTATACTGGAGTAGGGTGAGCCTTTCATCCAATATGACTGATAGCTTTATAAAAAGAGAAGACAGAGAAAGACACACCCGGAAAGGAGAATGTCATCTGAACACACAGACACAAAGAGAAGACGGCCACGTGATAACAGAAGCAGAGACTGGGGTGAGGCAACTGCAGCCCCGTTCAACCACCAGAAGCTGGAGAAAGAGCACGGCTCTGCCAAAACCTGGATTTTGGACTTCTAGCCTCTAGAACTGTGACAGAATCGATCCCTTGTTTTAAGCCACCGGAGTCTGGGGGGCTCTGGCAGCCCTAGGAAACTCACACACTCACTCAGGCACAGCTGTGGGGTGTGACTGCCACGGCAGCCCCCAGGATTCCCTAATGCGCTCCCGTGAGGCTTATCTTCCCACCGGCCATCCTGCCACCCCGGCCGCCCTGGCCGGGCCACTCCTCTCTCCTTGTAAGCCACCAAGCCACCCCACGTGGCTCACTGAGGCGCCCCATCACACGGCGCTAGTGTCATCCGAGCACCAAAACCTCTTCCCACTTCTCTTGACCCTTCTCCTCAACAAATTCCATTTCGTTGGTCAGTGATCTCAGCTGTCAGTAAGGAAAAAAGCTGATATTAACGCCTGTAAACCTTTGGTGTAAAATAGAAACATGGTGGCATTTACTTAGCACTCTGTGCCCAGAACTTTATATACATTTCCTTTAACCCGAAACATCCTTGCAAGTCCAGGGATCGTCACTATCCCCATTTTATAGGTAGAGACTCAGAGAAGTTAAGGAAATGTGTACAGCCATCAAGGGGGCAACATTTGAATCCAGGAGCCTTAATCCGCAAGCCCCGACACCCTTCCATCAAATCGGAGCTCCAGTGTGGGCCTCCAAGTTTGACTGCCTCTTTTTTTTTTTTTTGTGGTATGCGGGCTTCCCACTGCTGTGGCCTCTCCTGTTGCGGAGCACAGGCTCCGGACGCGCAGGCTCAGCGGCCATGGCTCACGGGCCCAGCCGTTCTGCGGCATGTGGGATCTTCCCGGACCGGGGCACGAACCCGCGTCCCCCACATCGGCAGGCGCACTCCCAACCACTGCGCCACCAGGGAAGCCCTCCTGACTGCCTCTTTTTAAGATGAAGAAACTGTCCTTTATCTTTGCCAAGGTCACACCCTGACTGCACCTTTAACTCACATCATGAGGGTCACGTTGAACCCAGAATGTCGATGGTAGGGATTTAAAAGTAACAATCTGGGTGGAAAGAGCGAGGCTTCTCAAAGCTGCACTTACCCAGGGTTTTACTGAGAAAATGCTGAGTGTCCATATCAAAGAAGGGAGGAGTGGTGGCAATTCTGAGAGAGGGGCTCCAGTCTCCCCAGGTTGGTCCTTGGCACCATCCCTGGGCCACAGATGTGTTTTGTTTAGTCCACAAAGTGAAAAGAAAAAATTTTTTAATGAGTTATGACATCCAAATGCCAGGAGACATTACCTTCAAATCTTGATTCCCAGCTTTTATTGGAAAAAGCAGGAGATCTGGCAACACAAGGCCTACATCCTTGCAGGTGCCAAATGCCAGCTGCCTGTTACCTCTCTCTCATGGTGCTGCTTTTCCTACATCCTGCCCACTTCCCTCTCGGATCACCTGGCTGGTCTGTAGAGTAGACGTTGCAGGATGCGATCCTGGGCCCAATTTTTTAATGGGTTCTTACATGGGAGAGGTATTTGCTTTGCAAGGGGGCACAGCCCAGAAGTGCAGAAAAAATGAATGACTATCTGACTGTACCGAGGTAGTTGTCTCTTGAAAATTATTTTAGGACAGGAAAGGGGGGCTGCTCACCTTGTAAAGTAAGATTTAAAGGAATCAGAAGACAAATCAAAAGAAGTCACATTTGTTAGATGCAGAAGGCATATAAATCCATTAACTCCAGAAGATGTAAAGCTATAACTAGATCCAAAAATGGATACCTTCATGGGTGATGAAAACATAAACAGACATCCAGACGGAGTTGAGGCAGTTCATGGAGCCTCTTCACCCTTTAAAGGCCACAGGGAGGTTGGCCACCGCTGAGTCCCTCCTTGCCCCGGGCTTATCTTTATTGAGAAGAGCACTAAGAGATCTAACTTCCACAGAAATCTCTCTTTTTCCCACCCCTGCACATAAAGGAGAGAGGAGGGAAAGTTCCTTGACATGTAAAGAAACTCATCTTGGGGAACCATTCAGCCTTGAACAGAGGCAGCAGCCCTGCAATCGGAGGCGGGTGCAAGTCCTGGTCTCCCACTGAATCAGCCTGACCGTGGCCAATCACTCCACTGATCTTCAGTTTCCCTCCCTTGAAAACTGAAACCCTCCTGTCAACTCCAAGGGGTTACTTGGCAGGTCCTCCGAGGCCATACATGGAGGTACTTCGTGGACATGGTCACGATATCTTGAGTAACTGACCAGCCAAAGGCTATACACGATGGACTCAGGGAAGAGAACTATGTGTCATGCATGTTGCTCTAAATAATCTGGCTCTCGACGTCAAGATCCTAAAGGAATTCCTAGCTGTTTACGAACCCCGCAAAGGCAAACCCTGAGGGTGTCATGATAGCCCCATTCATGAGTCACAGTATTCTGACTCACATTAAGATCTGCTCACTCTTCTCCTAGCATTAACAAGCTACTCTGTTTTAGGTCCTGGAGACTTTTGCGATGGTCTCGTCTCCCCTGAATTTTCTGCCCTGCCAGCTCTCCAGAGCCCACAGGCGTGGGGACTCATGGCCTGCTCTATCCCTGGAGGAAAGCCTACCTTTGCCTTCCCAGCCCTTGCTCTGTCTGCTCAAAAAACGTCCCTCTTTGTCTGCTGTGTCTGACTTCACCAGGGTTTCTCCAGATGGCCAGCCAGCTAGCCGCCTGCTCTGGATGGCAAGAGCTGCCCACTGAGCATTTGTTGGTGGCTAGAGGAGGGAAGAATACAGCGTGGGTGACTTCCTGCCCACCTCCTGTAACTTTCAAACTGCTCAGAGCACCTCTGCCCAGCGGAGGTGGGAACTCACAGATGCTGTCCCAATTGCTCACTGACGTCCAGAAACCAGACCCTCAGCCAGTCCTTCACCCAGAATGTCAGCAAAGGTACGATGCTGACCTCAAAGCACCCAATGTCCAATGGAGCATTCCCTGAGCCCGAGAGCCAACTGCCCATGTCCATATGCTTAGATCGACACTTGGATCATAATATGACCTAGACCTCCCTGTTCCATGGAGCTTTTTTTAGTGGGCAAATGAATAGTCTGGCTAATTAATAGGTCTTTTAAAATACTGTACACGTGTTAAGCTTTCACCCTTATGAGAGAATCGAAGAGGAAACAAGCAGTTTCATAGATGCCGAGGGGCCAGCGTCTTATCCTGGAGCCTGAAAGACGATCAGGCTGCAGGCATCTTGTCTGTACGTTTCAAAGCCAAAAACGGTCCACTTTGGCATGACTGCCGTGCCCTATATTTATTTCCTTGCACCAGAGGTGGGATTTTTGTCCCAGCAAATGGCCCTGGTGGGAATGTCCCCTTCCACAGCAAAATAAAGGTCCTACTGCTGCCACCTAGGCCCAAACTGCACGTTATGTCTTCATTTGTGGGGCCTATTGAAAAGCACTAATTGTGATTGCCAGAGAGCGGGTCCCTCCTGTGACTTGGCACACTAATTAGCAATGGCATTTGTCAGACTAGCTGTCTTGCGGCAAAGAGGTCTGGAAAGCTGACTTAATTTTTAGCCATTGCCATGCACTAAAGATGCTTTGCCTTGTAAGAATAATCAACCTCCTCACCTCCCCTTTTCCAAGAAGGATGGGCATGAAAGTGTCACAGAGACAAATTTCCATTTGTGGCCTGCACTACAGTTATAGTTGGGTTTGCAAATTTGCAAATTCTAAGGCCTACAAGTGCTGGTAGGCAGCTAATTTTAATGATGAAGTGGGCTGGGTGTAAGAAACATGCAACCTACTTCATCTATTCTTTTGTTTCCCCACTCTGGAGAAAGACAGTCTCTATTATGAGGGAAAAAAAAGCATTGCAAGAGTGATGATAAACTAACCCTCGGCCTCGGTGTCATGTAGACAATAAAGCAAAGCTGACAGTCTCCAACTAGGAAACACGTGATAGGACAAAGGTTACCCTGCTCCAACCCGAGTGGCATGCAGTTATGTAGGCCTAATGTTGCCAAGATGTCTACTTGCTTTGAAACCAGAAACATGAATTTTTATGCAAAGTCTCCTGATTATTAAATGTCGGCACCTATTATCTTAAACATGTAAAGTGGGTAGGTGAAACGACGCACGTCTTACCAAATCAAGACCTCTGGGACAGTCTTGCAAGCTCCATTCAAGCCGTTGGTTCTTGTTCGCCTCTCCCCCCAGATGTGCCGTGGATATAGAGAAATGGAAGATTCTTCCGTTCAAAAACAGAACTGATTTTCCAGTACAGTTGGCCCTAGCTATCCATGGGTTCTGCATCTGCAGATCCAACCAACAGCAGATTGGGTTGGTTGAATCCGCAAAAGCAGATTCCACAGGTGCGGTGGGCAGACGAAAGGACTTGAGCTTCCACAGATTTGTGATATCCACAGGAGGTTCTGGAACCAATCCCCTGAGGATACCGAGGGAGGACCGGACGTCCTCTGAGTCACTGGACACTGTAATCGGGTTGTTCCTCCACTCCCTGCTTCCTCACCTTCAAACCCAGAGGGATGGCGGAGACAAATGACCTCTTGGTGCCAAACTCTGCCACGTCCCAGGTAAAGCAGTGAGGAGCAGAGAGGTCACCATGTCACATGCCCAGCCAGTGGCAGGGTGGTGCCTTGGACCTAGGTAGTGTCAAGATCCCCAGACCATATTCTCTCCCTTCAAATAGCCTCTTATTCTGGCACACTACCTGGGAAGATACCCACAGAAGGCATCACGTCCTTCCTGGTTTAATGCCTTTTTGACCTCTTCTCTTCTCTCTGCCTAGAGAAGCTCCGCTCACTGTTTCCCTTCTTTGAGGCTTTTCTTTGTGGGGCCAAATTGCCCACAGTGATTAATGTTCTCCTTGCTGTCTTCCCTTGGAACTCAGAAGCGTCACCAAATTGTCATTTTTTTTTCTTTGACCGAGGAGGATTAGATGATGTTCTGTTCCCAAATGCCCTCTAAAATGTTCGATCTTACTTATGACTACATCTAAAACCCAGAACCTAACCTAAATCCCAGATGGAGAAAGCAGTCAGAACACTGTATTTTAAGCCCAAATTAGTTAAGAATGCATTTGGTTGCAAGCAACAGAAAATCTGAATTATGAGAAGTTGAGGTCGTTTAAGTATTCTACACAACACTAGTTCTGGGAGTGAGCTGTTACAGTTAGTGAAGGGGCTCAAAAATGTTAGGGTGCTGGGTCAGCATTCTGGGTCTCTCTCGACTGTTCCATCACGTTCGCAAGACAGCTACAGCCACTGAAGAAATTATGGCCGCGTGCTAGCATGCCAAGCAGGAAGGAAGGCGCAGAGGAAAAAAGGCTTGCTGCTCACAAGGAGCTCACCTTTTATTTGGAATCAAAATCCTTTCCAGAAACCCCCAGAAGACTTCTCCTTTCCTCTTATTAGCTACAACAGTCCCATAGACACCCCTAGCTGCAGGAGAAGCCGGCAAGGGAGTGTCTGTCGGAGCAGAATGTCATGAGCATGACTGGCTCTTATCAGTCATGATCCATCCTCCAAGGCTGTCCGAGGAACCTACCTTCCCCTCCTTATGCTTATGTGAACAGAACCTGGGTTCTGTTAGCAGGGAGGGGATGGTCATATAGCTCTTCTACAGGCAAAGTATGCCACAAGCTCAATTTACAAAACAAATACATTAATTATCAGAATGAGATGGCATGCACCCAAGAATTCTGAGGGAACTGAAGAATAAAACTGGCCAAAATATGTTACCCACGCGTAAAAATGGCCACCAGTTCTAAAGACTGCTTTCCTAAAAATGTATCCCCTGTTCATAAGAAGAACTCCAAGGTGGATCTGAAGAAATGGCTGATGGCTTCTCTGATAAGAAGCTATGAGCCACTACAAGCCAAATTGTCTCTGTAGCGCTCGAAAGGACAGGTTATCATCACAGTTGTTTATAGTCATTATGGATAGAACAAGCTAACAATCGAGTTAATAATAATGGGTCAACTAGGAGAGATTGGAGTGCAGCTTGGGATAGAGTGAATCTGAGAGGCTGGATAAGAGCATGGCAGTTGGTATAAGAAAATGGTAGAGAGAAATTCAATACAGAACTTCAACAATCCCATCAAGTGTGTTAATTATGCCAGATTCAACTGCAAGGAGGGCACCAAGCTGGCAGGCTGCACCCTGAGGCAGAACTGGTAAGTACATCTCACTAAGACCAGATGTACCCTGGGAAGGCAAGAAGAAAACAGAACAGCAATACACCACTGAGCGAAAAGACTCGAAAAAAAGACACTAGTGCAAGATTCCTGGATTTTGCATGGAAGAGTCTCCCAAATAGAAAGTCTTGGGACCATTTCATTCAATATCAAACGTAGCACCTATTTTATGAAAAGCAGCTGATCACTCTGAGTCAGTTAAGGTAACTATGAACTGTCTGTGCAGGAGTACATACAGCGGTGAGTGAGTGTGTGTGTGTGTGTGTGTGTGTGTGTGTGTGTGTGTGAAAGACTGAACCTCTGGGAAAGACTTAGTAACTAATAAAGCTCTTGAAAATCAGACTTCCACATCCTTTGATGATCTGTCTGAACTCCATCTCCCAGAGATTTAATATTTATTAAAATATTCATTTTTAATAGAT
Source organism: Globicephala melas (assembly GCF_963455315.2). Classification (NCBI taxonomy): domain Eukaryota; kingdom Metazoa; phylum Chordata; class Mammalia; order Artiodactyla; family Delphinidae; genus Globicephala; species Globicephala melas. Next base: position 12,615,839 of record NC_083322.1, read on the forward strand.
GGTTATAAAATCTAAGCATCCTTATAATGGGAAAGTAACATGGCTCAAACAAGAGAACAGTGGTATCTGCCTACTTGTTAGAATTCTCGAGAAAGGAAGAAGGAATCTAAATAAGGAGGAACAGAATTTCTTCATCATTAATAAAAGCTTCTCCACTCAATGGTTTTTCAATTTATTGAATGAACTGTGATGGAACTGAGGAGACAGGGTAGGGTTAGGGTTTCACAGATAAAAAGCAGTTAGGGAACAGAGTATTTAAGAAACTATCTCTGAGTACAGAAGCAAAATATGAAGAGGCTGGTTTCTCAAAGATAAGCACCAAGCCAGTGCTGTTTAGCATCTCCAAAAACAATGTTTAGGAGAAAGGACGTAAGCATGCCTCACAGATGACAACAAACTGGTAGGGAGAGAGAAGACTCAAGCTTATTGAAAAAAAGATACAGGAAACTCTTACAAACCTGGGCATGCTACAAAAATATCTGTGATATCTATTGGTGGTATTTGTAATGGAATAAAACCCTGAATTTCAATTAGATGTTAGTGGAAATAAAGTCGCAAATTTTCCCATCCAGAGACAGCAGAAGCAAAAGAACTACAATCCTGCAGCCTGTGGAACAAAAACCACATTCACAGAAAGACAGACAAGATGAAAAGGCAGAGGGCTATGTACCAGATGAAGGAACAAGATAAAACCCCAGGAAAACAACTAAATGAAGTGGAGATAGGCAACCTTCCAGAAAAAGAATTCAGAATAATGATAGTGAAGATGATCCAGGACCTCGGAAAAAGAATGGAGGCAAAGATCGAGAAGATGCAAGAAATGTTTAACAAAGACCTAGAAGAATTAAAGAACAAACAGATGAACAATACAATAACTGAAATGAAAAATACACTAGAAGGATCAATAGCAGAATAACGGAGGCAGAAGAACGGATAAGTGACCTGGAAGACAGAATGGTGGAATTCACTGCTGTGGAACAGAATAAAGAAAAAAGAATGAAGACAGCCTAAGACACCTCTGGGACAACATTAAACACAACATTCGCATTATACGGGTCCCAGAAGGAGAAGAGAGAGAGAAAGGACCAGAGAAAATATTTGAAGAGATTATAGTCGAAAACTTCCATAACATGGGAAAGGAAATAGCCACCCAAGTCCAGGAAGCACAGAGAGTCCCATACAGGATAAACCCAAGGAGAAACATGCCGAGCCACATAGTAACCAAATTGGCAAAAATTAAAGACAAAGAAAAATTATTGAAAGCAGCAAGGGAAAAATGACAACTAACATACAAGGGAACTCCCATAAGGTTAGCAGCTGATTTCTCAGCAGAAACTCTACAAGCCAGAAGAGAGTGGCATGATATACTTAAAGTGATGAAAGGGAAGAACCTACAACCAAGATTACTTTACCCAGAAAGGATCTCATTCAGAGTCAATGGAGAAATCAAGCGAAAGCTAAGAGAATTCAGCACCACCAAACCAGCTCTACAACAAATGCTAAAGGAACTTCTCTAAGCGGGAAACACAAGGGAAGAAAAGGACCTACAAAAACAAACCCAAAACAATTAAGAAAATGGTCATAGGAGCATACATATCGATACTTACCTTAAACGTGAACGGATTAAATGCTCCAACCAAAAGACACAGGCTTGCTGAATGGATACAAAAATAAGACCCATATATATGCTGTCTATAAGAGACGCACTTCAGACCTACGGACACATACAGACTGAAAGTGAGGGGATGGGAAAAGATATTCCATGCAAATGGAAATCAAAAGAAAGCTGGAGTAGCAATACTCACATCAGATAAAATAGACTTTAAAATAAAGAATGTTACAAGGGACAAGGAAGGACACTACATAATGATCAAGGGATCAATCCAAGAGGAAGATATAACAATTATAAATATATATGCACCCAACATAGGAGCACCTCAACACATAAGGCAACTACTAACAGCTATAAAAGAGGAAATCGACAGTAACACAATAATAGTGGGGAACTTTAACACCTCACTTGCACCAATGGACAGGTCATCCAAACAGAAAATTAATAAGGAAACACAAGCGTTAAAGGACACAATAGACCAGATAGATTTAATTGATATTTATAGGACATTCCATCAAAAAACAGCAGATTACACTTTCTTCTCAAGTGTGCATGGAACATTCTCCAGGATATATCACATCCTGGGTCACAAATCAAGGCTCAGTAAATTTAAGAAAATTAAAATCATATCAAGCATCTTTTCTGACCACAACGCTATGAGATTAGAAATGAATTACAGGGAAAGAAGTGTAAAAAACACAAACACATGGAAGCTAAACAATACGTTAGTAAATAACCAAGATATCACTGAAGAAATCAAAAAAAACTTAGAGACAAATGACAATGAAAACACGACAATCCAAAACCTATGGGATGCAGCAAAAGCAGTTCTAAGAGGGAAGTTTAGAGCTATACAAGCCTACCTCAAGAAACAAGAAAAATCTCAAATAAACAATCTAAAAACCCACCCAAAGTTAAACAAACAAAGCCCAAAGTTAGCAGAAGGAAAGAAATCATAAATATCAGAGCAGAAATAAATGAAATAGAAACAAAGAAAACAATAGCAAAGATCAATAAGACTAAAAGCTGGTTCTCTGAGAAGATAAACAAAATTGATAAACCATTAGTAAGACTCATCAAGAAAAAAGGGAGAGGACTCAAGTCAATAAAATTAGAAATGAAAAAGGAGAAGTTACACGGACACCGCGGAAATACAAAGCATCCTAAGAGACTACTACAAGCAACTCTATGCCAATAAAACGGACAACCTGGAAGAAGTGGACAAATTCTTAGAAAGGTATAACCTTCCAAGACTGAACCAGGAAGAAATAGAAAATATGAACAGACTTAGCACAAGTAATGAAATTGAAACTATGATTAAAAACCTTCCAACAAACAGAAGTCCAGGACCAGATGGCTTCACAGGTGAATTCTATCAAACATTTAGAGAAGAGCTAACACCCATCCTTCTCAAACTGTTCCAAAAAATTACAGAGGAAGGAAGGAACACTCCCACACTCATTCTATGAGGCCACCATCACCCTGATACCAAAACCAGACAAAGATACTCCCAAAAAAGAAAATGACAGACCAATATCACTGAGGAATATAGATCCAAAAATCCTCAACAAAATACTACCAAACAGAATCCAACAACACAGTAAAAGGGTCATACACCATGATCAAGTGGGATTTATCCCAGGGATGCAGGGATTCTTCAATATACACAAATCAATGAATGTGATACACCATATTAACAAATTGAAGAATAAAAACCATATGATCACCTCAATAGATGCAGAAAAAGCTTTTGACAAAATTCAACACCCATTTATGATAAAAACTCTCCAGGAACTGGGCACAGAGGGAATCTACCTCAACATAATAAACGCCATAAACAACAAACCCACAGCAAGCATCATTCTCAATGGTGAAAAACTGAAAGCGTTTCCTCTAAGATCAGGAACAAGATAAGGATGGCCACTTTCACCACTATTATTCAACATAGTTTTGGAAGTCCTAGCCATGGCAATCAGAAATAAAAAGAAATGAAAGGAATACAAATTGGAAAAGAAGTAAAACTGTCACTGTTTGCAGATGAAATGATACTATACATAGAGAATCCTAAAGATGCCACCAGAAAACTACTAGAGCTAATCAATGAATTTCGTACAGTTGTAGGATACAAAATTAATGCACAGACATCTCTTGCATTCCTATATACTAATGATGAAAAATCTGAAAGAGAAATTAAGGAAACACTTCCATTTACCACTGCAACAAAAAGAATAAAATACCTAGGAATAAACCTACCTAGGGAGACAAAAGACCTGTATGCAGAAAACTATAAGACACTCATGAAAGAAATTAAAGATGATACCAACAGATGGAGAGATATATCATGTTCTTGGATTGGAAGAATCAATATTGTGAAAATGACTCTACTACCCAAAGCAATCTACAGATTCACTGTAATCCCTATCAAATTACCAATGGCATTTTTTACAGAACTAGAACAAAAAATCTTAAAATTTGTATGGAGACACAAAAGACCTTGTGTAGTTATAGCAGTATTGAGGGAAAAAAGCAGAGCTGGAGGAATCAGACTCCCTGACTTCAGACTATACTACAAAGCTACAGTAATCAAGACAATATAGTATTGCCACAAAAACAGAAATATAGATCAATGGAACAAGATAGAAAGCCCAGAGATAAACCCATGTACCTATGGTCAACTAATCTTTGACAAAGGAGGCAAGGATATGCAATGGAGAAACGACAGTCTCTTCAATAAGTGGTGCTGGGAAAACTGGGCAGCTACACGTAAAAGAATGAAATTAGAACACTCCCTAACACCGTACACAAAAATAAACTCAAAATGGATTAGAGACCTAAATGTAAGACCGGACACTATAAAACTCTTAGAGGAAAACATAGGAAGAACACTCTATGACATAAATCACAGCAAGATCTTTTTTGATCCACCTCCTAGAGTAATGGAAATAAAAACAAAAATAAACAAATGGGACCTAATGAAACTTCAAAGCTTTTGCACAGCAAAGGAAACCATAAACAAGACGAAAAGACAACCCTCAGAATGGGAGAAAATATTTGCAAACGAATCAACGGACAAAGGATTAATCTCCAAAATATGTAAACAGCTCATGCAGCTCATATTAAAAAAACAAACAACCCAACCCAAAAATGGGCAGAAGACCTAAATAGACATTTTTTCAAAGAAGACATACAGATGGCCAAGAGGCACATGAAAAGCTGCTCAACATCACTAATTATTAGAGAAATACAAATCAATACTACAGTGAGGTATCACCTCACACCAATTAGCATGGGCACCATCAGCAAATCTACAAACAACAAATGATGGAGAGGGTATGGAGAAAAGGGAACCCTCTTGCACTGTTGGTGGGAATGTAAATTGATACAGCCACTATGGAGAACAGTATGGAGGTTCCTTAAAAGACTAAAAATAGGGCTTCCCTGGTGGCGCAGTGGCTGAGAGTCCACCTGCCGATGCAGGGGACACAGGTTCGTGCCCCAGTCCGGGAAGATCCCACATGCCGCGGAGCGGCTGGGCCCATGAGCCATGGCCGCTGAGCCTGCATGTCCGGAGCCTGTGCTCCACAATGGGAGAGGCAACAACAGTGAGAGGCCCGCATACCGCAAAACAACAACAACTACAACAAAAACTAAAAACAGAATTACCATATGACCCAGCAATCCCACTACTGGGCATATACCCAGAGAAAACTATAATTCAAAAAGCCACATGCACCCCAATGTTCATTGCAGCACTATTTACAATAGCTAGGTCATGGAAGCAACCTAAATGCCCACTGAAAGACAAACGGATAATGTAGATGTGGTACATATATACAATGGAATATTATTCAGCCATAAGAAGGAATGAAATTGGGTCATTGTAGAGACGTGGATGGATCTAGAGACTGTCATATAGAGTGAAGTAAGTCAGAAAGAGAAAAACAAATCTTGTATATCAACGCATATATGTGGAACCTAGAAAATGGTACAGATGGGGCTTCCCTGGTGGTGCAGTGGTTAAGAATCCGCCTGCCAATGCAGGGGACACGGGTTTGAGCCCTGGACCAGGAGGATCCCACATGCTGCGGAGCAACTAAGCCCATGCTCCACAACTACTGAGCCTGTGCTCTAGAGCCTGCGAGCCACAACTACTGAGCCCTTAAAAAAAAAAAGAAAATGGTACAGATGAACTGGTTTTCAGGACAGAAATTGTGACACAGATGTAGAGAACAAACGTATGGACACCAAGGGGGGAAAGCGGCGGGAGATAGCGGTGGTGGTATGATGAATTGGGAGATTGGGAATGACATGTATACACTGATGTGTACAAAACGGATGACTAAATAAGAACGTGGTGTACAAAAAAAAATTAAATAAAAAAAAATTTTCCCATCAAAGTTCATAACCCCCTTGGATTTCTCTCATAGGCCCCCTGGGGGTTTGGGAACCCAAAGCTAAGTGCCCCTGTCATAACAGCAAGGGTTGAGAAATAATATGATCAATGCTTAACATGTAATGAATAATGGAGATGAACAAACTTATGTCCCGTGTCTATGTAAGTGAAGATGCGTGGGATGGAAGTAGAAGAAACACAAGTACAGTGAGTTTAGGACCACAAAAGGCAAGTTTACAAGAAGCCTTGAAAAGATGTGTACCTCACTATTTCAGCAGATTGGAAATGTGAAAGGATTCAAAAAGTGTTTGGACAAACCTGTCAATTTTAACCATAAGCAGCTCCTAAGAGAGCAGAGCTGGAAGCACTTAACCTTTACGGTTGGCATTAGGGAAGACAATAGAACCTTCATCTGAAGACATCATTTGATGGAGAAGATAAAGTTGGAGACCACTGGGTATGAACCAATAATGTTATATTTCTCTCCTTCTTTAAGAGTCTACCCTTGTTCTAATGAATCAGTTTTTTTCATTTCCTCTGTACCTGATTAAAACAAATTATAATACAACCCACAATGATTGCATATCTCTATTTCATCACCCAGCATCGGGTACTGAGCACTAAAAACTTGCGCTTTCCCTGCTGATTTAAGGTGTATTTTATGGATCACAAAATATCATATTTGCAGGGAAGCAGGCAGAGAGTGATTTTACGACCCAGAGAAGAGGTTGAAAGGAGCGAAGGTTAGGGTCATAGTGCCAAGGGCAGCAAGGTTCAAAGTAGTTAAGTTCTTAGGCAGAATCTCTGAGAATAAGATCAATGCCCCGAGGTCACCTAATTCAGAGGCAAGTCAGCACCGTGGACAGCTCAGTCATAGGCGTGATCTTCCCTCCAGCCTTTATTTTAACAGGAACTTTAAACCTGTGTGGAATGCCTAAGCTTGTCTGGCTCCACCATGCCCTTCCCATACAGTACATACTCATTCTGCCCCACTCAAGAATTAAAAGATCCTGAAATATTTACCATCGTTTCTCTCCCTCTTTAAGAGAATCAATGGTCTTCACCTGTTCTGCATCTCTCTCAATTCATGTCAGATCCCTGACAATAATTAGCAAGAACATTTGATTCCCTTCCATAAAACTGGAGATACCCCTGAAAAAGATGATCAGTATTCACCCTGGTGCTCTCTCTGCCTTCCCAAGGGAAAATCCTTCATCCCTTCCACCCTTTTCATCACAGCAGCCGTCTGGCTGAGGAAGCTGTTTACTTGGTCTGGCTGCTTTTAGCGAATTCTTTTCATTAACATGAATAAATTTGTTCCTTCTAAGCAAAACAAAACAAAACAACAACTCAAAGGGTAAAAAAATCATCTTAAATAGAGAGCAACTAGAATCTCTGAAACCTGTAAGGATATTCATGATCAGTTCACAGCAAGGCTGAAGAAGGAAGAAGCCCTGATGTCCCAAAGAGATGAAAGAGGGAGAAACTCAGAGAAATGTCTCAGAAGGTGGTGGTGTGAATGGCAATGGCTCAGAAATAAATAAAGGATATAGAAATGTAATGAGAGGGGGTGCACAAGTGAGAACCACAGAAACCACTAAAGCGAAACTAGGTGGAGAGAGTGGGACGTAGAGATGAGTTACCACAATACACCCCCTAAGGCTTAAAAAGATTTGATTTTGGAGGTCAATAATGGAGGGAAGTGGGAAAATAGGTAGGAAGGCGATACCAAATAATGTAAGAAACCCCCCATAAATGAAAATAATTTAACTCTCAAGCACATATGTATGCACCTACAATTCCCTTCCCCATTACACACACACACACACACACACTCTTTAACTCCTGAACTTCTCACTTTCCTGGACTATCCTAGGATTAGCAGCCTGCTTCATTATTTTGTCAGAACTGGATGCCATACCAAATTTGAAGTTCTAGGGTCATGGCAGGAAGTGGAAAAGGACCGACTACGTATAACATCACCACCACGGCACCAAAAGCATTTCCACCGAATATGACCTATTTCCATGTTACCATGAAGTTCTTTAATGTTCTTTGAGGATAGCTTATTCTAAAACAACAAAAAACCCCACAGAATTTAGAAGGTTGTATTAAACCCAAAGTATCACATATATTAATATTCAAAGCGTATATATTGCTACTGCCTACCAGAGTCTTTACAAGTCATGGACCATACACTGTGGAGCAAAGCAGGGGGGAAAGACCATAGACTCCTAAAAACCTGCTTAAGGATTAGGGCTAGTTCTCAGTTTTTGCTCGCCAATAATAAGATGCTCACATTTCGCTCTCTCGTTTGACCCTCCTAACACTATGAGGTAGAAAGGGTAGGTTTATTCTTGTTTAGCTAATGAGGAAACTGAGACTTCAAAGAAGGAATGAGACTTCCTCAAGGTCAAGTGGCTATGAAGTAGCAAAGCAACGTCTTCCGGCATCAAGTCCGGTGATCAGTACACGACACCTCGCTGCCTGTCCATCTATGTAATTTAAACGAACTTACTATTTTCACTTCTTTTTGGTTTGATTTCATTCATTTAATTAACATTTATTAAGTGTTAGTTGCTAGATTTTTAAAAGTTGAAAAGGCCGCCGTCTCAAAGGAGGTTTCAGATAATAAACAAAACAATAGTAATGAGAAGAGACAAAATAATGCTAATAGGAGTGGAGCAATGGGGCTTGCACTTGAAGTAGGAATAGAAGTCTGAAGTCATTAGAGACAGCAGCAAGAGCATAAGTTTGAGTTTCATATACAGCTTCTAAATAATGTAGGTATCTTTTTAAGAATAACCTGTGCTCAAAGAAAGTCAAGATCTTCAGGCAGTGAAGCAGGAGAGAGGTTGTTCTTGTCAAAGGGAGCAACATATGTAAGGCAAAAGATTTGAGAAAGGCCGGTGTATTCATGAAACTAACAATGGTTCAGTTTTGCTCAAGCATAAAATGTGAGATGGTGGGGTGATGGGATGCCAGCTCAAAAGGGTCTTGCGTGGCACGTAAGGATCTTTAGCTGTAAGCCGTTAGGCTGGGGGCCATCCGTGGAAACATCATCACAGGGGAGGGACATGACCAAATGTTCATGTTAGAAGACATTCTGGCAGCAATCTAGACTTAGCCAAGCTTGGCAGAGGGGGAGGAATTGAGTCAGGGAGACCAGCAAGAAGGCTGTGTTGTAGTCATGGCAACAGATGAAGAGGACTGAATTGAGGTGGTGGTGAAAGGGATGCCTCCGGAAGGCATGTAAAAGTAAAATCCGCAGGACGTTGCATATAAATAGGGAGGAGGGAGAGTGAGCTACTTGAAACAAGGCTAAGTGATCTGAAAACAACTATGACTGCCTTAAGAACAGAGTTCATGTCATATTCATCCTTGGCTTTTTCTTTTCTCATGCCGAGCCTAGCACATTTGGGGTGCTCAACAAACTTCCATGAAATCGTGTTGTTCTCAAGTTTCTTATTTGCCTCTGTAGTAGCACCTCAAGGGTGGGACACATCAGCTGATTACCTGTGTGTTTATTTCCTATCTCTAGGAATAGCTGGTTCAGGGATCTGAAGTAGGGGGTGTTCAAAAAGGTCATGAAATTAGAAAAAATTTCAGATTAAAAAAATGACATGAAAAGGGAAACAAAAGCAGATATCCAGGCTAAGGTAAAATGGTGAAGTGATGTCAGAATTCAAGGGGATTCTTTACAAAAATGGCAACAATCATTGTATTCTCCTCCTTGTAACCACATTCCTTAAAAATGTGACTTTGAAGCTCCTCCTATCAAGGGGTGGAGTTTGTTTCCCCACCTGCCCTTCAATCTAGATTGACCTCGTGACTTGCTTTGAGCAACCAGATCCAGCAGAAGTGACCTTGTACACTGCTGCTTTCTCTCAGAACCCTGCCCAGCCACCACTTGAACAAGCTAAGCTGGCCTGTTGGAGGATGGAAACTCCCATAGAACAGAGACCAGCTATTCCATTTGAGGCCATTGCTGGACCAGCCAATCCAGCTGAGGCCTTTCTGGACCAGCCATTCCAGTGGCTGGATCCACCGCATCAGCTGGCCCTCAGCCAACCTCAGCTGACTGCAGATACCTGAATGAGCTCCTGGAGACAAGAACTGCCCAGCTGAGCCCAGCCCACATCGCCAACTCAGAAACTTGAGTTAAACACATGTTACTTTAAGCCACTAGAGTTTGGAGATTATGTGTAGCAAAAGCTATGGATAGACTATCTGTGTAAAAGGACTACGTAAGACACTCTTCCTTGGCGCCCTACTTCAAAGGAAATTGGTGCTCCAACTACACTGGAGACCAGTTCCAGATGTGCAGAGTCCACCACTAACAGCACTCTCTGCTGTACACCACGCCATCTATCATCCACAGGGTGATAAGATTTGCTCAAAAGGATGCCAGAGGGTACACAGGTCACATGTTACAGGGGTGCCCAGGTATGGTTCCACCACTACTGGGGGTAGGGGAAGTTCTTTGAGAGATGGACTTCAAGTGACCAGGGACTGTTTGTTACTAAGCTTTGCTATTGTGAGTCTTGGGACTGAAGCATTATAAAACCTTCAAGGAAATGAGAGAGAGAGAGAGAGAGAGAGAGAGAGAGGGAGAGAGAGAATGTCAGAAAAAATAAAAACCCATGTAAAAGGTGTATATGGATATATTATGTACTTTTTTGTCTGAAATATTTCATAATTTAAAATAAAAGTTTTTAACCTGGTAAGAAATAAATTACATTTCTTACTATAATAACATTATTTTTAATCATCCCTTACATTGTTTCCAGGGGATCCTATGGTAATACTGCTTTTTCTAGTCACCACTTTATTAGGAGATAGAAGGTCAGCAGCTCCATACTTAATATACCTCTCTGCTACAGCACTTCATTTATTTATTCATTCATTCAACAAACCTTATTAAGCATCTTCTATGTACCAGGTATTATGCTGGGCACTAAGAATACAGCAATGAGCAAAACGACATGCCTCCTTTCAGAGTTTACATTCTAGTGGGGGAGAATAAAATACAAATAAGTACATAACAGCGCCATACAGTAAAATAATGCATTGTCAAGGAATAGAAAGGCATTGAGGAGGCTCTTTTAGGTGAGATGAGCAAAGAAGGCCTCACTAATGAAGGATCTGAGCACAGCCTGCATGAAGGGACACTGAGAGGCAGAGCGCTGTTGTGTAATCACTAGTTTTCTCATCTAGGTCTTTTTTTTTCACTGTGACATCTTGAAGGTAGGGACCATGTCTTATTCACCTCCGTATCTTCAAGCCCAGACCAGTGCCAGGTACCCAATAAATCTTACTGAATGAATGCAAGACGGGTGGGTGGGTTGGTAGATTCATTCTTCCTCATGGCTCTGAGAATAATGGCTGCTCAGCAAATGCTGACTGGGGCCACCAGCGAGGCTTCAAACCCCATTCTGCCCCATCCCCACACCCAGCACTCCCAAACTCTTACCCTGCTGTATTTTTCCTTTGATTCACAGCAATGTACACCTTCTGACACAGCAGATAACTGACCTACTTGCTTTGTTTATTGAGCATCTGTCTCCTATCACTGGAATCCAAGCTCCACAAGGGCGGGGATCTTTGCCTGTTTTGCTTATTAGCATAACCCAGATGCCTCATGCAATGCTCAGGACATAATAAGAGCTGAAAACATGCACGTTAAATGTCTGAATGTGACCTTGTCCATCTCAGTTTTTCTGGAGACTGACCTAATGTGTGTCTTGGTCCCTTTCCTGTTTAGCTTCTCCTGCGAGATGTCTGCTTTTAGGAAGATCCATCAGTTACGTGTTCTATCCACAAACGTAGGTTCACCAAAGAGAAGTTGAGACAGGCTCCATGAATAATTTATTCTTAAAAATATGTAATTTTTTTTGGCAATCTAAAAATTTGAGCAAGGTAGATACACAGGGAAAATATAGATCAGAAATACTTAAAAAATATAGAGCACTTACGGTTTATAAATAAAAGCTACATTGTTTATCATCTATGAACCAATAACAACATTAACTATGAACTAAAGTGAAGAAGAAGAGTCTGATGGGAAAATTATAAAATATATTCAAGCTATTATCTGTGGACCTTTTTCCTTTGCCCACGTGTCAGTCATGTGGGAACGTAGCATGATCTGTCCATCAGTGGCTCCTTGCCCCCCGTAGCCTGTCATGAACTCTGCCTGCCACTCTCTTAACAGGATTCTGACAAGTTCCTAGGTGTCAGGTCTGCTCACTCATGCTCTGATGGCTTTGTAACCTAGTTAAGGTTTCATTATCTTAACTAGGCTAAAGTTATTCTTTTTCAGACAAAACTCAGCCTTCCGCCCAGAGTAAGACACATTATCTGAAATTGCTCCTTTTCTTCCCAGGTCCATTTCAAACTCTCATATTCTGATTTCTTTGTAACCTAGTTAAGGTTTCACTAGCTTAACAAGGCTGGAGATATTCTTGTCAGTTAAAATTTGCTTTCAGCCTGAAATTATCCACACGCTCTCTGAAATGGCTGCATTTTTCTCACAGTCTAAATTAGATTAACTAATTTCAGGCTGCTCTCTCCCTAAATTACACTTTGCCAAGATAGCCCAGAGATGGTCTATTACTTCCAAAACCCTGTCTTTCTTCTAAAACTTGACTCCCCAATCAGAAAGCCATTCCTTCACAGCCCCCTCAATGCCCTGCCAGGCCCTGGAAAAGTCCAACACCCTTTAACAAATTATGTGCACAACGCCCAGCTGACAGACATGTTAAATGCAATTTATAACCTTTTCAGATGTGATCTTAGAAAACTTTTACATGATTTGGGCTTTATTACAGAAGCAGCTTTGATTCACTGATTTTGTGATCTTATTTTTATGCAAAACAAAACAACTTCAAAATTTAGAAACAAATTTTAAAAATAAGAAATAAATTTAAAAAACCCACTACAGCAAAAGCCAAGATTTTAGCTAAGACTAAAAACAAAACAAAACGAAATAAAAAGACCTGGTTACACACCGCTATATTTAAAATGGATAACCAACAACGACCTACTGTAAAGCATGGGAAACTCTGCTCAGTATTAGGTAACAACCTAAATGGGAAAAGAATTTGAAAAAGAATAGATACATGTATAACTGAATCACTTTGCTGTACACCTGAAACTAACACAACATTGTTAATCAACTATACTCCAATACAAAATAAAAAGTTAAAGAGCCCATGTGCAGGGCAGGAATAGAGACACAGACGTAGAGAACGGACATGTGGACACAGGGAGGGAAGGGGAGGGTGGGAGGAATTGGGAGATTAGGATTGACATATATACACTACCATGCATAAAATAGATAGCTAGTGGGAACATGCTGTAAAGCACAGGAAGCTCAGATCAGTGCTCTGTGATGACCTAGATGGGTGGGAAGGGCGGGGGTGTGGGGGGAGGTGGGAGGGAGGTCCAAGCGGGAGGGGATACAGGTATACATAGAGCTGATTCACTTCACTGTACAGCAGAAACTAACACAACATTGTAAAGCAATTATACTCCAATTAAAAAAAATACTGCATTGTATATTTGAAAGTTGCTAAGTAAGTAGATCTTAAAAGTTCTCATCACAAGAAAAGAATATTGTAACTATAGGTGGTGATGGATGTTAACTGGACTTATTTTGGTGATCACTTTGCAATATATACAAATACGGAATCATTATGTTGTATGCCTAAAACTAATACGTTATATGTCAATTATGTCTCAATAAAAACAAATAAAAAGTAAAAAAGAAAACAAAGACCTGGTTAATAAAAATCTCACGAGGATGCAACAGAATATATAGCTTGTTGCTAAATGTGGCTAGAGCTTTTAAAATCCTTTTCTCCTCCAACTAGTGTAAATATTGTTTTTAAAATTTCTGTAGTAATTAGATGCAGACCTTTGGAAATTACATTTTGAAAGGTTTTATGACAGAGGCTGTTTATGAAGTCATCTTTCCTGGGTAACAACTGCGACAAAGCAAGATTGTCAGGGCATTTTGTCTTGGGATTGCATTCATTATACACACATTGCACTGTTGGCGGGGGTGGTGGAGTAGGGGGAGGGCAGTCAGTAAGAGGTGAGGGGAGGGGGACAAGAAGGGGAGAGAGGGAGAAGGCAGAGGAGAGATGGAGAGAGAAAGATGGTGTATGTGCCAAGCCTCCATGCAAAGAGCAAGCTGGGGTGAGGTGGACCAGAGCTGGGAACCTGCTGGCCGTAGAGGCATCCCGTCACCATGGCTCCCTCACATATGAGCATCTAGCTGCACAGTGTGTGATGCCAGTCCTTAATGAAAGTGTTTTTGCACAGTGTGTCTTCTCAACACAAACCAACTGTGTCATCTGATGTTCAGCTGAGCAAACAGTGGTCTCTTTCCAGGCTGAAGGAAAACCAGGCTCTGCTGGGCGCCCTTGGAGACTGTGTGCTGACCTCCAATGTGGCACCGCCCAAAGGAGTTTCCACGGGACGGGTTTCCACTTTACATCCTAACTTTAGAATACACCCAGAGTAGCATGCCTCTCTGCTATCCTATATTTAAATTTTGTGAGAAACCTAGGTAGACTTGGTCTAGAAGATTCCTTATGGGGCAGGAAACGCCTCTCTTTTCTTTATGAGGAATTTACTTTGTAATGGAAATTTACTTCCTGGTTTAAAAAATGTGAGTCTATCCATGTGTGTGTACACAGAGGTATTCATAGCCTATATCTGGGGTGGCTGAAGTGAGGGCAGGGAGGACATACAGAGAGTGACATGGGATTCCTACCCGTAAGGTGCTGATAAACTAGCAGCCCTACGTAAAGCTGGTATCAAGCCCTGGAGATGGGTACTGTCCCAAGGAAGACTGATCTTCCAGGTGACATTTTAGATAAATTAGGAAAGAAGGAACTATGATGCTTGTACCAGGGTTGATGGATAACACCCAAGAATTGTTGAAAAGGATGTCAAATTGTCCTAAGTCTGTACTTTTTAGTATTTTTCTACATCATGATTTACTGTTTTCCATATCACCTAGTTTTGTAAAGACTTTTTTTTTTTGTGGTACGCGGGCCTCTCACTGCCGTGACCTCTCCCATTGCGGAGCACAGTCTCTGGAAGCGCAGGCTCCGCAGCATGTGGGATCCTCCCGGACCGGGACACGAACCCATGTCCCCTGCATCGGCAGGCGGACTCTCGACCACTGTGCCACCAGGGAAGCCGAAGACTTACTTTTAATAAATAAATGGGTAAGAGATCCGGACCACATGCCACAAAACAAGTTTCCTACCATCTACCACCTGGCGACAGGATGCCCAACTTGTAGTTCTCATCTGGCTAAGGACTCAAAGTTTTAAAAGGCCCATCTCGTGGTAAGTGGTAGTTACTATAAAACAACCAGTAAAGGTATTTTATTTTATTCATTTTAATAAATTTATTTATTTATGGCTGTGTTGGGTCTTCGTTGTTGCTGTGCGTGGGCTTCCTCTAGTTGCAGCGAGCGGGGGCTACTACTCGTTGCGGTGCGCAGGCTTCTCATTGCAGTGGCTTCTCTTGTTGCGGAGCATGGGCTCTAGGCGCACGGGCTTCAGTAGTTGCGGCACATGGGCTCAACAGCTGTAGCTCGCAGGCTCTAGAGAGCAGGCTCAGTAGTTGTCACACACGGGCTTAGTTTCTCCACAGCATATGGGATCTTTCTGGGATCTTCCTGGACCAGGGCTGGAACCCGTGGTCCCCTGCATTGGCTGGCAGGTGCTTAACCACTGCGCCACCAGGGAAGTCCTAGTAAAGGTATTTTAAATAATCCTTTTTTTTCTTTTTTTTATTGGGGTATAGTTGTTTTACAATATTGTGTTAGTTTCTACTGTACAGCGAAGTGGAGTTCCCTGTGCTGTACAGCAGGTTCTTATTAGTTATCTATTTTATACATATTAGTGTATACATGTCAATCCCAATCTCCCAGTTCATCCCACCCCCCACCCCGCTCTGCCCCCTTGGTGTCCATATGTTTGTTCTCTATGTCTGTGTCTCTATTTCTGCCTTGCAAACCGGTTCATCTGTACCATTTTTCTAGATTCCACATATATGCATTAATATATAATATTTGTTTTCCTCTTTCTGACTTACTTCACTCTGTATGACAGTCTCTAGGTCCATCCACATCTCTACAAATGACCCAGTTTCGTTCCTTTTTATGGCTGAGTAATATTCCATTGTACATAATCCTTTATAATTTGGTTTAATAATTCACTAAACCAATCTCTTCAGCTTTTTTCTCTTCTTTGCAAGATAAATATTAATTTACTGGCCACATCAGATTACCTGTTGCATTTTCTGTGCAACACTAACCATCTGTACCAAACCATTGTCTAGTGAGGCTCATGACAAAATCACCTAATGCTTGACTATAAAAGGCTACCAGGACCCTGATGCATACATCACAGCTTACGCCAAGATAACTCTATTATTCACTGTAACAGTGTCATCTTCCCTGTAGCTTGTCAAAGAAAGAGGCCAAGCACTGTAACAGTGAGGACAGGAAGCAAAATTAAGGCGGAAAGCAACACCCTACTTCTCCAGAATCTCTGAAAAATCTTTACTACCCAAATCATTAACATTTGGGTTTAAAGATTTTTATCACAGAATTATCAACTCCTTCTGTAAATGTATTTGTAAAAGTGGGGGCTTCTGATAATTAATAACCTGTTATTAATTCAGTTACTATTGATAATGAATTTGTGCCAATTTGACCGGGGTTAGGTGGAAACATTAGCTGTCTTCTATGTATAAATGGAAGAACGGTGGGGAGAAGGGATCCTGAGAAAGTACTAATATAAATCAGAGTGTATCTGTAACCTTTTACTTAAGGACATAATTTCTGTCCAGACTCTTTTTCATAATACAGTTGTATGCAATGTGCTAATTATGACTAGCTTTAATCTCTTCATAAAAATAAAGCCTATTTTAAAATTTTTTTTTAGCCATTAGTTCATTAATCAAGGTCATAATCAGAGACATGTAGGACCCTTGTCCATCTCTGTGACTTTACAACCAAGGCCACTGAGTCCTGGAGAGCTTGACGACTTGCATCAGGTCTCACAGCTGGTGGCAGAGCCACTGGCTAAAAGCCAGGTCTTCTGATGCCCAATGTTTTGCCATCTTTATTCTCTCCAGTCATTTCCAAACTGATCCATGAATCTCTAGGGGTCTGAGAGGGTGGAGTTCTGGGCCTTCCGGGTACATCTTTATTGATTTCATACTTTAGCCTTCTGTCTAAGAGTTATTTGATTTAAAAATAAAAATCCATGGCTTAAAAAAAGTTTTAAAATCACATTAAAATTATTTTCAAAGTAAAAAAATTTTCTAAAATATGCTGGAAGCTTATAACTCTTCATTACAGAGTAGAATTCAATATAAGTTGGATCCCTTAAAACACCATCTGAAGCTTGGTGACTGAAGGGTCACAGAATCAGAGGTTCAGAGCTCGGGCCTTGAAGTCAGACAGACCTGAGACCAGTGCCTCCAACTCTGTGACCACACACGAGTTACTTAACCAGTCCAGCCTCAGTGTCCTGGTCTGTGAAATGGGACTTACAAAACTTTACAGCATAGAAGATCAATGCCATAACCAAGCTCACCGCTGTGGCTGTTGATACGTTCATTATTAGGCAATGTCACCTACACATTAACACCAGAGAACAGAACTTTAGACCAGTGTATAGCGAGGGGTCAATATACTCTGTATTTTCAGACTTACTGCAATTCAAACTCTCATCCTCTGCAGTAGGAATAAGTAGATTTACTCTGCTCCCAAAGAGGCTTGGGAGTCACAGGCTGAGACCACGGACACTCGGGGGTGAGACAGGAGTCCAAGGGCTTGGGCTGCTCGCCCCACAGTTGTCTCTAAAGAAGGAGCCGGAGCACAGAGGCTTAAGGAAGTTTTCCCATCACACCTGCGAACTATATCAAGCCTGATTCTGAGCCGGGCAGCTGTGGGAAGGTCAGCAGCCCTGGCACCAATCTGGCCTTAGATTCTGTGGCTGCAAATGAGTCCAACAATAGGCCCCAGCTGGATTTGGGGAGTGCCAGCCAGGCCTCTCTGGGGGCCCATCTGGCTTTGGAAACTTGTAGTCAGAATCCAGGGACTAGTCTGAGTTCAGAGAGGTGTCTCGTTTCATTTGTCCAATTCAGCATAATGCATATTTACTGCGTGTAACCTTGTCAGATGCAACGCACAGTGTCAGTGGGACGGGAATGAATCAGACTCCTTAAGGGGCCTACGTGGTCCAGCGATGTGTGTAAAATATAGGGCAGCGGCTCTCAAAGTGAGGGTCCTAGACCAGCAGCATCACCTGGGCATCAGCAAGAATCACTTGTTAGAGACACACATTCTCAGGCCTCGTCCCAGACCTACTGAACCAGAAATCCCTGGGGGCAGGCCCACAGCCCGTGTGTTAACACGCCTCCAGGTAATTCTGATGCAGTTAAAGCTTGAGAACCAACAGTATAGAATGTTTAAGGGAGCAGCCAGATGGGATCAATGACAAACAAAATGATGACAGGAAGCTGGCATTCCATCAGGACAGACAGTGTGTATAACAAACTCCACAGCATGAAGAACCTATCAGGCTAGGCAGAAGAGTCAATCAAGCACAGAGAAACTGGAGACGGACACACATGAGATAGGTCAGGGTGTTTTCACACCTCATTGCCTGCAGAAAATCAAATGGAAAAAACCAGGAGTGACTGAGCCATGCATATGTGAGAAGAGTCTTGTATAAAGTGGATACTGAGCTTGCTCTTCTCTCTGTCCAAGTGACGAAGACTTGCTTAAACTTACCCCAAAGAGACTCCGTATCAACCAAGGAGCCAAGTGACCAGCTAAGTGAACACCATCCCGGACTCTCCGGCCGCCCTGAACGTCGTCAGAAAGACGTGGGCTGGAAGGCGGAACTTTATCTCAAGGATAAAATGAGAGTAAAATGAGCAGATTCCTTAAGCTCATCCCAAGAGATTCCTTACTTCAGGAGGTTTGAGAAGGGGCTCCATGAGTAAGAATTTTCTGAATATGCATCTTAACACAGGACTCCACCTGTCCCGACTTAGTTCAGTCGAGAAATACCGGCTTCACTCATCCAACATCAGAGGGTTGGAACCAACGACATCTACAGATCTATTATTCCTCTTTTATTCAACTACTGTTTGCTTTTCAGTTGTATTTTTTTATGTAATTTGTAAGTTTCTCCCAGAAGACATTGTAGAAGTTAAGGCTAATTTCTATTTTTTTTTTTTTTTTTGCGGTACGCGGGCCTCTCACCGTTGTGGCCTCTCCCGTTGCGGAGCACAGGCTCCGGACGCGCAGGCTCAGAGACCATGGCTCACGGGCCCAGCCGCTCCGCGGCATGTGGGATCTTCCCGGACCGGGGCACGAAGCCGTGTCCCCTGCATCGGCGGGCGGACTCTCAACCACTGCGCCACCAGGGAAGCCCAAGGCTAATTTCTGAAATAGCAAAAAAATCACTGCAATCCCAAAGCGTAGGAAATTTCCCAGATCAAGCAGAATGGGGCTAGTGAAAAGGCAGCGGAAGATCTCTGGGCTTCCCAGGACAGGATCCTTGCAACCATGTGGGGGTTTTTGGGGGGTTTTTTTCCCCCTAGATTGAAAAAGAGAGATGCATTTGAAACTCAATCCTGTTTCAGTCAAATGACTGAAATGACTAACCCCTGAATCACTAGACACAAGAGTTGCCAGGGATCTTTGGTAGCCATTCTGCCACTCCTTAACCTCTAGGGATGAAAATACCCCAGTCGGAAGGCAGGCAGGCAGTCCACTGATTAGAAAGACCTTCCTCACACTGAGTTGAAGCTGTCACACTTCCTTCCTTAGAGAGAAAGGAGAGCTTTGCACGCTATCTTCAGATGGATGGGTAGATCCTTTTCTTTTGTAGGAGAGGAAAGTGATGGGGAATTCAAGAGAAAAACCTTAATTGGATTATGCAGTTAAAACAAGTGACGAGACCGAAGGCAAAACCTTGTCCTTTGTCCTTCTTCGTATTTCCCTCCCTGAACTTCTGGCCTCTCTAATCATATCATTTAATATATTCATGTAGCAAAATGGAGAGAAGGGAAGAAAGAAAACCCCGTTTTGTTGTGTTTTTTAGTCCTTAGATGTCATCGTATTCCTTCATTTGTGTGGCCTTTTGTCTCTGACAGTTTCCATAGCAACAACGAGCAAGCAGCCTGCACCCCTCTCTCCAGCTTGCGCACAGGTAACTCCAAACGGGGTCAAAACCGCTCTATGTTGAGAAAGAAAGTAGATCCACTTCCTTCTCATTGATGTTTACGTGCGGATTTGTTGCGATGGTGCGTACATGTGTTTCTGTGCTTTGATCTCACTCAATATTTCTGGCTGCGAGTGATTTCCGAGAGCTTGTCTTTGTTTCTGATTCGGAGGGATGGAGCAATGAATTTCATATTTAGCCACGTATTTGAGAACATACAGCTACATAATTGTATATCATTGGGGGAAAAAAAGGAGTATTAAATGATCTTGCAGAAAAAAACAGCCTACAGTATTCTATACGCACTGAGGAGAGAACCTGTTTTCTCAAAGTGCTCCAGACTCATGCAATATTTATAAAATCCATCAACGACCCACCAATCTATTAGGTACAGTTTCATGTCAAGGCAGGATATTTGCTTTTGCTTTATAACTTTAGTGTTTTCCTGTTGCCATGCTCCCGGCCTACCTTGTGTTTTCCTTAGATATTTTTCCTGAAGGGAACATTGTACTGCCAACAGGTGGTGGTATGGCTACAATTAGGGTGCCGAGAAGCACACATCATCTTCTGATGAGTTTTGTTTTTGTTTTTTTTTTTTGCGGTACGCGGGCCCTCTCACTGCTGTGGCCTCTCCCGTTGCGGAGCACAGGCTCCGGACGCGCAGGCTCAGCGGCCATGGCTCACGGGCCCAGCCGCTCCGCGGCATGTGGGATCCTCCCGGACCGGGGCACGAACCCGTGTCCCCTGCATCGGCAGGCGGACTCTCAACCACTGCGCCACCAGGGAAGCCCCTGATGAGTTTTAACTAAGACTGAAACAAGCATGATTTTACTCCTTTTGAAAATGTGAATCCTTATTTAAATGTTATCAATGCAGCTATACATGCCAAATTATAATAACAGGAATTACAGATGAAGATTCTACAGCAAGCTTTTAAAAGAAGTATCTCAGAAGAAATTGGTAGGTGTATTAGTTTCTGATTACTACTATACAAATTACCACAAATTTAGAGGCTTAAAATACATATATCTATTATATTATAGTTGTGTAGGTTGGAATGTCCAAAATGGTTTTCACCTGTCCAAAATCAAGGTGTCGACAGGACTGTGCTCTCTCTGGAGGCTCTAGGGGAAAATCTGTTTCCTTGTCTTTTCCAGCTTCTAGAAGCCACCTGTATTTCCTGGATGACAGCCTCCTCCTCTAACTTCAAAGCCAACAGTGCAGCATCTTCAAATCTCTAACTCCAACCCTCCTGCCTTTTCATAGGGATCAGTGTGTTTATATTGGTCTCACCTGAGTAATCCAGTATAATGCTCTGTCTCCGGATCCTGAACTCAATCACATCTGAGAAGACCCTTTTGCCACAGACGGTAACATACTCACAGGTTTCAGAGATGAAGATGTAGACATCTCACAGGCAATTTCTCTGTCTAGCACAGCACCACTCTCAACAAATCATGCCTAACAATCATCACGTTTTCATTTGATCCCTGGTCTTACTCCAAGACTTTGACAAAACGACCTTTTCCAACTTGGCCAGAATCCTCTTGGGCAGCCGACTGTCTGGCTCTGTAACTTCAAGCCAGGTTGACAGCAGATGTTTGGCAGAGCGGTCCGTTCACTCAAGGGCAGCCTGGCTGTACCAGGTTCCACCTGCTCCTGTCTTTCAGCCTACATCCTCCCCCCCACCTTCAGACAGGGGGTGTCCAGCAGGTACCTGCCCCATACACAGCATCGAGGAATACTTTCTGCCGCAAAGGGTGAGACGTGATGAGATGGGGAGAGAATCTGCTTTAAAGTTCGATTTTTCTTTCGTGATGCACGTGAATGC
This sequence comes from Globicephala melas, assembly GCF_963455315.2. Lineage (NCBI taxonomy): Eukaryota > Metazoa > Chordata > Mammalia > Artiodactyla > Delphinidae > Globicephala > Globicephala melas. The sequence goes on from NC_083322.1 coordinate 12,637,948, forward strand.
CCTTGCTTTTCTATTTGATTTTATAGTTGCACCTTCAACTTTACAAAACTCCTTATTTAAAAAACGAATCTCCTTTGCTAATTTGAACCCCTTTTACTAGATCTCTTGCTGAAGTGCAGGCTGGGTTTTCTGATCTGCTATTTGGCCTGCCTTCTGAAATCCATACTTGCCCCGCAGCTGGTTTCCTGAGCCGTCCCAAGTCCCACCCCACCTGCCTGCATGGCTGAGGGGGCCCCGTCGTGGGCCTGGCTGCTGCAGCACATTACCCATTCTCCAGATCCGTCTACTGAGTTCGACCAGAGACTGCTACCTTCTCCTCCCCAGCTGTGCGAGGCGGTCCACTGCTGAAATGATTCCTCACTGGCTTCAGACCCCTTTCCTTGCAGGGACCCTCTTTCCACTCCCCAGTGCAAAGAGAGCCAAAGAGAAGGAAGGTGGCCCCAAGGGGGTTGCTAGAGCCTTCCCCAACCTGGGTCTGAAAAAACTGACCCCCTCAGGGATTTACAATGCACGTCTACATGTTAAAGTCACAGTGCACGCCCCTACCCCCAACACACACACACACACACACACACACACACACACACACACACACACACACACACACTCTCCCATCTTCTCTCCCTGACACCTGCCATGGAAGTCCCTGTACTTTTCTGAAGTAACTATGTATTTCCATTTTAATAGATGACTCCAGTTTCCTACCAGTAAGATAACTCCCCAATGCACAACTGTTTGTGATGGGAACGAAGTGCACCCAAAGCAAACATCCTTCCAAGGACCTGTTTCTAACATACAAAATAAAGTGACGTTTTATGCAGAGATGTCACCCCTGACCAACCAGGATTGGATTGGATTTGACAGCTGTGAGAGGTAGAGTGAATCAAGTCAGCACACAGGGTAGACCGCAGCCACAAGGCTAGTAGCTACCAGGGTAAGAGTTCGGTCACTGCTTTCCCTGCATGTCCAGACGGAATCAAATGTCACGAACTCGCTCACAAGGCTAAGCAGTCCAGACCTCACGGGCAATGTGTCGCTGGCAGGTGAAATCACTGAAAAGGGGGATGTCTTTTTTCTTTTGTTCTAAACTATGTAAGAAAACAGACATTACCCCTGCCTTCCTTCAATCACCATCCAAGGTCAAATAGAGGGCAGGTGCTGTAGAGTTCCAGGTGTTTTCATTATTGACTGTCTTAATGAGATGTTTCTGGCCAGAATAAGAGTGAGTGCCCTCCAACCTGAACCCCAAAGACTACTTTTATATGCTTCTTTGATTTCCAGGGAAGAAAACAAAGTTGGGAGAGAATAAAAGGAAAGGTTGAGAGAAAGCTCAATTATATAATTGACTCATTTACAGCATTTCTCCACTGATTATAATCACTTTTAAAGAAAAGGTTATTAGTGAAGATTTTAACTGCCTTATGATCAAAATTCTACTTTCCTTCCCCTTTCTTACACCTTTATTCCTCTAATTAATTTCTATCACAGAGTTTCAAAAATAACCTTGCTTTTAAACATACCAAGCCATCTCGTGGTATCTGATAGATATCTCCTGAATTTTTTCTACCCCTGTTGTTTGTAATGGACTGAAAATCTTTAATAAGATTTAATCTCTTAATATATTTGTATCTTTAATATATTTTAATATTTAAAATCTTTAGTAAGGCCACCATGGCCTCCTCAATGTCAAAACGACAACGTATGTACCGACCTATATAAAAACACATATCCACAGACACACAGACACAAAAGCACACGTGTAAATCATCGGAATGATGTAGCCGAAAGTATAGCTAGAACAGAGGCTTCGTCACCACTTATTAATAACTCTATGACCTTGGGCAAATCACTGAATATCTCTGAGACTTAGATTTGTCATCTGTCATGAAGGTAATAACACTGGAAATGAGGTTAATGATATCTGAATACATCACAGAGTTTTTGTAAGAACTGAGTAGATACGTACAAAGCACTTATAACTGTGCTTGGTAAGTCAGTCCAACAAGAGTTCCCTGTGGCTGATTTTGGTGGTGGTGGAGGTCACGGTGATGATAGTGACAGTGGAGTTAACAGCAGCGGTGGTGCTGGTGGGGGTAGGCTTGGTGATGGGGCAGTGGTAATGGCGGTGATGGTAGAAGTAATGGTGGTAGAAGTTTTATGATGTGTAGTTCATTGAGCAAGAGAGTATGAGCAGTAAAACCACACATTTACACGATTTACATTATTTTCTAAATACACTGTCCTACAGATATCATCCTCCTGAGAAAACAGGTTCACTGAGCCAACCCTTGATTACGAACTTTGTAACATTGGCTCCAAAATTTACAACAGCCCAAACAGGTAGGTAATTTGACACATGAGAAAACAGAGACCCACAACAGTTAAATAAGTACCGCCCAAGGTCACAGAGTGGACAGGGGTAGACCCAGCATTCTGTCATTCAACATTCTCCTCCCCGCCAGTCTCTCTCCAAAGCTCAGCACTTCCCACTGCCTGTTCCTTCCACTGCAACCAGCAACCCAGGGTTCAGATTCCCAGTGTTTGGGGGTTTGTTTTGGAATTTTTTTTTTATACACAGCAGGTTCTTATTAGTCATCTATTTTATACATATTAGTGTATATAGGTCCATCCCAATCTCCCAGTTCACCCCACCAGTCTTCCATGGATGAGGGGATGAAGACAGACGTGGAGGCCTGCGAACAGAAGGCAAGCTGTGCGTGCGTGGTGACGGTGGTGGGACCCTGAGGCAGAGCGCCGCTGCGGGGGTGCAAAGACAGCAAGGACGGGGGCACGTGAGGCAGCGCAGGCCCCAGTGAGGACTCGACTCTTCCACGGGGAGCCAGCGAGGTTCTCCCAGTTGGCTCAGTTAACAGCGACTCTCCGAGTCTGCCTGTGGCACGTGATGATCACTCTTTCTCAGTTGAAAAGACCGTCAAACATTTTAAATTACAACTGTCAGTAGCGAGATGGTGTTTCAGCATGTGAAACGATCTAAAGCTGCAAGGCATTAAAGCCTTCTTTAAACAGCGAAGTAACGGCTCCCTGCAGAGAACGAAACTTCAAGCACTGAGTGGGGCTTCTCTTTTCCCAGAGACACTGGGAGGAAAATTAGCAAGTTTCCTCAAATTTAGGAAAGAGAGCATGGCCTCCGAACCATCTAGGACACACGTGCACACACGCATCATCTTTGCAGCCCTCTCTCTACTGTATTGCTCAGACTGTCACCTGAAATGCTGAACCAGCATGACGGAACCACCAATGTGTCTCTGCTCCAGGCATGTCTGTAACGCAGGCAGTCCCCATCATGTTGTACTAATGGGGAGAGGTGAGGCAATGGTAAGTTTAAAGGGAAAAAAAGGCGCAATCCCAAACTGCACACGGTATTACGACTCAGTTCGGCTTCTATCCCCCGACAGAAGCTACTAACAAACAGCAAAACTGTGTATTTCTGGGTTCTGTTCTCCGCTTCGTCCATGACCACTAAAGGTGCAAATGAGCCAAAAATCTGCAAAATGCCAGGCAGTGGGAAGAAAGAGGGTTAAGGGAGCCCAAAAGGCCACATCAGCCCGTGCCAGGACCCCAGAGACATGCCAAGACCACTGGCGACAGGAATCAAGAGGAGAGGGAAGTGGGGAGGTAGGAGCTGCTGAACACATAGGGCTGGAGCGGGACAGAGAGAGGAAGCGTCACTTGCAGGTATCGTGTATATTACCTATTCCCAATGTCGCCTCTTTCCTTGAACACCTGTCCCTTTGTTTCTAGTCACTCCTTCTGCCGTACAGCCCAGCTGCCAGGAGCTTCCAAATGACAGGAAGCACCTGGACTCCGGTCCTGGAGCAGTCCCCACTGCATTCCTCGGCGTACAGGGTCAGTAGGATTTTCCAAAACCTCCGATCACTAGAATAGCCCTTTCTCCACCCCTGGGAACCTTCACAGGAGAAGTAAATCAAGACAAAGAAGGTGGGAATCATTCATTTATTCAGTGCATATTTACTGAGCACCTACTAAGTGCTAGGAAGAGTTCTAAGAACTGGGAATACTGCCATGAAGAAGACAAGGAAGGAGAGAGACACCATATACACCAGGAAACTAGTAGTGCTAGTTTAGCTAGTTTAGCTAGCAGGGGTTCTAGAAGTGCTAGGCATTTGGGCAGCCCTCTCAGCTGTCACCCTTGGCCCCTCCTCGGGGTGCCTGTCCAACTGCACAGAACCAAAAGCATGAGGAAAGATCTCCTGGCCACGCCAGCCCTCCCCTTCCCATCTCTGTCTCTGTTCTCAAGACCCAGATGACTACACATATCAGTCGGCCAACGCCATTCCCAGCATCCTCAGGGCAGAGCCAGGGGCTGAGGCAGGAGAGAGGAGGAAGGGCAGATAAGGACCGGCGGGTGGGGGTTAGTGCCACTCAGGAGATCCTGGAGGACAGGACAGAGCCGAGGGTCCAGGAAGCATTGTCCCCTCCACTCGCCTCCCAACAGGGCCACCTGCCCCCTCCAGTTGGATCAGACTCTTATCCCCTGACACCGACTTCCCCTCCCTCATCCAGGCTGCCCCCCTGAGCAACCATGCCTATGGTTTGTATCAGAATCACCGAGGTAACCAAGCAGTTCACGTCATTGTCTGCTATTGATTCAGCAGCCCTGGGAGAAACTGCAGCTTCCTCAAGGGAGGCAAAGATAAAGGTGAAACAAAAGAGTCTCCGGACCGTGTGCGTTCCCACCCCTCCTAGGACCTGCCTTGGATTGAGAACAATCTTCCCAATCTTTACCAGCCGCCTGGCAGCTTGCCCCAGATCAGTAAGTCTTCTTCTTCAGAGTTCCAACTTGCAAAAATATTTACATAATTTAATAGAACCCTCTCCTGGACAAGGAGCTGACACTTTTAATTACCTGGATCAAGTGCTCTCCTCTGCAGGACATGGCGTACACGTGGCTGGAATGCCAACTATGCGCATTCCCAGGGCTTCTCCCCAGTGATCTGTAAAGAGGACGGCCCCTGAAATGGTGACCTCCACATGGGCAGCAGGAGGGAAGGGGAGCCACAGGTGTAACTAGTGATTTTTTCCTAGTGGAAATTTCAGAAATGCTCTTCCCTTTTTTACCATTGCTTTCTTCTCTACTCCCTTCAACAGGTTTTCCCATGTTCAAGTACAACACATCTTTTCCCCATTTCCAAGGAATCAGGTTGTGCCTCTTCCTTAGGACTCCACCTGGGGTAGCTGGCTCCCAGGCACCCGTCTTCTTCAGGACCCGAGGACACATGACAAAGCATACAATCGAGAACTGATCACGGCAACAACCACAACGATGACAGTAAGTAACAGGTGCGAAACACCTTCATAGGTCAAACGTGGCTCCTGCTTCCTAATATACTTCATTTCTAAGCCGTATAATAATAAGCCTGCATGGAGGTGTTATCATGCCCATTTTTCAGATGAGAAAAAGAGAGGCTCCGAGATGTTATATAACTTACCCCCGGGCACCTACCAGTAAGTTGCTGAACCAGGACTCAAACACACATCCGTCTGAGTGAAACACTGTGTTGCGTGTCAAGCCAGTCCTGAGGAAGGCCCACACATTCCCAGAAAAGCTCCAGAAATCTGACCTAGTTTCTGTCCTAGGGCTGTGTGGTTAGGATGAACACGTGCCAGACAGTTCTGGAGACCGGCTTCCTCGCCTCGGTGGCCTCCTCCTCCTAGGCATGGGTCCTCCTCCAGCTTGCCTCTTTCCAGGCCCTGGGAGGATGCCCTCCCCCTACTCAGTACAGCTGACGAGGCCTCGGTCCAGCCTCTGTCCGGCTCTGGCCCACTGTGGTCATTTCTCTCAAATGCTAATGAACTTCCTTTGGCATCTTAGACAAAAGCAATCCCCTGACAATTGTATTCTGCACAGCACCTAAAAATTGGTGGGTTTACAATACATACGCAGCTCATCCCCATTCCCACACTTGCCAACGACTGTGTGGGCACAGTCGGTTCACAGGCAGAAAAGCCAAATAAGACATTGCTGAGACCAGAAAGGGAATGAGGGACCCAAAGTAGCTGTGCCTGGCTGTGACAAGGGGCTGGGCTGGGGAAGGAGAGAGAGTGGGAAATGGACACCCCAACACCTACACAAGTCCTAAGGGGTCCCAGCCTGGCTAAGGTCTGCCAACCGACATGTGATGGAGTCACACGAATGTCCGTGGCCAATGGTGTTTCCAACACCACAGAAATTTAGAGCTGAGTATTTAAGTGAGATGCCATTGGGACCTGGAAAAAAAGTAGGTGTTCATTCTGGGCCACCCCTCGGGACTGCTGACCCTCTAGGAGCAGTGGAGGGGTGAGGTAGAGTGGATATGACAAGAAAGAAATAGGCTTTTCAGCAACTGTTAAGCCAGGGAGATCCCGGCCAAGAACATCAAATCTCATTGTCCTCCCAGCCCTTCTACCTTCTCCCCCGAAGCCCCTCAGTAAACTGCTTTGATCCCAGGGTGGTAAAAAAAAAAAAAAAAACTTGGAAATTTCATTAAAATGGTGGATTCAAAATGGATGGGGACAATTCTTCAGTCACATGCTCTTCGGCGCTCACCAAGGAGACCCCTACGAAAACTGGGAGGGAGTGAGCTGCAAAGCACCAAAATATATCCGTTCTCAAAATGACGAATGAAGCACTTGGGCTGGTTGGTATGAACTTAATCCGCAACACTCACTGCAAGATGAGGAGGCACTAGAGAAGGCTGACACATTTTGCATATTCCAGGTGAGACAGATGGATGGGGCAATGGAGAGCGTCTCCCGTGGGGAAGGACAGGATTGCAAGCAGGAGACAAACTCATCTGCATTTCACGCTTGCATTTCTCTGGGCAAAGTCAACCGTCACCCTCCTCCCCATAAACACACTGTTGCTTTCTGGATTTTGAAAAGAATGTCTAAAAGAGATGCTTGAAAACCTTGTGGACAATCATGTGACAGGCACGTGCATCTCTAAATTGATGATTCCTCCCCAAGAGGAGCGAGGGGTGGAGGAGGCAGGGAACTTGTGTGAAGAGAACAAAAGCACAGGGAGGGGAAGGGCAACCATTCCCACGGGTCACGGGGGTCGCGTCGATCGCTGGTCTGAGTGAACAGACTGTACCAATGGAGTGTGTGTGTTTACAGGTGCATGTATCAGTGTACATGGGAACCATAGGATGGTAACAACAGCTAGATGAGGGTGGTGGGCCTACGAGGGAATTTTTTTTCTTTTTGTTCATGTGTATATTCTAATTTTTTCACAATGCAATGTAGTATTTAGGCCATTAAAAGAACAGGAGTTTTAAAATATTTGGAATGTGAATCTGGATAATGGGTACCTGAATAATGTATTAATGAACAAAACTACGCATAAAGATTTGCAAGAGGGTCTTGGATCTTGGGCAGTAGCACAAGATTTTTCAGAACCGTGGGTCGGGTTAGACTGACTCGGAATGACAGATGTGAAGGTCAGATTTAGAGGCGCAGGCAGGAGGTCATCCCCTTGCTCTAGGGGTACAAGTACGTGTCCTGAGAACATAGGGAAAAGCCCAATCAGAGGACACAACCTCATGGGGGAACATTCCAAAGGGAGCAGTAGGAGGTCCCGAATAAGACAACACATGGGTGAGAGCAGTGAAATGTGAACAGGCACATCGAGTATCACAAGTAAGGAGGCCACCGAGAGAATCCCGAGGTCTGCCACTGGTTTTTGAGGACATGCACCAACTGGCCCAAAGCACTCACCGTGTTTCTAAGCACGAGCAAGCAGACATTCAATGCCTTCTTTCCCCAGAGCATCATCCCCTGAAACTGTTTCCATCAGAGGCACCAGTGACTTCCTTGTCCTCACTTCTATTTCCAACTCACCCTCCCCATTTCTCTCCCTCCCTTCAGAGCAAAATTCTCCAAAAGAAATATCTGTAGTCACTATATCTAATTTCTCATCTCTCATTCTCTCCTGAAACCAGTCCAATCAGATTTCTGCTCCCTCCATTTCCCCAAACTGTTCTCATCAAGCTCATCATTGCATCTCATGCTGCTCAATTCAATGGAAACTCATCGGTCCTCTTTTTATCTGACCCATCAGTAGCATTTATCATGCTCATCATTTCCTCCCCTTGTGAACACCTTATTCACAAGGCTTCCAAGGACCACACTGTCAGGTTCCTACTAACTCAGTGGTCACAGCTTGTCTATTCTGCTGCTGCTTCCTCATCAACTTGACCTCTTAGCTTTGGAGTGCCCCAGGAGTGAGTCCAACTCTTCTCTCTTCTACTTACATATGTTTACTCCCTTGGTGAGATCATCCACCTCTAAATACCATCTACATGCCAGAGACTCCCAAATTTATGTCTCCAGTCTCTAGAGTCTCCACTAGAACTCACAGTGAACTCAAGACTCGTCATCTACTTGCCTATGCAGAATCTCCAGTTGGATATATTAACACATCCAACACTTCCCCCATAAATCTAACTCCTTCTTCTGTCTTCTCCATCTCAATTCATGGCAATGCACCCTTTCAGTTGCTCAGACCAGAAAGTCTTGGAGACATCCCTGACTTTTCTTTCTCTCGTACCTCACAACCAGCCTATCAGGCAATCCTGTTGGCTCAACCTTCAAAATCAAGACAGAATTTGACTACCTCTCACAATCTCCACTGCCTACCATCCCTCGTGTAGATTATTGCAATAGCTGCTCCCTTTGCTACTGCCCTCTTCCCAACCGCCGGGATATATTCAATCCCGGAGCTAAAGTGATTCTAATAAGTCAGATCATGTCATTCTTCTGCTCAAAATCCTCCAATGGCTTCCCACTGGAGAGTTACTCTCAAATCCATCAGTGTCTTTTGATCTACGTCTTTACTTCCCTCTGTGTCAATACCCACATGCTGCCATATCGTTCTCCACCCAGCAGCCATGATCTTTCTATATGAGAAATCTAATCATGGTACACTCCAATAAAAAGCCCTTCAATGTGGTCCTACTGGCCTCAGGATAAAGTCTAAGTTCCTCAGGCATGCCATGACCTTCTTGATAAGCTCAATCCAGCTTCACTTTGCTGTGCAGTGGTGGTCCTAGTCTATCTCCTGGCCATGCGCTTTGAGGAGCCCATTCAGCTACCGCTGATTCTGTGCACACTGTATTAGCAACCTGCCATTAGAATACTTTCTGAAGAGTTGCCCTCTTTGTGTGAGTTTGATTTCCCTAACCAGATTGTTTTTAACTCTTTGTGCGCTGGGATTGCGTCTCCTATTTTATTTTCTGTCTCCTTATCAGCTCCCTGATGATAGCAAGTCACTTGATGCTTGTTTAATTAATGGGGAAGAAAAGACAGTGTAACTTGTATAAAGGGATGCTTCCTAAGTATTTCTGGGCCATGGGGTTCATTTCCTTCCCCTAACACATCTGCAATGGCTATTATAGAATGGTCTGTAGAATGGCTGATGTACTAGCAGTTCGGTACAACTCATTTTTCAATTCCGTCGAACAAAAACGCCAAGGACAGATGACTTTACCTGAATATGTTGCAATGACAGGAAAGCTTTATCCCCTGGGACAAGAATAAAAGGCAGCTCTGCTGACCTGATAAGTATCAGGACAAAAGGATGATGATTTGATACAGTGGTTCAACAGGCTGTCCGCTGGCTTGCAGAATCTGCTACCCAGTCACAGGAGGAAACTGGCAATGAGGACGGTAAGCACAGTGGCCAGACCAACCAGAGCCCCAGCTTTCCTCCCTCCTGCCTTACACAGGTGGGTGCCTGATATTCTGCCCACAGACACTGCTCCACATCTGAACCCCTGATGCCTGGTGGGGGGATGGAGTGACAGTTTGAGGGGCAGTTACTTCACTCATTTTACCATGGCAAGTTTTAACAAAACTCCATACAATCTCTTGGTAGACATCTCAGGATGAACTGGTTGGATGGTGGTAACAGAGGCTGCACAGCCTTGGGGAGCTTTAGGACATCCAGTGTCAATGCCTCAAGTGCCTAGCCTTCATTCCAAACCCTGGAGGTCAACTCTAAGGACATGAAGGCAATAAAACCTAAAGACGTCGTAGATTGGAGGAGTGGGGCACACAATATATAAAGAGGACCCACCAGGGAAGAAGTACAGCTTATCAAAATGATCTGAGAGTCATGAGACCTGATTCTAACCACTAATTTCCTAAGTCACCTTGAGCTGGGTACAGAAACTCTCTGAGCCTCCTCTGTAGAAAGGAGTTGGAAATAAAGGTGATCTTATACTAGCTGGTCTTCAGAGACCTCTGCAGGTCTGTGAGCCTAGCATTTCTTCTAAGAAGACAAAATGAAAGGCATCTTCGGCCTGGATCGTTCAACCTGGGGATGGTACACGACAACCGCCAGGCCCCTTGCCCATCAGAGGAGATTCACAACAACAGCTTCAACCTCTTCTCCGGAGCAGAATAAAAACTGTATGCGGGGTGTTGCAGCGGGATACAGGAACGGGTGAAGACAGAGCCGTTTATAAGCCAGAATGCGCCACAGGACAGTAGGAACAGGAAAAACTCTCTTTTTATGACTGGTCTAGACCCAGAGACCCCAAGTGGCCAGTCACATGCTCAGTGGCCCAGGTGTCTCATGTCCCAGGCCAGAGCTCTTCCTGCCACATCACGCTGACTTTTAGGCTTGGAATTCCCTCCCTCAGCCCCCAGGCTTCGCTGGAGGGAGGGAGGGAGGAAGAACGCATTTGTTTCTTTTCCTATCCGCAGATGCTGTGTCTCACAGTCCCTTCTCAGATTCCTCCCATCAAAAAAGGTATTAGATACAAGATACCACTTGTGTGAAGTTTGGACAGAATCCCAAACAGGCATTTCTCTCCACCACTGCAGTAACAGTGCCTATGCCTCCAGAAGAAAAGTGATGACCAGAAAGGAAAATATGTACCTTCTCCCTCAGGAGCTGGCCTCCCTCCTTCCTTCTCCACTTGTGAAACATAAATGAGCGTGCAACTGAAGGGCTTATAACACACTTATGAATGACGTGAGGTCCAAAGTTAAGATGCAACGTTATCTGGTCGTCCTTGAAGGCTTCAGCCTTCCACTTCCCAAGCTGGCTCCGTACTCTCAGTGCTAAGTAGAACTCAGGGTCTGCAGGGGCCCGGAATGCATGAGGAGGCCAGGCAGAGGGGGCTTGACTCAGTGTTTCTCTAAAGTGTTATTTACGTTCACTTAGTGTGAAGTCAAGAAAGACAAACATCATATGATATCACATGCATGGAATCTTAAAAAAATGATACAAATGAACTTATTTACAAAACAGAAATAGACTCACAGACATAGAAAACAAACTTATGGTTACCAAATGGGAAATGAGGGATAAATTAGAAGTTTGGGATTAACAGATACACACTACTATGTATAAAATAGATAAACAACAAGGACCTACTGTATAGCACAGGGAACTATATTCGATATCTTGCAATAACCTATAATGGAAAAGAATCTGAAAAACTATATATATATATGTATATGTGTGTGTGTGTGTGTGTGTGTGTATATGCTGAATCACTTTGCTCTGAACCTAACACAACACTGTAAATCAACTATACGTCAATAAAATCTTTTTTAATTAAAAAAAAAAGCATTCACTTAGTGACCATGCTGAATTACACATACTCTACTTTATATGGGTGTAGTGTTGGTTTAGAAACGTTTTTCAACTAGAACTTGAACAGACGATACCCCTGAAATTACTTTACTTTTTAACATTATGCCCCAGTTATGCCATCATTTAGGATATATAAGCCTCATAAATACTCCGTGACGTTAGCTGCAGGTTAACTTATCCCCATTTTACAGACCACACCTTACATATCCTATGCCAGTCTCATCTTCTCTATTTCTCATTTCAACTGCAAAATGCATTAAAGACTGAGCAATAAACCACCACGATCTGTGGTGGTGCTAAAATATAATTTAAGATCATTCCCTGAAAGACACTGAGATTCTTCAAATGCCCTTCCAGTGTGTGCATTAATGTCAAACTTCAGAGGCAGAGGAGGGGTTGGAAGTTCAGCGTATTAGATCATCACCAAAATCTGAGACTTTGCATAAAATAAATACGGCTTTCTTTGAAAGACCAAAATGTCAAAGCATGTTGCCGAAAATGGCAATTTCATCCTGAAGCCACATTATACATGTCATGGCAAAAAGCTACACACAGAGTAACTGAAAGAGGTCAAGTTCAAAGAACAAAGTTCACAGACCTTACAGCATGTTTTAGTGTCAGCTGCACTGAACACACTCTCGGTTTGAAAATAAGAGCTTTGTGAGCTGCCACTAGAACCAGAAGCATCCCTGAGAACATGAGTCTCCCAAAGAAACTTAGGTTGGCCATTTGCATCACCAGCACTGCTCTCTATCGGGTCCAGCTATCTCTGGGAATCACCTGAAATGAGCCAGAAACTGGGATCCCAATCCTTTCTGGTCATGGCTGCACACGATGGAGGGAGGATGCCTGAGTGCATGAAGTTCACATTCACGTATGCCTACCTGCCCACCTCCAGCTTCCAGGAGAGAAAGAGAAAGTGTCAAAATGGTAAAGCAATTATGTGTTTCTTTATTCTCCTCCATCTCCTTTCAGCACGTTCTCCATCATCCTCGACTTGCCTTCCTGGCTCTATCCCCAAAGCTGTGTCTTCATTTAGGATCTTACAGGTTCCTTGTGAGCTTTATCTAGAAATGAAAGGCTAATGGTTGGGTTACACACTGTGTCATTCTCTTCCCAAAAGGGATTTGAACACCTGTACATTATACATTTGTCAAAACCTACAGAACGCACAACACCAAGGGCGAACCCTCATGTAAACTGTGGACCTCGCTGTTTGGTCTAGGGTCTCCTTGCTCAATTCAGGAGATCTGGGCACATGTGGCTACTTACATTCAAATGTAAATTCAATTCAGTTAAACTAAAGTGTCACTTCCTCAGTCACATTAGCCACATTCCAAGAGATACACGTGGCTAGTGGCTACTGTATTGGACAGCACCGCACTGATACAGGACATTTCTATCACTGCAGAAAGAGCCACCACTAGTCCAGGGCAAGTACCTGCAAACTTTTTCTGTAAAGGGTTAGAAAGTAAATGTTTTAGGCTTTGTGGGCCACCACAAAGAAATGGTGTTCCGTCATAACTACTCAACACTGCCTTTCCAGTGGGAAAACAGCCATAGACAATATGCAAAGGAATGGGCACAGTGTGTTCCAATAAACTTTATTTACAAAAATTGGATTTGGTCTGCAGCCAATTTTGTCAAGCCCTGGTCTAGAGGAACCATTCCTAATCTAGGGACATTTGACGCCCAGGAGGTCTTAAGTTACTGCAGGGCATCTATCCACAGGCATCAAAAGCAGTAGCTATAGACTAAGTAAATAATATGTTTGCCATATACCTGGACCTTCATTTACCAGAATGTCTCTATATTATCATGACTGATAAAATACAAATCCATTTAAAACCATAACTTCTTTCAAAGGAGCATTTGTCGTTGTGTATTATTCTCAAGAAGTGAACCACGAATTTTATCTCTTTTATCATGTTTCTCTAATACAAGTAATGCATGTTTGGTTTAGAAAAATGAAAAAGCAAAATTATAAAAAAATAAGAGAGGAAAAGGAGATCATCTGAGTTTCTCCGCAGGAGACTTTTTTTAACCACTGTTAGTAGATAAATATAAATACATGATTCCTTTGTTCACAGCTATATTCTTAGTACCTGGAACAGTGCTGAACACGTGATAGGTGCTCAATAAATATCTGTCAAATGAAAAAATGACTGAATATTACAAAAGTAGGAGTGTTCATGAACAGACTTTAGGAATTCTATGACTTCACTACATTAGTAATGCTGGGTGTGTGTGAGATTTTGTGGCATGCTCTATAGTTTTTGAAGGATTATCAAAGTTATCTGTGACCTAAAAAAGTGGAGAACCCTTCAGTTATCCCCAGGCCTGGACCCACAGGCCTTGACATTTCTCACCATCAATGGCTGAACTCCCTAGAGAAGCAGATATTTTTCCCTGGGCAGTCTTCTGTAACTAACCAAACCCATCTATCTGAATTCAAAGTATCCCAGGTGGAACTGCTGCTGGGTATTAACATAATTCACTCAAGAAAAATGGGGAAGGAAGTTCTTATGTCTTTTTCTAAGCCTGGAGACATGGACCCAGCATATAGAAAAAGATTTCCTGTGGTCTTCCCAAGAAGTTCAAGCTTGTTTCACCTTCTTTGGGCCCTGTCAGTTCAGGAGGCTTGGGTGTGATCTTAATGAGGTCAGACCATAAGCCCAATCCCTATAACGACCAGCTAAGAGACAGGTGCCCCCACTGGTCTGCCTAAGGTCCAGCAGCAAACATGGTTCTTTTATCTCTGGGGGACCCTCCTGGGGATGCCCTCGCAGTGGGTAGACAGTGTCTGGGAAGGCAGAGAAAGGCACAGCATCCTCTTAGCTACAGTCAACGATGAAGACTTAACACAGAGACACGGGGCAAGTTATCTTCCTCAGAATGCTTTGATAATCTGGAAGAATGACTTGAGATTTATAGAAATCCATTTAGAGTTCTCTCAGGCATCTCTTCCCCAAGGAAGCAAGTTTAGGTTTCTTTTCTGCATCTTCACAATAGAGCACAGTCAAATCAGTGCAATTAATTGCTAAGAGTAAAGGGCTTTCTGATGCCTAATGACACCTTTAGGAAAGCAGCCTCCCTAGACACAGTTCTATTTATAGATCATGCATTTTTCTGGCCTCCCTCTCTTATCGCTGAGAGCATGGGGAGGAAGCAGGAATTTTTTGCTTCTGAGAAAATGATCACCTGCCCCTCTCGCTTATTCCCCACCTGGAATCCTAAACCAATTACGACATCCTAATCATTTCCAAGAGCAACCACTATGCTGTCACAAAGAGGATTACGACTTCAAACCCGGATACAGCTAAGAGCTACTCATCGGTTCAGAAACAAAAGGCCCTGCTTTTATGCAAATGCACATAAAGAATCTGCAGAAATAATGACCAAAACTGTAATCTACGATAAACAGATTTATGGCTAAAATGAGACGTGTGCTTCCAAATTCGCACACCAAAAAGCGGCGGATGATTCTTTAAAGGGACGTTATACCCCGATTCAAAACTATGATGAGAAAATCCCCTAAAATCTAACAGCTGCATTTCTCAAAACTGTTTGGAAGCCAACTTGTACCTTAAATGAGCCACAGCTGTAAAAAGAACTTGTTCGAGGCAGAATGCATCTCAAAGGACATTAAGTCAAACTCAGCTCCCGACCCCCTCCCCACCCACTGCCCTCATGGACAGAGCATTTATCCCCATCATTCTCAGTTCGTGGCAACGCTGATCTTCGTTACTCAGGACAAAAACCCTGAAATCGTCTCTTTCACTCCCCTCTGCTCTCACACCCCACATCTGATCTGTCAGCAAATTTGACTGCGTCAAAGTACATTCAAAGTCCTACCACTCCTTACCTCTCCCCTGCCACCATGTTAATCCAGGCTACTACCACCTGCAACCCAGAATGTTTAAATACCCGCACCCATCTCTCTGCCCCTGATTTTGCTCTGCCCTCAGGCTACACCCTATTAAGATAAAAGTCATTTCATATCACTCTGATCAACTTCCCCATGGCTTCCCTTCCAGGAATCAAGAGCCCCAAATAATCTTGCCTTCTTCCTGTCTCTCTTACATCATCTCCCACTAAGCTCTCCCTCACTCACTCTCCTCCAAGTTCATGACCTCCAGGGAGTTTCTTGAACATGCCTGCACCTCAAAGCCTCAGGGCCTTTGCACTCGCTGGTCCTTCTGTCTGGAATGCCCTTCCCCTCATATTCCCATGGCTGGCTCTCTCCTGTCACTATTTCCAAATGTCCCCTGCTCACTGAGGCCCTTCCTGACAACCCTTCTCAAAATCTCAGTTTCTGCTCCCATCACAATATTTCATATCTCTATCCACACTATTTTTTCCACTTAGCCCTTATCACTACCCAGCATACTTCATCATTTATCTTGTTCATCATCTATGTCTCACAATAGAATGTGAGCCCCATAAGGGCAAGGATTTTTGTCCCTTTCGTTCATGAATGCATCACTGCTCTAGTGCCTAGCACAGTGCACGGCACTCAACACTTGTTGAATCTATGAACTCTGAAAATACAGTAATCAGCACTCCGTTAATTACAAGTTAAAAACAAAACGTAATTGGAAAATAATTAGAAATGGCCTAAATGCCTATGAACATGAAACTGGTTAGATAATGATGCAGCCATAAAAAGATACACGATGCAGCCCTTAAAATAATGATGTAGAATTACTCACTAATGTGAAAGGATTACTACAACTGATTAAGTCAAACAGGAAGACTGCAAAAGAGTTAAGTACAGTATTATCGCGGTGTAAAGCATTACATAAATATTGTGTGTATACATCACCTATATTTATCGTAAAACTCCATTTGTGCATGTATTTGTGTGGCTAGATTGATGGTTGAGAGAGAGAGAGAAAGAGGAGAAAAGAGCTCAAACAATTATGGTGGAAGAATTTGAGAAGATTTTTGCTTTCTTTATGCCTTGGATTTCCTACAATGAGCAGCTTTGAAACAGAATTTTGTTAAGGGGAGTTTCCTCTTTTAACATTTACCAAGGGTTAGCTACCTGCAAAGAGCCCAACTAGACGTAACATCCCATAAACAGCAGCCTTCGAACCCTTTCAGTCCAACCCTCCGGAATATATTTGACAGCACGCTCTTCAGAATTCCAAAGGAAGATCTATGCCCTTCCCTGACAACAAAAGCACATGTAAGGAAATGATAAAAGATATGTAAGTCTAGCTCATTCATTAATATTTTGTGAACAAAGGGGGTCCTCAGAGCAAAAGCCCCTTTTCTACCTGGCCGGCCAACCTCACCTGTAGGCCTCATTCTGGTCAGGTTAGGTAACTGAGTTTGCTGACAAGCCCATGCACAGCCCACCTCCATGCCTTTGTGCTTGTCACGGCCATGCCTTGAATGCCCTGTCCTTCTAGGCAGGCTAGAATCCCCTTTCCTCCCCGAAGCTTTCTGACCCCCGACTCCCACGAATGCACGCTTCTAGTTATTCCTAACTAACACGGAGGATGTATCCCTTGGCGTTGTTGGTTGTCGTGCTTATTGCTTTTAATAACAACATAAACAATAATGTGTATTCTGCTCCCATGACAGGGCAAGTAGGGAGGAGGCATAAGACGAATGAGACAGGCTGGGCCTGGGCCTCGGATCATTTCAGATTCCCAGCCAGTCAGTACACTTCTAATTTGATTTCAATCTCCCTGTTTCCCAGCACAAAGCAGAGAGCATTTGTACAGTTGAGGAACTCCACAAATGGACGCTGCCAATAATGATGATGAGACCAGGCTGCCTCCAATCAGTGGGAAACGGCTTCCACATCTGTTTAAATCCAAGCCCCCTAGATCCAGGGGTGAGGGCTGAAGCTGGGGCCCGAGCTTCTCCATTCCCACCTGCACATGAGGCTCACCTAGGGAGCATTTTTTTTTTTTTTAAATGCTGACAATTAGGACCCAGACAAGTAAATCAGAAACTTCACTGGGGCCCGGGCATTGGTCCTCTTTCAAGGCTCTCCAGGTGACCCAACGGCAGCCAGGGCTGAGAACCACTGCTCTGGCCTGAAGGCTATTTGGCCACGTAGCAAGTGTGAGAGCTCCCTCCTCCTCTGTGCCCTACTCAGGCCTGGAACAAAATCACAAGGCATGGGACCAGCGCTGAGCCCCTTTTAGCCACTTTCAAGGAACTGTGGCACATCGGGGAGGAAAGGAAAACTGAATGTGTGGCTGCAGGGCATGAGTAATGACCACTTCCTCTCACCTCTGCCCCCCTCCCTGGCGTGGCTTCCTCGTGAAACCTAATCTTGGTCCTTGGGGCCTCAGCGACCAGCGCAGTGTGGGCATGCATGACACCCAACAAATGTGACTTGCCACAGGAGTCAGTGAGGCTCCACTGTTCACACCGGTGGCAACACATGAAGGCAGAGACACGCAAGATGATGGGGCAGACAAACCGCTTCAGGAGAGGCCACTGGCATCTGGGAAATGTCTGCCCTGCTGCACAGGATGGGCGAGAACGGCCGACCCACACTGCTGGTGAGTGTGTCGTTTGTCTGGAGATACTCGGGGCTGCAGACGGGGTCTTGGCTGCTTCTGGACGCTGGGCCTCACGCACCACGGCACAGGCTTTCCGTGTATTTTTAACGGCCAGAAGTTCCCTTCTCTACAGAGAGGAGTCATATATGCCGACTGACTTCATCTTCTTAAGAAGCATGTGCATGTGACAATGTTTCACCACCGACTGTGATGAGGCTTATTCTCAACCAAGGACTCTGAGGGAATCCAGGTGAGCTAAAATGGGAAGCAAATTGTAAAAAGCATCTCCAACTCTGGAAGCCTCGCCCCACAGGGAAAGCCAGCCCTTCAGCTGCCTCACAGACAGGGTGCTACAGCTTGGAGATTAAGAGCAGGAGCTGGACTTAGACCTCCCAGGTCCAACTCCCTTGCTACCTACTAGCTGTGTGACCTTGAGCGAGTTACTTAACTTCTCTGTGCCTTAGTTTCCTTTTCTGTAAAATGGGGATGATGATGAGGATAGCTCCATCATAGATTTGTTTGAGGAGTAAATACAGGGCAAGAGTCAAAGCATTTAACAAATGGAATGGCAGCAACATGCTGAATGACTGAATAAGGAAAGGATTCCAAGACTCACTCAGGGTTGAGAATGGCCCGAGGCTCCAGGTGACAGGAGTCTAAGGACCCAGGGTGGGATCAGCTGGCTACCCAGGACTGAGGAGAGGCACGACCCTTTTATCTCTCACAAGGCTCAGAAGTTCTAAGTCATGTTTCTCCCTTCCCAGAGCTCACTCCAGCCACAGAAGTCATCTCGACTTTTCCAGCTCAAATACGCATGCCTGATAGAGGCCCCTTAACCAGAGTAAGAGTCGACAGGTGGTGAATGCAAACTCTGCGCTGAGCCCCTTAATACCTTTAGTCCTCACACCAATCTTCTAAATCAGGTTTGCCAGATTTGGACGGGCGGGGGAAAAACTGAGGCGCTGGGACGCTAAGAAACTTGCCTAAGGTCTCACAGCTAGTAAGTGGAAATGCATAGATCCCATCCCAAGTGGGCTTTAAATGGGCCTTAAAGCTCATTGTTCTTAACCTTGATGGTGAGAAGACAAACACAATGACACAGTCAGAAAGACAATTCTTTCATCCCTTTCTTTAGAAGATGGCCTCTCTGTTGGATCTTTTCACCATCAAAAAATGCCTAGTTCCCCCTTTTCTTGACAAGATACTAAGCAAAAAGTTCAAACTACTTTAGGGACCAAAGGCTAACCAAATGGGCACAAACATTGCAATTGTCAAGCTCACAAGCCTTCTGAGGACTCGAGGGAACACCCAAGTCTTCCAGCTGTGAGCTCAAGCTCCGTGCTACAAAAGACCAGAAGCTTCAGAGGAAAGGCTGTTGAGTCTGTCAACGAGGGTCTCTCTTCCTAAAGAAAACCTAACGGGACCCATTGCATTTTGGGACAGGTACTCAAATGCCAATTTACTTTTAGAGTGACTCTCCTATGCTCTCGTTCTAAATACAGTGGTCCACTAGGATCACCATATCTCTTGATTTTATGCTATTTCCAAGCCTGCTGCTTTGCACTTTATTTTCTAGAGATGAGTAAGAATCACATTTTGTAGTCTCTGACAATTCTCTCCAACCATCACAGTCACCATTTTTTTGCAATTGCTTAAAACTTGGTAAAAACTGTTCATTTTTTTTTTTGGCACAGTATCTCATATTCAAGCTTGGATCCAAGGTAAGCATTTCTGGCACATATGGTTAAAAAAAAAATATCTCTTTAACTGAATTAAGACAGCATGGAAAATACACATTCATTTAGCCCATTTCCAAAAGTTGATTTCTAGCAGTTTAACAATATTTGACAGTATTATTCTTAGCACATGTGGTAGAGTTGGTGCATTGCTCTCTATAAGGTAACAGATATTGTAAAATCAAGATGCGCTGTGAATCAGACAGACTTAAAGTAGCGAAGTTCCAGATGTCTTGTACAGGCTTCTGAAGGGTGGGCTCAGCTTTGGTTGTAAAACAACCGGACAACATGGAACAGGTCTGAAGAGGGAAGACACATTTTAGTCCCCAATACATTTCCATTTTCCATTGAGTGACAAGGGATGCCTGTCCTACTCTGAATGAAAAATTTTTAAACTCAGACAAAGCATTTATTCAAATAAGTGGAAGCTAAAGAAAGACTTGAATGGTTTAATGAATCCACACACTTGGGGGTGTTTCCCCCAACTAAATTAATTCAAGCCAACTTAGATATATGGGTGCACAAGCTTCTTATTGTTAAAACACCCAATTATTGATTTTTCAACCCCATTTCCATCCTGAAAATAGGCTGTAAGAAAGGATGGCCAGCCATCATCGTATATTGTTTACAAATGTATCGGATGTTGAGTCTGTATGTCACTCACGTAGGGGATACCATGTTGTTGGCTCAATGAATTGTCATTGGAGGGATAAATGGACAGACAGACAGATGGACATCTCATACCACCCCACATTGTGATCATACCGAAGTCCTAACCAGAAGGTCTGAGAGAGCTTATGCAACAAGAGGTGTTTTAACTAAATTTAAAATAAACCTGTAATCCCTCTCAAGTACCTAACCTCTTTTAAAAAGCCAAAATCTAATAAAATAATTTTTTGAAACTATGGACAGTAGAGAAATCCTACTGACACTGCACACTTGTGGATGTTGGCATAGCCATATTCTGCAGCTTCTGACAACCCTATTCAACCATCACAGTTGCTGTTTTTTTAATTGCTCAAAATATAACAAGTGAAATCTCATACTTGTTGACTGGAAAAAAAAGAAAGTACAACCTAAAAGCTGAGAATTATATTTTATTCGGTGGACAAACTGAGGACCTCAGCTCGGAAGATGCTCTCTCAGAGAGCACTGAGGGACTGGCCCTAGGAGGTAAGGGAGGAGACAGGATAGATAGGAGATTTTGCGGAAAAACTCCAGGTAGTTGGAACATCAAAAGATGAAAGAAAACCAGACATCTCAAATTAAGGAATTTGGCGCTTTTCTAACTGAGGGAAGACGCAAGAGTCTGGGCTCACTGAAATCATTCCTTTGATATGCACCTTAACTATCTAGGGCCAGGATCCTGTTTTTTGCCCATCCTGAATCCTCTCAGAGTGCACCGTCAGGGTACGGCTACAGTGGCTGACGGCGCCACGGCTGCAACATCCTGTGTTTACTGATATGGCAGGCGACATCCTTTGTCCACATAGTTCATCACTAATCCTTAACTGCTGGCACACACGGACAACTTTAGTCTGATCCCTAGACTCTGGTAAAATGCTCCTTTCCAACTCACTCTGAATCATATCTTGGAATGAAATAGCTTCTGGGACTGGGTTATGGCTCTGGAGTTCCCAGGCAGTTCTGTGCCAAAAGCCTGATTAAAACACATCATCCTAAATCACACGGAGACTCTTTATCTTGGCATCTGACCATTCCTGGGCAGACATCCTGGGAATCTCTGCTCCAGGACTAAAGGTCATCTTGGCATTAAAAGTCCCCCCATGTCTCATAGGTACCAGCAGTTTGTCTCCGGTTCCAGTGCTCTTGTCACCTGCTTTTACTTGTTCACGCTAATTAAAAACACAGCCTTAGTCTGCCCTTCTCGTCTCCCCACCAGCTAGAAAAGGTCTGCCATTCTCACTGACACACCTGCAGCCAAGTGGGCAAAGCAGAAAAGGTAGGATTACATCCACGTAGGGCTTTTTCTCTATGCCACCATGACACCCTGTCATCTCTTGTCTCCCACTGAGAAGAAGAAAACTTCCCACTCCTCCTTAAGGAGAAAGAAAAAGTCCCCTCCCCGTAGGCATCTCCAGTAAAAGCTGGGCTATTAGACGCTGCTTTTAAATACAAGGGCACTTCTCAAAGCAGCCAAGGGAGCAAACTAAAACTTCCACTGCCCACCTTGGACACAGGCTGCTTTAACAAGAGCTTCCGAAAACCGATTTCCACCAGAACTTTTCAAGTACACCTGAGAAAACAAGGATCTCCAGCACCAGAGGCAGGCTTGAGGAATAGTGGCAAATACCTACCCATAGTTCCCCATTCCTGCTCCTGGGATGTTTGGACATGCGTGGGTCTACCCACCCCGAGAAGACTGTCATCCAAAACTGGAGGGAAGGTTAGAAAATGTCATTTCCAAAAAATAAAGTGACGTGAAATTGATCACATCAGCCAGTTTCATAAACACACCAACTTCAGAAATGATTTTTAAGATCCAAAGGAAATGGTCATCTATAGGGAGTTAGAAAAAAAAGGGCTGATGAATGAGACTGATACTGTTTACTCACTACTGTCCAAAGGACAGATGCCTGTCTATGAACTCCAGAGGAGTAGGAATAGTGCCTCTGTCTTCAGCACATGGCATCAAGCACTTAGTAGGTGCTCAACAAATACTTGCAAATGGCAGGTGTGAATATGCAGGATGTGGGGGAGAAATGTGTGTGTGTATATAAGTACACACACACACACACACACACACACACACAGCTGTCCAGAGGCAATTCTCCAGGCCTCCCCAGAGCTCAAGACTCCTCCAGAACCACTGCCCTGATTCTCTCACAGTCATCGTTCAACTCTCTGATTTAGAATTAGGTTGCCTAGATGCCTTCATACTCCCCAAGTCACCCTAGAAAAAGGATATAAATACATCAATCCCTAAAATGTTTAATTATAAATTAATACATTGGAATGCTGGTTTTATAACCAGTGTTTTTAGGTCTGGTAAATACCAATTTCTTCCTCAGAGAATGTGGTGAACTGTTAAATGAAGTTTCTGGATTTGCCAAGCTGAGAACCAGGCTCAGCCTCATTTGCCAGCCAGCTAATCGCTCTTTTCTTTAATATCCTTTAATACAAAAGCCATCAAGGTCAAGCAGTGCCTGAATTAGGTTTGGCAGTCTCTGCGCGCAGTGTTACTATTTCCTCCCCTCTCTGGGGTTCAAACACATGACCCCCAGCAAGATTCCACCCTGAGCATCACTCATACCACCTCATCAGGGAAGAGGCGCCAACAACATGTCGTGAAAAAGAAGGAGTGTATTAGTACGTCTCAGCTGTCAATCACAGATCATCAAGCTCACAAGCAAGAAACAACACTTTGGACTTCCCTGGTGGCGCAGTGGTTGAGAGTCCGCCTGCCGATGCAGGGGACACGAGTTCGAGCCCTGGTCCGGGAAGATCCCACATGCCGCGGAGCGGCTGGGCCCGTGAGCCATGGCCGCTGAGCCTGCGCGTCTGGAGCCTGTGCTCCGCAACAAGAGAGGCCGCGACGGTGAGAGGCCCGCGCACCGCAATGAAGAGGGGCCCCCACTCGCCGCAACTAGAGAAAGCCCTCGCACAGAAACGAAGATCCAACACAGCCCTAAATAAATAAATAAATAAATATTTTTTTTAAAAAGAAACAACCCCTTTTTTTGATGAGTAAAATTTTACATATTGATGGAAAGATGGGAGGGATGAAGAGGTCAATAAATAATCTTGTAGAGGAAAAAATAGTTATTTTAAAAATAGGTTTCCTTCATTAAAATAAAGTCCCAGATAACGGTAAATCTCATTCTGCTCTCAAGTGCCAAGAAGTTCCTACCTGCCAAATTCTGTATCAGATACTAGGGGGACACAAGGAAAAAATGTATAGCTCATGCCTTCAAGGAGCTTATAATTGTGTCAGTGCCAAAAAACATGCAAAAGGAAAGAAAAAATTAATCCAAAAGTAAAAATTAAATACCAGTAAAAGAAAACAATGCAAAAGATACCAAAAAGCAGTAGCTGATTAAATGTAAGGTAAGTGCTGGATATCACTGTTTAGATGTTGGAGATCAGGGTCCTTAAGGCTCAAATATTTACAGGAAGTTTCATGAGAAAAGCAGATCCTAATCCAGTTTGAAGAAGGTGTAAGATCTACAAACAGGAGAGGAGAGTGAGAAGGCCTTCTGGGGTGAGGAAGCTGGCACAAGCATGGGTGTGGGGCAGGCATGCCCTTGGCATGTTCTGGGTACACCGCTGACTGGAGGTGTGGACTCACATTGGCCAGAATTGGGAGGTCCTCAGTGACAGCCTACAAATTGTAGACTTTAGGCTGTTCACCACGGTAAAGGGTTTGCAGAAAGGATGTGGTGCAGGAAAGCAGTGTTTTCAAGAGATTCATCTAGCAGAGAGCAGTGGCAAGATCAGCTCCCACGCAACAGCAAAACTTCAGGCGTAACTGGACTGCATCACAGATGGCAAGCAACGTGGAAGGGACATTCAGAAAAAAGCTATCAGCCCTTGGCAACCGACTGGATACACGCCTCTAAAACAGAACCAAGTATCAAGAATGGGCTTTGGCTCTCATGGTTGAGGAACATCAGGAAGGCAACTCAAGTGTGGATGGAGAATGACTGGATGAGTTTGAAGCAGACTGAGTCTGAGATGATAATGTGATACGTGGGTAGAAATGACCAGTAAGCACCTGGTTCATCTTCTGCTGGAACTCAATGAGACTAGGGCACAGCCTGGGAATATCTGAATAGAGCAGGCAACTTGGCCATTAGGGTGACTGAGACCTCAGAGGGAAGACGGTGAGCACTGAAGAACAGAGTGAGCATCTAGGAAGAGTGGGGAGAGATGAGAGCCACTGATGGAGACAAAGCAGGAGTAGTTACAGAGGCAGGAGGGAAAGCAAGATCAGAGAGTGGGGTGGTGGCCACAGGAACAGCATCAAGCACTGTTGAGAAGGAAAGAAGGAAGATGCCCAAGAAAAGGACACAGGACCTAAGCCAACTGGCTCTTCAGAGAGCATCACTCCAGTATACTGGTGAGGATGAAAGCTAGATCCCAAGGGGCCGGGGAGACATGGGGATGGGGATGTAGTGGAAGGAGATGGCTGATACGAGGCACCACACGTTTGCTCACGTGATCACGAACACAGCAGTGCGTGCAAGATGGTAGTGCATGCAGACACAGCCCCCAGAGTCCCATCCCTGCCCCATCAGGAGGAATGCTCTCCTGTTTTCAAGAGAGTAGAGACATCCCAAGAGCCTGCCTCCTGACAAGGGTCCTGCAGGAGAAAACTATCCCACGATACCAACAATGTGCAGGGTGCAGGCCTGAAAACTCAATCGGAGGGCGGAGGCCATACGGCTGCTCTTTCTTCCCTGCAATGCTGATTCCAGCTGGCAAGGGTTAAAGCTTTCCAAGAAGAGATGAGAGAAGGAATCTCCTGGGTTTCCAGGCGAGAAGCTCTGGCTGTTGCAACTAAATGAGAGAAAAGTCAGGTGGTGGTGATACTCCACTGAAACGGCTGCACCGCAAGCAAGCAGAACTTTTTGCTCGGTTTGTTTTCACCTCATTGCTCTCAGATCTCGCTGGCATTGTTTCCTGGAAGCGCTAACTGGTTCCTATCTGCTCCTTATCAGGAACTGGATTTAACTCAGTGATTTTTGCACTTACTGATTTTCCTTGTCTCATCAGGGGGCTCCTAGGCAACGTGCGTCTCTACATCTTTCCAAAATTAGACCCTCCCTCCAAAGACACACATCAATAATGCAGAAAGTGAAAATGCAGACTTTTCAAAAGAAAAGCATAAAAATATGTCCAGAATGCCTATATGTGTCCACTGAAAGCCACACTTACGTTCTTCTTTCAGACTGTCAACTTGCAGCGCGAACTCGGTAGCAGTATTTTTATCTCTGGAGGGCAGCTAAAGTCCCCGGAGGGAAAGCATTTCAGCAAAGGGCCAATGGCATTTGGAGCCCCCAACCATTTTGGGGCACAGGACTTTCTTTAGCAATTGTGTATGAATGAACCTACTGGTTCTGCTAAAAATCCATAGTCTCCTTGAAAGAAAATGTCTGTGGTTCATATTCACAAGTTAGCAGGAAGCATGGGGCATTTTCAGGAAAGCTGATAATGAAGCTTCAGTGTCCTGGGCAAGATTCAATTCTATAAAGTGGGAGGAGACAGATAATCCGGGGAAGGACAGGGGGCATGTGGGTAAGAGCGAACCTGACTTCCAGGGTGATCCTGGAGCATGAGTGATCTCACCACCCAGTAGCCTGCAGAGCAGTGAAAAGGAAGCTTCTCTTTTTAGTGAGCTTCGTGGTTGCCAAAAAGAACACGGTGAGGACAGGAAGAAGCAGAACTCGTGGCAAGGTCTTCTCTGACACTCCTTAGCAGCTGGAAACCTTCCTTCCCACTCGCTCAAATGCTTGATGCTGCTTCACTTCTGATTATTTTCTTAATGACTCTGATGCCTCCAAATGGATAAAAAGTAATACTTTACTCTGTCTTCTCCCTCGAAGATTTAATAACTAGCCCAAATTTGAACATCTCTTCCTTGAAGCTTTAGAACGTTTATCTAAAAAGAAGTGATGCCATTCTGATCAATCTGCGGTGTCTTTTGTTAATATAAGCAAAAATACAATAAAGAGCTAACTCTGCTCAAATGAGATCTTTGAGAAGTTTTTCTTTAAAAGGCTTCCACCTGCTTCAGGAACTGCATTTGCTGCCCTACCTGGACCACCCGTAGAGCAGTGAAATTCTACTGCTTAGCTGTTACCCTACAGGATCTGCAGTTCATCTTCTCATGAATGCAAAATCACAGGAGCAAATTCAGAAACTGTTTTGGAATATGTTACCTCTGGAGACTGAATTTGCAAGCTGAAGACTGGGATGGTTTACCTTAAAAATCTTTATACTGGAGGAATGCTCAGAAACTCTTGTCTCCCAAATGACCTCTCAGGGCCTTGAAAATATCTAGGGGTTAGGGCTTTATTTCCCAAGTCAAAGGCAGCGTGTTGTCTCTGCTATTTTAGCTTTCCTTGGGAAACGAGTACCTACTCATTCTCAGCCACAGGAACATCTTCATATTGACTCCAAGGTTCTCGCAGAGATGTAAGTCCCTTTCTTCTGAAAGTAGAGCACATGAGCAGCTTGCAAGAGAAACCCACTCACTAAGACAGGGAATCTGGGAAGAAGAGCAAGTTGGGTTTGGGGACAGGGAGGGGGCGGAAAAGCGAAGATTCGTTAAGTTTGGAAATTTAATGCTAAGTCTGCAATAAACCATCCAAACATTGAGTAAATATATTCACCCCGATTCAGAAGAGAGCTCCAGGTTGGAGATACACGTTGAGGACTAGGGTCATCGACATGTGGATGGTAACTGAAGGTGTGGGGATAAATAAGGTCACCCAGGGAGAGTTTATCAAGTAGAGGGAACAGGGCTCAACCTTGAGGCAGGGGTGGCAGAAGAGCAGAGAAGCCCCCACTTGAGAAGGGAGAAAGAAAACTGGGAGAGGAGATGCCATGGAATCTGAGGGGATTTGGTGCTTTGAAAACCAGGAAACTCAGACAGGGTCAAAAGCTGCAGAAGAGGTAAACAAGAAAGGAAAAGAGATTTGACACATGGGAAGTCCTTGGTGAACTTGGCGAGCAATGATAGTTTTTAAACTTACTATTCCCTAATCAAAGCCATCCTATTCCCACCATCCAGAATAAGCATGTCCTGGGGAATTCCCAGGATTCCTCCAAGCTTTCACTGCCGAGGGCCCAGATTCGATCCCCGGTCAGGATACTAAGATCCCATGAGCATGGCCAAAAAATAAATAAATGAACAACAAACAAAAAAAGAATAAGCGTGTCCTCTCTTTGTGGTTCTCTCTTTCTCAACCTCAGCTTTGGACTGTACTTCATCTGTATGGATCTGTACATCTTTTGAGGACCTGTAACCTGACCCTGAATGTCCTGTGTCATAGCCTCTCTTCTCCCTCTGAAATCCCAGTTCCACCTTCCGATGACTGCTCAAACCTGGTCCTCATTCTCCCTTAGAGTCTTTTCAAACCGTCCCACCTCAGACAGGTGACACATGAAAATATACTATCAATGGATGTTAAAGCTAAATGAACAAAATCAAACCAGAAGAATAATCAAAGGACTTTCTCTAAAGCAAAATACAAATGGTAGAAAATCGCAAAGAATGGAATAGATTGGACAGTATAATCTAAAATAATCTAAAACAGCAAATCAAACCAAGCATAAAAATAAGAATTCATGGAACAAAGTGAGAAACAAATTTGCAGCAAATAGCATAAGGTTAAGTTCCTTAATTTATATTTTTTAAACATAAAAAAATCAGTTAGAAAACCAATAACAGCCCAGTTGGGCAAAGAATAATAGCCAAGACACAAAGCATTCAGATACAAATAGATAATAAAATATGAAAGAAAAACATTCTAATAATCAAATAATTTAAAACTAAAAGTCTTTTTTTTTGCTTAATAAGTTGGACAGCTCCTTAAACATAATACTCAGTTATACTAAGAGTTTAGAGAAATAGGTATTTGCCTATACTTCTTGTGGGTAGTGCCCCAATAATCCCATTTCTCTAAATCAATCCCAAAGAAATGATACAAATAAGATCTATGTGCAGGCCCTGAACCAAGATGGCAGAGTACAAGGATGTGCTCTCACTCCCTCTTGCAAGAACACCAGAATCACAACTAGCTGCTGGACAATCATCGACAGGAGGACACTGGACCTCACCAAAAAAGATACCCCACATCCAAAGACAAAGGAGAAGCCACAATGAGACGGTAAGAGGGGCACAATCACAGTAAAATCAAATCCTATAACTGCTGCGTGGGTGACTCACAGACTGGAGAACGCATACCACAGAAGTCCACCCACTGGAGTGAAGGTTCTGAGCCCCACGTCAGGCTTCCCAATCTGGGGGTCCGGTCGGGTCCGGCAATGGGAGGAGGAATTCCTAGAGAATCAAACTTTGAAGGCTAGCGGGATTTGATTGCAGGACTTCGACAGGACTGGGGGAAACAGAGACTCCACTCTTGGAGGGTACACACAAAGTGATGTGTGCTCTGGGACCCAGGGGAAGGAGCAGTGATCCCAGGGGAGACTGAACCAGACCTACCTGCTAGTGTTGAAGGGTCTCCTGCGGAGGCGGGGGGTGGCTGTGGCTCACCATGGGGACAAGTACACTGGCAGCAGAAGCTCCGGGAAGTACTCCTTGGTGTGAGCCCTCCCAGAGTCCGCCATTAGCTCCACCAAAGAGCCCGGGTAGGCTCCAGTGTTGGGTCGCCTCAGACCAAACAACCAACAGGGAGAGATCCCAGCCCCACCCATCAGTAGACAAGCAGATTAAAGTTTTACTGAGCTCTGCCCACCAGAGCAGCAGCCAGCTCTACCTACCACCAGTCCCTCCCAGCAGGAAACCTGCACAAGCCTCTTAAATAGCCTCATGCACCAGAGGGCAGACAGCAGAAGCAAGAAGAACTACAATCCTGCAGCCTGTGGAACAAAAACCATATTCACAGAAAGATACACAAGATGAAAAGGCTGAGGGCTATGTACCAGATGAAGGAACAAGATAAAACCCCAGAAAAACAACTAAATGAAGTGGAGATAGGCAACCTTCCAGAAAAGGAATTCAAAATAATGATAGTAAAGATGATGCAGGACCTCGGAAAAAGAATGGAGGCAAAGATCAAGAAGATGCAAGAAATGTTTAACAAAGACCTAGAAGAATTAAAGAACAAACAAACAGAGATGAACAATACAATAACTGAAATGAAAAATACACTAGAAAGAATCAATAGCAGAATAACTGAAGCAGAAGAACGGATAAGTGACCTGGAAGACAGAATGGTGGAATTCACTGCTGTGGAACAGAATAAAGAAAAAAGAATGAAAAGAAATGAAGACACCCTAAGAGACCTCTGGGACAACATTAAACACAACATTCGCATTATATGGATCCCAGAAGGAGAAGAGAGAGAGAAAGGACCAGAGAAAATATTTGAAGAGATTATAGTCGAAAACTTCCATAACATGGGAAAGGAAATAGCCACCCAAGTCCAGGAAGTGTAGAGAGTCCCACACAGGATAAACCCAAGGAGAAACACACCGAGACACATGGTAATCAAATTGGCAAAAATTAAAGACAAAGAAAAATTATTGAAAGCAGCAAGGGAAAAATGAAAAATACCATACAAGGGAACTCCCATAAGGTTAACAGCTGATTTCTCAGCAGAAAATCTACAAGCCAGAAGGGAGTGGCATGATATACTTAAAGTGATGAAAGGGAAGAACCTACAACCAAGATTACTTTACCCAGAAAGGATCTCATTCAGAGTCGATGGAGAAATCAAAACCTTTACAGACAAGCAAAAGCTAAGAGAGTTCAGCACCACCAAACCAGCTCTACAACAAATGCTAAAGGAACTTCTCTAAGTGGGAAACACAACAGAAGAAAAGGACCTGCAAAAACAAACCCAAAACAATTAAGAAAATGGTCAAAGGAACATACATATCGATAATTACCTTAAACGTGAACGGATTAAATGCTCCAACCAAAAGACACAGGCTTGCTGAATGGATACAAAAACAAGACCCATAAATACGCTGTCTACAAGAGACCCACTTCAGACCTAGGGACACATACAGACTGAAAGTGAGGGGATGGAAAAAGATATTCCATGCAAATGGAAATCAAAAGAAAGCTGGAGTAGCAATACTCACATCAGATAAAATAGACTTTAAAATAAAGAATGTTACAATAGACAAGGAAAGACACTAAGTAATGATCAATGGATCAATCCAAGAAGAAGATATAACAATTTTAAATATATATGCACCCAACATAAGGGCACCTCAATACATAAGGCAACTGCTAACAGCTACAAAAGAGGAAATCGACAGTAACACAATAATAGTGGGGGACTTTAACACCTCACTTACACCAATGGACAGATCATCCAAAATGAAAATAAATAAGGAAACAGAAGCTTTAAATGACACAATAGACCAGATAGATTTAACTGATACTTAAAGGACATTCCATCCAAAAACAGCAGATTACACTTTCTTCTCAAGTGCACATGGAACATTCTCCAGGATAGATGACATCTTGGGTCACCAATTAAGGCTCAGTAAATTTAAGAAAATTAAAATCATATCAAGCATCTTTTCTGACCACAACGCTATGATATTAGAAATGAATTACAGGGAAAAAAACGTAAAACACACAAACACATAGAGGCTAAACAATACGTTACTAAATAACCAAGAGATCACTGAAGAAATCAAAGAGGAAATCCAAAAATACCAAGAGACAAATGACAATGAAAACATGACGATCCAAAACCTATGGGATGCAGCAAAAGCAGTTCTAAGTGGGAAGTTTAGAGCTATACAAGCCTACCTCAAGAAACAAGAAAAATCTCAAATAAACAATCTAACCCTACACCTGAAGGAACCAGAGAAAGAAGAGCAAACAAAACCCAAAGTTAGTAGAAGGAAAGAAATCATACAGATCAGAGTAGAAATAAATGAAATAGAAGCAAAGAAAACAATAGCAAAGATCAATAAAACTAAAAACTGGTTCTTTGAGAAGACAAACAAAATTGATAAACCATTAGCCAGACTCATCAAGAAATAGAGGGAGAGGACTCAAACCAATAAAATTAGAAATGGAAAAGGAGAAGTTACAACAGACACCGCAGAAATACAAAGCATCCTAAGAGACTACAACAAGCAACTCTATGCCAATAAAATGGACAACCTGGAAGAAATGGAAAATTCCTAGAAAGGTATAACCTTCCAAGACTGAACCAGGAAGAAACAGAAAATATGAACAGACCTAGCACAAGTAATGAAATAGAAACTGTGATTAAAAATCTTCCAACAAACAAAAGTCCAGGACCAGATGGCTTCACAGGTGAATTCTATCAAACATTTAGAGAAGAGCTAACACCCATCCTTCTCAGATTCTTGCCAAAAATCGCAGAGGAATGAACGCTCCCAAACTCATTCTACGAGGCCACCATCATCCTGATACCATAACCAGACAAGGATACTCCAAAAAAAGAAAATTACAGACCAATATCACTGATGAATATAGATGCAAAAATCCTCAACAAAATACTAGCAAACAGAATCCAACAGCACATTAAAAGGATCATACACCACGATCAAGTGGGATTTATCCCAGGGATGCAAGGATTTTTCAATGTACGTAAATCAATCAATGTGATACACCATATTAACAAATTGCAGGATAAAAACCATATGATCATCTCAATAGATGTAGAAAAAGCTTCTGACAAAATTCAACCCCATTTATGATAAAAACTCTCCAGAAAGTGGGAAGAGAGGGAACTTACCTCAACATAATAAAGGCCATATATGACAAACCAACAGCAAACTTCAACCTCAATGGTGAAAAACTGAAGCATTTCCTCTAAGATCAGGAACAAGACAAGGATGTTCCACTCTCACCACTATTATTCAACATAGATCTGGAAGTCCTAGCCACAGCAATCAGAGAAGAAAAAGCAATAAAAGGAATCCAAATTGGAAAAGAAGAAGTAAAACTGTCACTGTTTGCAGATGACATGATACTATACACAGAGAATCCTAAAGATGCCACCAGAAAACTACTAGAGCTAATCAATGAATTTGGTAAAGTTGCAGGATACAAAATTAATGCACAGAAATCTCTTGCATTCCTATACACTAATGATGAAAAACCAGAAAGAGAAATTAAGGAAACACTCCCATTTACCACTGCAACAAAAAGAATAAAATACCTAGGAATAAACCTACCTAGGGAGACAAAAGACCTGTATGCAGAAAACTATAAGACACTCATGAAAGAAATTAAAGATGATACAAACAGATGGAGAGATATACCATTTTCTTGGATTGGAAGAATCAATATTGTGAAAATGACTATACTACCCAAAGCAATCTACAGATTCAGTGTAATCCCTATCAAATTACCAGTGGCATTTTTTACAGAACTAGAACAAAACATCTTCAAATTTGTATGGAGACACAAAAGACCCCGAATAGTCAAAGCAGTCTTGAAGGAAGAAAGCAGAGCTGGAGGAATCAGACTCCCTGACTTCAGACTACACTACAAAGCTACAGTAATCAAGACAATATGATATTGTCACAAAGACAGAAATATAGATCATGCAACAAGATAGAAAGCCTAGAGATAAACCCATGCACGTATGGTCAACTAATCTATGACAAAGGAGGCAAGGATACGCAATGGAGAAAAGACAGTCTCTTCAATAAGTGGTGCTGGGAAAACTGGGCAGCTACACGTAAAAGAATGAAATTAGAACACTCCCTAACACCATACACAAAAATAAACTCAAAATGGATTAGAGACCTAAATGTAAGACCGGACACTATAAAAGTCTTAGAGAAAAACATAGGAAGAACACTCTTTGACATAAATCACAGCAAGATCTTTTTTGATCCACCTCCTAGAGTAATGGAAATAAAAACAAAAATAAACAAATGGGACCTAATGAAACTTCAGAGCTTTTGCACAGCAAAGGGAACCATAAACAAGATGAAAAGACAACCCTCAGAAGGGGAAAATATTTGCTACCAAACCAACAGACAAAGGATTAATCTCCAAAATATATAAACAGCTCATGCAGCTCAGTATTAAAAAAACAAACAACACAATCCAAAAATTGGCAGAAGACCTAAATAGACATTTCTCCAAAGAAGACACACAGATGACCAAGAAGCACATGAAAAGCTGCTCAACATCACTAATTATTAGAGAAATGCAAATCAAAGCTACAATGAGGTATCACCTCACACCCGTATGAATGGGCATCATCAGAAAATCTACAAACAACAAATGCTGGAGAGGGTGTGGAGAAAAGAGGACTCTCTTGCACTGTTGGTGGGAATGTAAATTGATACAGCCACTATGGAGAACAGTACGGAGTTTCCTTAAAAAACTAAAAGTAAAATGACCATATGATCCAGCAACCCCACTACTGGGCACAGACCCAGAGAAAACCATAATTCAAAAAGACACATGCACCCCAATGTTCACTGCAGCACTATTTACAATAGCCAGGTCATGGAAGCAACCTAAATGCCCATCGATAGATGAATGGATAAAGAAGATGTGGTACATATATACAATTGAATATTACTCAGCCATAAAAAGGAATGAAATTGGGTCATTTGTTGAGACATGGATGGATCTAGAGACTGTCATACAGAGTGAAGTGAGTCAGAAAGAGAAAAACAAATGTCGTATATTAACGTATATATGTGGAACCTAGAAAAATGGTACAGATGAACTGGTTTGCAGAGCAGAAATTGAGACACATATGTAGAGAACGAACGTATGGACACCACGGGGGGAAAGCGGCAGGGGGTGGTGGTGTGATGAATTGGGCGATTGAGATTGACATATATACACTGATGTGTATAAAATTGATGACTAATAAGAACCTGCTGCATAAAATTGAAAAACTAAAAGAAATCAATGTGCATATGGTCACCTTATCTTTGATAAAGGAGGCAGGAATGTACAGTGGAGAAAGGACAGACTCTTCAATAAGTGGTGCTGGGAAAACTGGACACGTACATATAAAAGTAGGAGATTAGATCACTCCCTAACACCACACACAAAAATAAGCTCAAAATGGATTAAAGACCTAAATGTAAGGCCAGAAACTATCAAACTCTTAGAGGAAAACATAGGCAGAACACTCTATGACATAAATCACAGCAAGATCCTTTTTGACCCACCTCCTAGAGAAATGGAAATAAAAACAAAAATAAACAAATGGGACCTAATGAAACTTCAAAGCTTTTGCACAGCAAAGGAAACCATAAACAAGACCAAAAGACAACCCTCAGAATGGGAGAAAATATTTGCAAATGAAGCAACTGACAAAGGATTAATCTCCAAAATTTATAAGCAGCTCATGCAGCTCAATAACAAAAAAACAAACAACCCAATCCAAAAATGGGCAGAAGACCTAAATAGACATTTCTCCAAAGAAGATATACAGACTGCCAACAAACACATGAAAGAATGCTCAACATCATTAATCATTAGAGAAATGCAAATCAAAACTACAATGAGATTATCATCTTACACTGGTCAGAATGGCCATCATCAAAAAATCTAGAAACAATAAATGCTGGAGAGGGTGTGGAGAAAAGGGAACACTCTTGCACTTCTGGTGGGAATGTGAATTGGTACAGCCACTATGGAGAACAGTATAGAGGTTCCTTAAAAAACTACAAATAGAACTACCATATGACCCAGCAATCCCACTACTGGGCATATACCCTGAGAAAACCATAATTCAAAAAGAGTCATGTACCAAAATGTTCATTGCAGCTCTATTTACAATAGCCCGGAGATGGAAACAACATAAGTGTCCATCATTGGATGAATGGATAAAGAAGATGTGGCACATATATACAATGGAATATTACTCAGCCATAAAAAGGAACGAAATTGAGCTATTTGGAATGAGGTGGATAGACCTAGAGTCTGTCATACAGAGTGAAGTAAGTCAGAAAGAGAAAGACAAATACCGTATGCTAACACATATATATGGAATTTAAAGGGAAAAAAATATCATGAAGAACCTAGGGGTAAGACAGGAATAAAGACACAGACCTACTAGAGAATGGACTTGAGGATATGGGGAGGGGGAGGGGGAGGCTGTGACAGAGTGAGAGAGTGGCATGGACATATATACACTACCAGACGTAAGGTAGATAGCTAGTGGGAAGCAGCCACATAGCACAGGGAGATCAGCTCGGTGCTTTGTGACCGCCCGGAGGTGTGGGATAGGGAAGGTGGGAGGGAGGGAGACGCAAGAGGGAAGAGATATGGGAACATATGTATATGTATAACTGATTCACTTTGTTATAAAGCAGAAACTAACACACCATTGTAAAGCAATTATACTCCAATAAAAAAATCAATGTGCAAATATATTAAGTGTAGCATTATTTATAGTAGCAAAAACTTGTAAACCTTATATATTTCATATATTGATACTTTAGAGGACTAATAAAATGTAGGCTTTTTAATTACGTACTCAATATTTTCCCAGAGGTGCAAAAGAGAAAAGATAAATCTCTTAATCTATTAAAAACATTTATAAATCAAGAATAATTCTATAAAAATGACAAGACATGGATAGGCAATTCACAGAAAAATAATAAATATTTTAAGTTATCATAAAGTAATAAAAGAAGATAAAATTAATATCTATCCCTAATTCATCACATTGGAAAATATTTAAGTATATGTAATATAACCATTAATATGTTAACAATGTCTATGTATATATGAGTAAGTGTAATAAAAGGACTAGAGAAATATTCACCAAAATGCTAAGCAACAGTGATCTTTACATTCTTCTTAGCGCTTACCTATTTTTCCAAACATCTACAATAAACATGTTACGTGTGTAACGAGTGAGATGTTTTAAATTATGTTTACAACAACATATTGATGAGAATGGAAAATGCAAAGAGCAAGAAGCAGAAATTAAACAATATATAAACACAATTTGATCCACTTAGGTATAGATGCATTATATACAAGAAAAACCCTGGAAGAAAATATACTATGCAAAGCCTTGAGTAGGGTAGGGTTGTAGGGTTATAGGTGATTTTTATTTTCTTCTTTTATTTTTTCTGAATTTTTCAAGTTATTTTATAATGAAAATATTATTGTTATAATCATAAAAAATAAAATATGAGTTGAACTGCTTTACTCTTCCTGTCGGCAGAATTAAAGCCTCTCCTATTTCAAGCACAAGTTCTGAGTGCCTTTCCTCTATAAAATTAACTTGATCCATTTTCTCGGTTCCGCCCCAGAGCACTTGAGAATCAGGATGTCTTTATATCATGTTTGTTTTACTTTCGCACTTTGGGTTGATCGGTAATGTTACGTGGTGGGATGGGTGTATGACAGAGGCGGCCAATTACAGTGGAGGCTGGGCAGTCAGGAGCCGTGGTCCTCACTCCTCCCTGCCCCCAGCTCATCACTGCGTTCTTTGGAGACTGCTGTAGGGTGATGCGGAGACTGAGTGCTGGGGTTTGGGGCCCTGAGCCCCTCCTTCAACTAGAGCATTTATCTGCTTTTTATCTCAGGCTCCACATAAAAACAGGTTGAAAAAAGGGGCTCCACTTGTTTAAAAAATACATTTGCAACTTTCTCCCTACCACTCCCAACCCCACCTGTTACAAACTGGATCTGTCTCACCTGACAGTCTGGACTAAAGTCTGAGAAATCAGAATGATTTTTTTCAAGCTGGAGTTCAATTTTTTTTTTTTTTCGCAGTACGCGGGCCTCTCACTGCTGTGGCCTCTCCCGTTGCGGAGCACAGGCTCCGGACGCGCAGGCTCAGCGGCCATGGCTCACAGGCCCAGCCGCTCCGCGGCATGTGGGATCCTCCCGGACCAGGGCACGAACCCGCGTCCCCTGCATCGGCAGGCGGACTCTCAACCACTGCACCACCAGGGAAGCCCTGGAGTTCTATTTCTTAATAGGCAGGTGGAAAGGGTATGGGTTTCAAAATCACAGAATCTGTCTTTGAGTCTTGGTCCTGCCCTTGTCTGACATTTACCTGATGTGTGATTTGGGGCCAGTTGTTCACCCTTCTGCCCCCAGTTTCTTCCTCTTCAAACGAGGATAGAAACCAGATCTCTACCAGAGAATGTTATAAAGACTCAGGAAGACACTACAAGTGAAAAGTGCTTTATACAAAACATCTGCTCCAAAAGTTAAGTTTTTCACAGCGAAAATAATCATAAACTCCACACTTGTATTCATCCATTCAACACATATTCATTGATCATCCACTATATGCAGGTCTCATATTCTCATCAATATGCTCAAACTTCAAGACCCTGCTCTGTCTCCAACATGTGGATTAAGTGAGTAAAGTATAGAAAGCCCTTAGCCTGGGGCCTGTAATATAGGAAGTGAGTTTCCCCCACCACCATGTACTGAAAATGAGGTGGCTTCCGAGATAATAAAGAAGGGAGGGAGAACAAGTACTTTCTTAGTTCCTATTTATCCCACTTTCCAGGAAGGCTAATCTGTATCCTCAGGAGGAGGGTCAAGAAAGAACATGGGGGAGCGCCCCCCAATCACACTGATTAGCTCAGGGACCCTGCCATCAGGCACCGCCCCTGAAATGCTGGATTCCGGCACATGTGTGCCCTGACAGGGTCTGCCTGGTGGGAACTTCCTGTTGGGCTGGGGGCAGGAGCCACAAGAGGGGCATCCCACTGAGGAGGAAGGGATATGAGAGACCCCCAGGGCCAGAATCCCCCTTCCAGGGAGCCCTCCTCTGCTATGGGGTACCGGGGTCACATTCATGGATTAGCACCTTTGATAAACTGCTTATAGGACAAACCCTTATAGGAAGTATTTATTATATAGGTAGTAGTTAATACTTGCTAAATCAATCCATTTTACCTTTTTAAACAAATCTGCCCTCTTAAATGGAGAAAAATATGATTTCAATAGTTAGGCTTAAGCAGGCTACAGTCCAAGCATTATCTTTAAAAGCAAGTAGATATCAAATGGTACCAACATCCCCAATCAATCAATATCTAAAAGGAAAGAGAGCTGCGTTTTGTATGCTCAACATGTTGTGGAGAGCTGCTGGATCAAAGAAGCAAGATAAAATGAGGCCACCGTCCTCAAGAAGACCCCAATCCATCTGGGAGACAAGACCCAATACACAGTGAGCACCAACACACAGCAATACAACTGAGGGCTGAATTGCGTGGTACAGGCCATAGGTTCCGCAGAAGTTTGAGAAAGAACAGGTAGCATCAGTGTGGATCGAAGAAGTCAAGAAAGGCTTTCTGGGGGCTTCCCTGGTGGCGCAGTGGTTGAGAGTCCGCCTGCTGCTGCAGGGGACACGGTTCGTGCCCCGGTCCGGGAGGATCCCACATGCCGCAGAGTGGCTGGGCCCGTGAGCCATGGCCGCTGAGCCTGCGCGTCTGAAGACAGGAGAGGCCACAACAGTGAGAGGCCCATGTACCGCAAAAAAAAAAAAAAAAAAAAAAAAAAAGAAAGACTTTCTGGAAGAGGTGGAAATTGATCTTCAAGAGGCTTGAAGGCTAAACAGTAGGACACAGGTATGAATATGGTTTACTTTGGGAAGACTGGAACCTGGAGCCACTGGTGTTTTTTTTTTTTTTGCGGTACGCGGGCCTCTCACTGTTGTGGCCTCTCCCGTTGCGGAGCACAGGCTCCGGACGCGCAGGCTCAGCGGCCATGGCTCACGGGCCCAGCCGCTCCGCGGCATGTGGGATCTTCCAGGACCGGGGCACGAACCCGTGTCCCCTGCATCGGCAGGCGGACTCTCAACCACTGCGCCACCAGGGAAGCCCAAGCCACTGGTTTTTTAAAGCGAGGGATGTGACACAAAGAGAGTAAGGAAGGTGAGGGCTGCGGAGGAAGGCAAGGTGGACTGGAACAGACTGAATTAAGGAGACCGGAGAGACCAGAAGTCAAACAAGCTCTCAGGGTCATGAATATCCCACATACTTCTGCCTCTAAGCTCTTCCTAGTTAAAGCTGGCCATACTGATAAACTTGCAAGAATGAATTATACTAATAATATTTGATTTTTCAAAGCTAATTAAGAAAGGCATTCTCATATCATATTGGGGTACCTCTTCTAGATACAGAATTTCCTTCCTGCTACTTACAGCAGGAACCTGGACCTTCAGGTCCCCAATGTATTATTAACAAAGCCACAAAGGTGTACCCATCCTCTCCCTGCCCTCAAGCAAAGGGCATCCTCCATAAAGGGCCCTCCCGCTGCTCTCTTCTCAGGAGCACAGATAATTATTGAATACTGATGAGCACGTGAAAGAGGATTTTCCCTCTCGCTCATGCTTGTCATCTTCATTCTTCCTGATTTGGTTGGGTTTATCTAGCCTTTAACTAGAAGCGGGTAGGCTACATGAAAGACATCAACCGCAGCCAAGGAATCAGAATGTGAATTGAAGCCCATTAACTTCGGTTCAATAGACCAAGTACAGCCAGCGCTTACCATGTGCAAAGTACCTGCTGGATGCTACAGAGGATACAGATCTGCAGGAGGCAGTCCATGCCCTCAAGGTCCTTCCAAGAAGCCAGAGAGGATAACCCAAGTGCACACATGTCTACAGCACCAGACATAAGATGAAGAGAGGGATGAGAGAGAAGCAGACACAAAAAGAACCTATCTAACGGGAGAGCACCATGGAAAAGAGCAAGGAGGACAGGGCACTCATGACAATCTCAAGATATGAGTAAGATGTAGACTTGGAGAGGTATAAAGGGAGAAGGAGTCTTGTCAGACACAGCAGTAGGAGAAGAGGTACAGAAGGAGGACAGCAGAGGGCATGATCTGCAACATCATGCATTGCAAGTGACGCATTTTCTAGAGTAAGAGTATCTACTCGCTGGGTGGTTAGGAGAACTTTTAAATGAGTTAATATATATAAAGAAAGCACTTAGAACACTGCTCAGCGCACAAAGTGTTCTATGACCATTGGCTACCACTATATTGCTGTTGCTTTACTACTACTGGTAGTATTACTACTATGCCTATCGCTGCTCCTTCTATTTTCGGTGTAGAGAAGTGATAGCAGAGCATGAGACTGGAACGCGATTTGGGATCATAGTCTGGAAAGCCCCAAATGCCACAGACCGTAAAATATTTTTGACCCAGCTGATGTGATCTGAGATTTACAATCTGGGAACGTTTATCTGGCAATAGCATAGGACAGAGTGGGGTGGAAAGAAACAGAAGGTAGGCATTTCAGATAAGAAGTTATTCTTATCATCTATTGAAAAAGTTCATGAGAATCTGGTCCAGGGTGGTGCATACAATGTGGAAAGAGCTTGGCCCTTGGCGGGTGTGCAGTAAAGAGGTGCTGAATGAATAAAAGGAATGGATGGATCTAGAGACATTGAAAAGGCAGAAGTCACAGGACTTGGCAACAAGTTAGATATGGAAAGAGAGATGCAGGTGTCAAAGAGGACTGGGACCAGGAGGTGACAGGAACTGTGGCGGTCAGATGGGGGAGAGGGTGCTGGGGTGGGGGTGGGAGGGAAGATAAGGCGATTGAGAGCATGCTGAATCAAAATGATAGAGTGACCCCCAGGGGAACAGTCCAATAGGGAGGTGGAAAGCAGGTCTGAGGATCAGAGGAGGTTGGAGCGGATGACACAGAACTGAGAACGACTCCCATGGTGGTCTTGGTGGCAGAAGCCAAGTAGTGGATGAGGGTTCTGTAGAAGAGAATGTGCAAGAGAAGACAGCTCAGATAGAATGCTGCTTTGGGAACGTCCACATAGGGTGGGCAAAAGGTGGGAGGAGGATGAGGGCAGGCACGTGGCACACAGAGCCAGGGGAGCAAATTCACTGCCATTTTCTCAAAAGAACATAGGATGGGTTACAAAGAATGGAGTCCTTCTA
Organism: Globicephala melas; assembly: GCF_963455315.2. Classification (NCBI taxonomy): domain Eukaryota; kingdom Metazoa; phylum Chordata; class Mammalia; order Artiodactyla; family Delphinidae; genus Globicephala; species Globicephala melas. The sequence continues at coordinate 12,679,405 of NC_083322.1, forward strand.
TACCATGGCAACTCTGCCCACCCACCTCCAACCACCACTTTCCATTTTCCTCCACCTCCATCTTGAATCACCAATACACAGAGTGTGGAAGACCTGCAAAGGTAGGAAGAGAAAGAGGAGGAATGTGTGGCACTTAAAAAAACTGAATCAATTAATAACCCCATAATGTAGTTCACTGGTATTCTGAACTAAAGTTGGTTACCTTAAGCCCCAGATATTTAGCTCTTGCAATGAACGCTAGTCCCTGAGCAGCTGTGGAATTGCCAAAAGAATATGGACATTTGAATCCAAAACTCTGATTGGAATCTTGCTTCTACTAGGGATTGGTGGAAGCAAGAATTAGAAGCATTGATCCAGAAGCACTCTTTCCACCAAAGACTGGAGACATATCTTGTGTCCCGGGGATAACGTCAGCAAGGGCTGCCTGGAGCTTATCTATCAATCACGATTGAGATACAGACACTCAGCTCATCAGGCATGGGGAGGCCATCTGTGGAGGCTGGGTCCTGCCTGAACAGCAGGGCACTGGCTGTTCCTATGGACCAAGCTTCCCCAGCAGGCATCTCACAAGAATGGGACCTGGATGGGTTCTGAATCTCCCCTTCATCTTCATTGAAGTACAACTGTCTGATCCTTACCCATCACAGCTACTCATGGAAGATGTTGCATACATGGCATTTGGCCTTGTACCTTTCGGAGGCTACAAGAATCCTGCTAACATAGGTGATAATTCCAGCAAGACACATTTCCAACAGCGCAGAAGAGCTACAAGGTCACATGACTGAAAAGGAGGAGGAGTAGCAGTCGGCAAAGACAAGCTAACATCTCCACAATGCCGCACGCATCGGAAGAGCAGCCTGGCTCTGGGTGGGAGGGAACAGCACCGAATAAAAAGATGTGATACCTTGAGGAAGAACCGAGTTGCAAATTGGTTAGCCATTTAAATGGCCAAATTACCCCAGGCATAATTAGGGCAACATTTCTCCCCCTGGAACGCCTGTATGTGAATTAATGGACCCTTCTCAGTGAGCCAAGCTCGCACTAATAGGATTTTCTTTCCCTCAGACCGTTTAAATCATTAATCCCTTTTCCAAGCTGGCATTTGTGTTTGTGTCTTCCGTGCCCAGAGGTCAAGCCTCTATCAGGCTGCCATTTGCTCTCTGGCATGCAGCAATGGTGGGCATCTGTCATGACAGAGAATCTTTTCTGGTTTTATTTACACAGTGTTCTCAGAGAGGTAATCAGTACTAAGTGAAGCAGTACTGGGCCGGGACAATAGGAGAGCTTTCTTGGTGCGTTGCAGCCTGCCAGGACTGTGTGTGTGTGTGTGTGTGTGTGTGTGTGTGTGTGTGTGTGTGTGTGTGTGTGTGTGTGTGTGTGTGTGTGTGTGTGTGTGTGTGTGTGTGTGTGTGTGTGTGTGTGTGTGTGTGTGTGTGTGTGTGTGTGTGTGTGTAAATACACATAAACTTTACCATTTTAATCATTTTCAAGCACACAGTTCAGTGGCACTGTGTACATTCACACTGTTGTGCAACCGTCACCCCCATCTGTCTCCAGAACTTTTTCATCTTCCCAAACTGAAACTCCACACCCATTGAACACTAACTCCCCATTCTCCCCTCCCACAGGCCCTGGCAACCGCTCTTCTCCTTTCTGTCTATGAAATTTGATTACTCTAGGTAATTCCTCACATAAGTGGAATCATACAGTGTTTGCCCTTTTGGGTCGGGCTGATTTCACTTACCATAATGTTTTCAAGATTCATCCATGTTGTAGCGTGTGTCAGAATTTCCTTCCTTTTTAAGGCTGAATATTTCATTGTCTGTATACACCACGTTTAAAAAAAATCTGTTCACCTGAATTTTTGTGTTTTTAAATTAATGACTAGCGGGACCTCGCTGGTGGCGCAGTGGTTAAGAATCCGCCTGCCAATGCAGGGGACACGGGTTCGAGCCCTGGTCCGGGAAGACCCCACATACTGAGGAGCAATTAAGCCCATGCGCCGCAACTACTGAGTCTGCGCTCTACAGCCCGCGAGCCACACCTACTGAGCCCGTATGCCTAGAGCCTGTGCTCCGCAACAAGAGAAGCCACTGCAATGAGAACCCCGCGCACCGCAACGAAGAGTAGCCCCCGCTCACCACAACTAGAGAAAGCCCGCGCTCAGCAACGAAGACCCAATGTAGCCAAAAATAAATAAATAAAATAAATTTTTTTAAAATTAAAAAAAAAAATGACTAGCAATTACAAAACTTGGTTTTTCATTGTGATAAAATATATGTAACATTTAACCATTTCAAAGTATACAGTTCAGTGGCATAAAGTACATTCTCACTGTTGTGCAACCATCACCCCCATCCATCTCCAGAACTTTCTCACCTTCCCAAATGGAAACACCCATTAAACACTAACTCCCTGTTTCCTCCTCCTCTCAGCCCCCGGCAAGTGTGCCAGCTATGACCATCAACCTTTAAGCCTCAGCTTCTTCATCTGAAAAATGGACATTGTAAGCACAGCCTTGGACCTGGGAGTTGTTTCAATGCCGACTGAGTCTTTTTCGTTTGACTCAAGCCCCTCCGGCACCCCCTCTTTCTGGGCTGGTGCTTACAGCCAACTCAGTGGCAGCTGGATTGGGGGGACATCTGGGAACACACACACAGGTCCCACATGCCAAGGGAGAAGGGGCCAACGCTTCCCACACGGCAAGAAGTGCAGTTGTTCCCAACCTTTACAGGCACCTACAAAACATTGCTCTTGGTATAAATAACCACACTGAGCTGGAGGCTGGAGAACCAAGCGCAACATGAACAATCTAAATTTAAGTTCCCATTTGCTGTTGTCTTTTTTTTTTTTCACTGCAACCCTTCTGGACATAAACAAAAAGAAGAGAAAGTGTTGCTGGTTCAGATTACTCACTGTTATCTCCTGTAAGAGAAAGAAAATTAGAACTATCACTCATCCATCAGTGACACATGAATACGTGAAACTACCATCTCCTTGAAGAAGAGAAAAATAAATGCCCATTCAAATTAAAAATCTCATTTTTGGCAACAGAGCCAGTTTCAACTTTATATATTGTGCACATTCGTTAGAATTTAACAAAGAAGAGAAATTTCACGTAATTAGTCACCAGAGGATACCCACACAACCCCATAAATGTAACAGAGGCATATTGACAGTGGCACAAAAGGAAACGCTAATTAAATCCCAATTTCCTCCAAATACTGCCAGGTCTTTCAGGTATAAGCTCACTTTCTGGTTTGTTGAGCCTTTACTCAAATGAGCCCGATTTCAGAGTCAGCGCCGCAAAGCACAGAGGAATCTGGAGGAAAGCATTCCGTGAGCACGGTGACGTGTCCTCCGCAGGCGGGCTACGTCTTGCACAGCCTAGGAGAGTAGAACGGAGCCAGAGAGAGACGGGGAAGGGGGCTTAGTCTAGAGAAGTGACAGGAACAGCTGAGGAATTTTCTGGAAACACAGAAATGTAAGACAAGTCAGGAATTGTGGGTTGGGAAAAACATGAAATTAAGGAGAGGGGTAAATGGAGGTGGACAGAGGAAGAGAGAAGAAGAAAGAAGACCAGCAGTGGGGTCTGGTGAGGGATGGAAGGGGTGGGGGGAGTGGGGAACGCTAGCAGGGACAGAGCACTAATCTCTGCCATCCTGCCCCCTGAGGGTCAACAACCCGGTCAATGTTAGGGGTAAAAGCTTTTCCCCCACCATCTTCAGGCTGTCACTTGGCATCTGGCCTTGGAATGAGCCAAAAACGGTGAAGGACCCAAGAAGTTAAGAGATGGTAGGAGAAGCAGAAGAAGGTGTCCAGTTTCCTGGAGAGAAGGAGCAAAAACTCTCACTCTCCTGACATTTCATCAGAGACAGGTATGGATGGGGCATGAAGGCACCCGGACTGTTGTTCCAGTGGACCAGGCGGGTGTCCCTTCCTCCCTCCCTGTTTCTCATCCATCTCTCCCACGCTGAGCTCTGCCAAATGAAACAGCCTTTCTTCCCGTGACCACCACTGTCTCATCAAAGGATATATGAGTCCCCTGAGGATGTGCCCTAAGAGTAGCTGAGCAGAACCAGATGGGATCGTGTGCCGTTCCACTGAGTTATGACAGGGGTGGCAGCCTCCAACGCTGCCAGGTGAGACGGACAAGGGCAGCGACAGAAGCCCAGGTCGTAGGACCCGGATCAAGAAGAGAAAGTGCATCCTAAAGGGAGCAACCGCCTCTCGGATCCTCCTAATTGCTCCATGACGAATTATAGTCTGTGATTTTCAGTGTGAAATCTGTCCAATGTTGACAATGAATTTTAAAACAAAAGAAGCCACTATGTAAGACCACCTAGAACTGTCACCAGAATTCCAGATTTCGGATCTCCAAGTGTGTGGCCAGGAAAAGGGACAGAGGAGAATACACCCTCCAACCCCCTCCCATCAGCAGAGAATTAAAGGGAGACGAGGTGGGGTCTTCCAATCCTGCTTAGAGCAGGGAGCTAGGGAGCTCGGAGGAGAGAGAACCCAGAAAGCTGGGAAGGAAGGACCCAGGCCTGACCTGGCCTGGCCAGGGGAGCCCTGGGGAAGGAGGGCCCCCAAAGACCCCTGAGGGGAAGCCTGGGCTTCTGGAAGGTAGCACTTCAGCTCTGCCTCAGGAGCTGCCTTGGGTGCAGACAGCAACATTCTGGGAGCCTGTCAGTGGAACAGGAAATGTAATACAAGACCCAGTTATCAGAATGGAAAGAAACCAGCTTGCTCTCTAAGAGGAAGGAGCTGTCGGTAAGCCCCCTTTCTCTGAAACACCATCCTAGTCCCCTCTCCCGCTACCAGGCAGCTCCCCTTTTCCCCAAAATAGGTTTGTTGCAGTGATACCTCACTCACCCCTCCCAGAAACAGGTCCTTGCTCCCATTTCCTGCAGACAAGAGCCCACATATTCCTATGAAACTCAGGTGAGCACACAAGCCAGGTGGGCTGCGGGGAGGCGCGGCGGACGGGTCAGCGTCCTGGCCAGACAGTGAGTTCTCTCTCCATGTCCTTCTCAACTATACTCTCGCCACCGACCACTGAGTCATTCAGCCACTCTCACTGACCTTTACAGGAAATAAGACTTTTGAAATTGCTACATGGATTACACATCTGCAAACAGATGCTCCCCAAGTGCTTCTAAGGACTTGGTTCTCTTTCCACCGTATTTACTTGTTTACAGAGCCTTTTCCTCCAATAGTACGAGATAAGCTTATTTCATTCCAATTCCTAGTCTGATGACATAAATTAGTGAGATAGGAACTACTGGGGGCTGATTTATATTAATTCAAGAAGCTTAAAAATCCAATCCTGGAAAATTCTACCCAATTTTAGTCTGCACATATTATGACCCTAGACCTCCCCTTACTGCCTTGCGGCTTTCTTAGAGTTCTTAGCAAAGTGAAGTATTCTCAAGACAGCCAGGCCCAGCCTTGGGTTCCAAAGACCCCAAGAGGACTGTGCCGTGTGCTCCGGGGAGCATCAGAGATTCCCTGTCCTCTGACGTTGCTCCACATTCCCCAGGCTCCTCAAAGGCCACTGGCATAGATTCATTCCTTTGTTAAGTGGAAGTTAAGAGCGGGGGCTTCAGAGGTGGATAACCTGGGCTCTGCTACTTCACAGTTGTGTCACTTCAGAACTCAACCTGTTAGGGACGGCCCCAGGACCTACTCCACAGACTTATTTTGAGGGTAAGATACAGCAATACATGAAGACCGTGGCAAAGGGCATTGTAACAGTATCAATCACTATTACTTTTTTAAAGCCAGTAATTCTCACCTCCCCTAGTGATGCACTGTGACGGACAAGTAAACGGTGAGAATCAGGTCGGGCTGACAACTGCCACCGTCAGCTTCCTCTCCGCAGAACAATGCTCTGAGCATGCAAGTCACCAACATAAGATGAATTCGTCGACTAATTAAATGACTTTGCTTCACGACTGGAGAGACCCTATAGCATGACAGGGTTGTGGGGATGAGACAAGGAAGAGCCACTTAGAAGAAGAAAAGAAAAGAGGGGGTGGGAAGCAGCCCAGAGAAAACACACTTGAACACGCTTGAAAGTCTTCCAGATTGCACTATAGTGATGCAAGATGTTACCCCTGGGGAAAACTGAGTGGAGGGAGTCAAGATCTTTCTGTGAATCTAAAATGATCTCAAAATAAGCTCAAAAAAAGAAGTCTGCCAGAAGCCCAGGTCCCTCAGCTTCTACTAAAACGAATCTGGGTGCCGTCAGCCAGCTGGCTCTCTTGCCATCCCCACTCTGGGCCAGGCTTCCTGACAGCAGGAACCATTTTTTTCCATCTCTGCATCCCGAGCGTAGGGCTGTGCCTGGCGTGCCACAGACTCACAATAGATGTTACATCGATGCATAAGAGGACTCATCCTCTTTCCCAAGCCCCTCACCACTGAAGGCTGGTTGAAGGCACTCCTTCCCCTGTGGCTCCAGCACAAACGTTCAGGGTTCTGTGCATTTCATTTTCTTCTGTCTTTGGAAACCTCAACTAGAAGAGACATGTGTGCACTGCTGTCAGCTACAGACACCCAGCCAGGAAAGGTTAACAGGAATGCAAACCAGGCGCCGTTAGCATCAGGAGGTTAATGGTAGCAGGGCTGCGGCTGGACGATCTTCAGGTTTCTGGAAATGTGGGACAAAGGTGAGCCGCTCCTCTGAGCTGGTCTTCCCTCTCTGCTCTTCTGCCTGCCTCCAGTTTGGCAGTCAAAATACCCACACTAATTTCATTCCCTGCTCTTGGCCGTGTGCTTCGTGAACTGCCTCTCTTGACACAAGATAAAGCGAATGAGCAGAGGAACTGGCCCCCTGCAGAAACCAAAGGTAAGGCCAAGTCTGTTGGCTAAGAAAACACTCCCCGCTCACCAGCCACAGCTCGACAGGTACCTCCTTCCTTTGCTGCTTCTTAGTGCCTCATAGTAATCCTTGGGCATCTGGGACCTGCCAGACCCTGAGCTGAATGTAGTCACGAATAAAGAAACCAGACATCCTCTTCGGGGGCATCACGGCAGGCCCAGCCACGGCTACTGCCCAGACAAGCCTGGAGACATGAAATTGCGGACAGTACGTGTGGATCTGAGGCTCCGGGCTGCACGTGCGGTTTGCTCGTGGTGCTGTTCTAGACGGCCTCTTTCCTCACCTCTCTGCACCTTCCCGATCTAATACCTAACTCTAATTCCCCTAACTATGCTGGGGGCTACCCAAGGTTCACCCCACAAAGCCCCAAACCTCTCCCAACCCCCATCTCCCTCATACCCTGTATTCAGATTTCTGGAATCTGGATGTCTTCAACCACATCCAATAGCAAAGCAAGTGCACAGGTGTAGACATCCATCACATCCGAAGCAGGCTCCCAGGTAGGCAGCCCCTGTCTGGCCCTGGGTGGGACTCCACAAAGGCAAGGGCACTTCCTACCACATCATCCCTTCCTGTGTCAAGGACAGCAGGCGCCAAACAGTCCCTCTCTCTAGAGATTAAAACCGCAAAATTATATGTGCAAGCGGAGTGCCACTGAATTATATTCGACTGAAAAGGGCCCACGTTTGAGCGATGTCTGTTCATAGGTGACTGGCCTGCAACCGGGCGAGGGCACACTCACCAGGATTCTACAGGAGGCTCTAATTCTCTCCAGGAGAGAAATGAGGGTAAAGTGAATAAAGTTCAGGATTTCTCTTCTTTGTTCTCTTCTCCATATTCTCCAAAGGAGTCTGACCCCCAGTGGGAAAGGGGTTTGAAAGCCTCCGTCCTCCCGGAAACCAAGCCGGTCTCTGGTGGGCCAGGCTGGGAGCTGAGGGCACTGGGCCAGCACAGAAGGAACGCCCACCTCACCTCCCTCTCCCCGCTCACGAAGTATTGAATTGGGGGGGAAGGGGGGTCTTTGTTAATGTGTTTTGAAAAATAACAGGAGAGAAGGGGATCCACAGCCTGAGCCTGAGCTGGTCTCCTCCTTTTCTTTTTCTTTTTTTAGCTTTATTTTTTATTGAGGTAACATCGGTTTATAACAATATATAAGTTTCAACATTATATTTCTACTTCTGTTTACCCTACAGCCTGCTCACCACCAAAAATTTAGTTTCCATCCGTCACCATACCCATTTTGCCCTTCTCCTCTGGTAACCAGTGCTCTCTGTATCTACATGTCTGTTTTTGTTCAGTGGTCTGTTCATTTTTCAACTGCCTCTTTCTTTCTCTCTGTGAAACATGTTTATGCACGAGCACTTAGTCACCAGCCAGACCCGTGAGCACGGCAGAGAGAGATGGGTTCCTGCTGCCTCTTGCTTTGGGGCTGAGATCCTGAGCCTTGGAATAAGCTAAGGTCCCCTTCAGAAGGACCACGTTCCCTTTCCTGGGTTAAGCAGCTGAGATCAGCAGGGGTGGGAAGGGGACTGAGGGACCTGAAACTATACCTTTATTACATTAATCACTGCAATTAATTTTGTAAATCAGTTTTGCAGTTTCCTGATTACTCCTCTCTATAGCATTTTCTTTGATCTTTACAGCACCCTGGGGGTGGGCAAGAACCATCACCCAGTAGACAGAGAGAAACAAACTTGCCCAGGTCCCCTCGACTACCAAGTGGCAAACTTAGGACTCACACCCAGGGGGCATGATCCAAATTCTCTGACTCTCCCACCGCCATCCATAGCCTTCTTCTATTGATCTCAGACATTCCGAGGGTAGACACGTCAAACAGAAGAACTTGAGGTGCTCTCCTGTGCTCCCTTCCAAACCAAAAGATGAAGAAAGAAGTAACCATGTGAATCACTCCTTTCTGGATTTCCTACATTTGTGATGGAAAAACATGAGATCTATTACTGTGATTCATAAAGACTCTCTATTCGCTCTCTGCATGGAAGGCATGGCACGGGCCACAGCTAGGTAACCTTCACAAGCGTTACACATGACACCTTTCTGCTATTAAGGAATAAAACTCCCTCCTTTGCTCTCCGAATAGCAAATTAAAGAGATGCAAAGAGAACCTTCGTTGTCCATTATGCAAAACAACAAGCAGTTCTCAGTAAATGTTTAGCAAGACTGAATCCAGTAGAGCCATCCTGCCTGTCTCTGCCCACGATCTCACCTTCTTTCCTTCCTTTCCATTTCCGCTGCCTGCAATTGTCCTCTTTGCCACCATCCCACTTCAGATGCAGATGGCAGATGCACTTGCAGTATCTAAGCTCCTTAGTACTTATAACATCTCCAAAGGTTAATTTTTTTTTGCCACAAAAACAAACCGAAAAACCCAAGGCAGTCAGCGGTCTTAACAACAAAGGGGATTGTTCTAAATGAAAGGCTTGACAAAGACCCTGACTCCTAGTGAGCCTTAGGCCCCCTGGGGAGGGAGGACACCGCAAGGGAAACAGGTAACACCTGGAAGACGCTCACAGGCCACGCCTAGGGAAAGCCCAGGAGCCCAGGTAGGTCCTCTTCCGGTGGTCCTGGTGGTCCCCAATTAGATGGGCCGAGGTGCAGTCTGCTGAGGACATAGGCTTCAGTTTGGGACGCTGAGGCCATTTCAAGTTTGAGTCACCCCCAAATCCCATATGAGTCCTCCTCTCCAGATAAGAGTGATGTGGACTCTCCCCAGATTTGTCTCCAAAAATAGAATGATCTCCAGCACTGAGGGAGATCCACAGATCCCTGTAATATTTTTATTTCACAGGACCCTTTTTGCCATGACCCCGACAACCTCAGTATTTCAGGCTCAACTGTTCCGCAGAGTAGCGGCCAGTGAACTCAATAAAAAGATCTGAAAGCAAACCTGAAGGGGCAGGGGAATATCTAAAGGCGAAATACAGAGAGGAAGCCAGGAAAGGTATTGGTTCATTAGTGATGCAAGACCATGGGCACCCAGTCAGTGACTTTCAGGGCATGTGCAGGCTGTCCTCTTGTTTTCCTGTCTGAGGATAGGAACTTGCAAGGGCGAGCTCCTTCCTCTGCTTCCCAAGATGAAAGGTGCTTGAGGAATGATTCTTTACAGTCCGGTTTATTAGACAAGATAAAGGCCTCCTAGACAAGATGGCAAGATGACAGTGAAAAGCTATTTCTGAGAAATTAGAATAAAACCAAAGATAAGAGGAAATGATGTCAAAGACTATGACACAGTAGATCAACAGCGGGAGGAGAAATCCAATCACTTTGCAACTACGATCCCCAGGCGCCAATATCCTGAATCGTCCAAATAAGATCAGTGTTCTCCGCTCTGCAGAGCACGGAGGTGAATTCTTGCATAGGTGGAAGGAAACTCATTAGTGCCCGGGGCAGGGCGGGGGGGACCGGGGCGGGGGGGGTGGGGGGCGGACACAGGTACAGCATGGCTCTCAGAGGCTCCCTACTGAGAGACACAGGCTGGCTGTTTGTGACGTGACACAACAAGCAGAGAGACGTGCTGTCTTTCTAAAACGTGTACCCAAGATGAAATGACAAAGCGCCAATAATGGGAGGAAAAAGAGCAGGCAGGGTTTTGATATTTGAAAAACATGTATGAGATACACAAAGCAGAGTACAGAATTCCCAGGGAGGACGTTTAGGTGAAGACAAAAGAAGGTGACTGGTGATGGTGTCGAGATGGTGGCTGTTCCACTGTGGGTTGGACAAGACTGATTTTTTTTTTTCACTGTAATTAGGTGGAAATTTCAGCCCCCTCAAAGAGGACGCTTGGCCCCCAAGTGATACTGTCCCTAAATTTCCCACGAACCGAAGGTGAGATTCTTTGATTATCTCCACAGTTCTGGGCACAGGGCTCTCGCTGCCGTCTTGACTGGGGGATGGCTGACAAAGAGAATAAGATGTTCTCACCTCTTTTATCACCTCCCCTTGGGACATGAATGAGCCCTTGATGCCAATTTTCTTACCTCATTCTGCACAGTGACTGGTACAATTTCTCTGTGTGTTTTCTAGTAGAAACAAAGAAAGGGAGTCAGCATGGTTACTCAGCAGAGAAAGTTCGAAAGGGACTCTGGCAGCCATTAAGGATTCTTGCTCCTCGGGGCACTGGCCAGCTTTTCCTCTAGCAAAGGGGGCAACCATCCTGGCTTCATCTAGTTAAGAATCACAGACAACAGGCACCGTCTGCTAATTCCAGCTGCTTCTCATAAGACAGAAAAATCTGTCACACGGTGATGTCAGAAGGCCTCAGGATGATCAAAAGATTTCCCAGAGGGTCTCCTAAAATAGGTGGAGGTAATCGAGTACAGAACCCTCCTCCGGCTGTAGAGATGACAACACTTTCTCAGAATCCAGCCACGGCAGGGCTGACAGAATCCTGGGATCTCTGGTAGCCCAACTCTATTACACGCAGAACGTCAAACAGATTCCTGCCTTGTCCTGCTGACGATTTTATCTCTACAAAGGTAGAGAAAGCAATTAGGGAAACTGCTATTTGTGACACAATTCTGAACATCAGGGAGGAACCAGCTGGCAATGTGTAAGCGGCAGGGGGCTCCTAAGGGACAGGATTTGGGATAGCTCGGGAAGGGAATGCCCGGCAGAGGTGGACACAGTCATCGCTGCAGCCAGCATTCATGGACAGAAATCGGGTTGGGCTCCTGCCTCTGAGAGCTTCCATTTTATACGGAAGATAAATAACTTCCAGGGCATTTAATCAATGACAAAGGAGAAGCAGAAAGACCAAGTTCAAGGAAGGAAGAGTATCTGGCGGAGAGGACAAGGTGTTCAGAAAAGGTCTGCTACAGAAATCTGACTTGAGCTGACTTACGGAAGGTGATGGATTAGATAAAGGGTACGGGAGTGGGTGTGTGAAGGAAGAACACAGTTTCCACGCTTGGCCAGTGGGTTGAGAACTAGAATGTGAAGACACGTGTGTTCGGCATTGAGTTTGGCCCAATGAAGAGTTCCTTTAAGGACACAGTGAGTGATGTGATTGAAGACACAAGGTAACACGCGCCTTTTAGGTGTTCAATAAGCCATTCCCGTCTTCTCGGAGAACTGCCTCAGCCCTCAGGGCGGGCCCCTGCAAGCATCCTTGTTCTAAGTCACCATTCACACCATTGCACCACAGCTGTTTGGACTGGGGCGAACACATGACAAAAGCTGAACCAAACAAATACTTTTCTCCCAGGAATTTGGATTCTCTGCAGGTCGGCTGCTTTATGGGTGCAGAAACTCAGGAGCTCTGGGGAAACCATCTGCTAACTAAGAGGAAAAAAAAACCCCAAAAAACACAGTGGGAAGGCAGTCTGCAGAAGGAGAGTGAAGCAGACAAAAAAGGAAAAGCAGAGAGGAGCCTTGCCTTGTTCAGTCCTATCCTGATCCCTCCTGGGGCGGGCTGCCCTTCTTGTGTTGGGGTCCATAAAAGCCAGGCACCCCGATGCACTCTTTTAACTCAAACCAGACTGCTGAGTTCTGGGACTACATCCCAAGGCCACAATGATGACAATGGTTAACACTTTACTATGTGCCGGGCACTGACTGAGCTGATCACTTTTACACAGTTACCTCCACAGACCTGTAGGTCGATACTATGGACTCTAAGTAACCTGCATAAGGTCACGAAGCTTCCAGGAGGATGGCAGCGCCAGGACTGGCACCAGACACTCTGTCTTGGGGCCTCTGCTCTCAATCCCATCGTTCTTCTCCCCCATGCCTTGGAAAGGCACGTGAGTTGCACCCAGAGCTTGTAACTAAAGACTCTGGGCTTAGTCCCGTACATAAGGAGTGGAAGATTTCTGAGCAAGGACGGGACAGGCATGGGAGAGAAGATCCTGAGGTCCGGGCCCAGTCAGAAGACTTTTTCAGGGCTGTCTGTAGATGCACTGAGCCTACTGGGAAAGAGAGGAAAATAAAACTGGAAGGACAGACAAGGTCTTTAGCCCAAGGGACAAGAACCTGTTGGACAGTCATGGGAGGTGAGGCTAGAGAGGCTGGAGAACAGCGAGGTCAGTAGCCAGGTCAGGAGAGGTGGTGTGGGGCAGGACAGAGGGCAAGGAATGAAGGAAGGTAGAATGAGCCGAGGACCCAGGTCGGCCAGCACACGGCGAGGGACGGCACTTTGGTGCCACACCTGCTGTCTGATGCCTGGATGCGGGCAGCTCTTTGGAAGAGCCACACTGGAGCTCATAGCTTCAAAGGCACCAGGAGGTCAGAAGTCAGTCTGCAAAGGACCGAGGAAGGAGTGAATGGGGAGCCAGTGATGGCGAGGCAAGACCGTCAAGGAACGTGGGCACAAACTTGAAAGGAAGGAGAGAAGTAAGATAGTCACTGGAGGGGACAGGAAAGTCAAAGACAGTTTCTTCCTCTTTTTTTTTTTTAACATCTTTATTAGAGTATAATTGCCTTACAATGGTGTGTTAGTTTCTGCTTTATAACAAAGTGAATCAGTTATACATATATTCCCATCTCTCTTCCCTCTTGCGTCTCCCTCCCTCCCACCCTCCCTATCCCACCCCTCCAGGCGGTCACAAAGCACCGAGCTCATCTCCCTGTACCATGCGGCTGCTTCCCACTAGCTATCTACCTTACGTTTGTTAGTGTATATGTGTCCATGCCTCTCTCTCGCTTTGTCACAGCTCACCCTTCCCGCTCCCCATATCCTCAAGTTCGTTCTCCAGTAGGTCTGTGTCTTTATTCCTGTCTTACCCCTAGGTTCTTCATGACATTTTTTTTTCTTAAATTCCATATATATGTGTTAGCATACGGTATTTGAGAGACAGTTTCTTCTTATCTTTTCCTCTTTACTTTCATTTTAAGTCCTTTCTTCCCCTATTTTTCCGGACAACGAAACTCTGCTTATCTTTTTAGGCAGAAGGTAAGGAGCCCTCGGGCAGAACGGAAGCTGTGACAGGGAATAAAGGATGGGGCAGGGTCCGGGCCTCAGGAGGCACCTGGACTTTAGAAAAAGTGAGATGGAAGTATCAGCGGTGAGAAAAATGGGTAGATTTCATGGCGAGGTAGTCCAAGTCAACCCTTTGCGCAAGAAAGATTATGCAAAGTTAAATTTCAGCTGCACACGAGAGATCCCGAAGAAGAAGAAGAGAGGAAGACATCTAAAGCTGCCACAGGGGCACCCAGACCAGACAGCTGTCGACCGGAGCCCGAGCACTGAAGAGACAGGTACAAACGTGCGGAGGAGGGGCCCCAATCATGGGGGGCACACGCTCCGAGGCAGGGGCCTGGGGTGTCTGTCAGCAGGGCTGGGGAATTCAAAAGCGCTCGATAAGTTTTTAAAGAGCTTATGAGCTATGTTTGGGGAAAAACAACCAGGAAAAGATGAATCCACTGCATGGGAAAGATAACTCAGTGCTCACAGATGGCCAAAAGAAGGCAAGCCTGCTTCTGTCTGCCTTTCCTTAAGGAAATGATCCGGGAAGTGAAGAAGGTAAAAACATCATAAAGAAATAAGTGAAGCGAGAGAGAGTGAAGAGATAATAAGAGAACAGTTGGTCTCCTAAAATGAGTTCAACTATTCAGGCCCAGAACTGAAGGTATGGCTCACGGGTCTGTATCTGGGAAAGTTTTCAAAGAGATGCCAGTTGACTGGTGAGGAACAAATGTTGTCCAGATTAGGAGAAGGAGAAAGGCACTCCCTTAGAAGCCCCAACCTGATCCCCAAATGGAAACGAATTATTAAACTGCTGGCTTGTGAGTATTTAGAAGAGAATATGTTGATTATGAAGGCCACCGGGGTTCATCAGTTGGGCTAGGTAAACCTCAGTTCCATATTTCGAGAGAGAGGGATGATTAGGCTGGTACTCATTTACTTATACCCTGTCTCATTCCAAAAAGAATTGCAGGTTGATTAAAGGGACACCAAAAATCTACGGAGACACTACAAGTTACAGATACATGAGAAAGAAAACAAGAAAAAAGACAGAAGAGACCTAAAAATGGAGCCATAAGTAAGACTAATATTAAAATGTGCAGGGACTTCCCTGGTGGCGCAGTGGTTAAGAATCCGCCTGCCAATGCAGGGGACATGGGTTCGAGCCCTGGTCTGGGAAGATCCCACATGCCACGGAGCAACTAAGCCTGTGCGCCACAACTACTGAGCCTGCACTCCGCAACTACTGAGCCCACATGCCGCAACTACTGAAGCCTGCACGCCTAGAGCCCATGCTCCGCAACAAGAGAAGCCACCGCAACGAGAAGCCCGTGCACTGCAACAAAGTGTAGCCCCCGCTCGCCGCAACTAGAGAAAGCCCGCACACAGCAATGAAGACCCAATGCAGCCAAAAATAAACAAACAAACAACAACAAATAAATAAATAAATAAAACGTGCAGCAGAGAGTTCTACCCATTTGTTAAAGCGAATTCTACTCACTTGTTAAAGACAGATACTCATTTGCCTCTCTGTTCTAGCAGGCAACAACAAAAGAGTGACCTGATAGATCATTCACTTCACGCCAACTAGGAAATTTACCAAAGAAGTAGGAAGAAGGGAGAAAGGAAAGGGGGGATGGATGGAGGCAGGCAGAAAGATTGAAAGAAATAAAGAAAAGCACAATAAATAACATTTAGCCCTTATGCACACTCATGGAGGGGGAGGGGAAAGGCTGTGCAGGGCACGGAAAAATATCTCAATAACTGAGCCCAGGAGAATTATGACTCTCACAATGAGATACTCACAATGATAATAAGAAAAATGCCGAAAGGCCACTTATTAGAGGTTACAGAAGCCACACCTTCCATGGGCTTGCATTATTACCTCATTAAGGAAGTCAGAGTTCTGTCTTAGGAGCTCCCAGTCTGAAGAGCTTTGGAGTTTGACAGACTTTAGTTAAATCTCACTTTCTCTGCTTTGTTTACGTGGCCAAATCTATTAAACAATTTGAGTTATTATTCGTTCAACTCTAAAACTAGAATAATTTTACCCACCTCAAAGAATTACTGTGAAAATTAAATGGGGTGGGGGGAAGAAAAGCACAATTATTCCTAAGACTAGACCCCAAAGAAACTTCTCCTGAGACTTCTCATAAAGGGGACAGTGAGTAATGATAACAAAGACTTGAAGGAAGTTTCTGGCAGTTAGATGTAAGATAAACTAACTTGTAACACCTCCAAGAATAAGAATCCCTTTAATTCTACGCTCCAAGATAATCTGTAATTCAAATTAAAGTAAACTTTGTTTGTAACAGACTCCCAGTACCATAAAGGTATTCTCAGTCCCCAAATGTTGGCCTGATTATTTTAAGCAACATTCAGTACAGGTGAATTTCGGAACAAGCTGAATACTAATTGTTTAAAAAACTCTGGAGAACTTTCCACATTCTTCTTCTCCATGGCCGCTCAGGGTCCCACAACCCCTATGCTGGTCTGTCCAGAGCTCTGCTTTGGGAAGACTCGGGGTCTGTTCATTCATGGGTCCAGCAACAAGCATAATTCTCCCTGAGGCTGGGCAGACCCAAGTGGACAACCAGTGACCCAAGTTGAGGAAGGGACTGGGAACCTGGAGCCCCTGTCTTCAGACAAGACTGTACCGCGGCCAATGGACCACATCAGTGATTACCTTCAGCTGGCTCTCCTAAGTTACCATACCATCTCTAAGGAAAGAGCTTTCACATGCACCTGCCCAGTCTAGAAGACTTCACCATTTATCTCGCAGCCAGTCGCCCCAAAATATGAACCCCATAACCTTTACCTCTGCTGTGATCCACTGTCCTTAATTGATCTTAGACTCTGCTCCCTCAGCTACTGCAAACCCGCCTGGCTCCCAGCTGAATCCTCATATATAGTTATGTAACCCCTCTGATTACACTGTTTCCAATCACCTTTGACATCCTGAGATAATACTGACCAGTCCAGGCCCTCAGGGCCAACGGCCCATCTGACTCAGCCTTCGTACTGTATTTGAACAGACAGTGGTACTTGGTGGTCATTCCTTTGTCTAATACACTTAGCCAAGTTGTTCACAATATGACCCCATATTATGCCTTGTATTGTTCTGTCCTAACAGACTTCGGAATAAGACCATGGCGTTCTATGATAAATACCACTTTCACTTTCAATTCTTCGTAAAAATCTAATGGAGTCAGAAAAGGTCTGGAGAAGGGCAGCTGAAACCATCAAAAATAGAAAAGTCTCCTTCATAAGGATGAATTAAATAAATTAGGAGTCTGCAAGACGAAATGTTAGGAGGAGACAAACGTCAAAGTTTTCCAAAAGTCTTGGAGAGGATAAAAATACAGTCATAAACCAAATTCCGGAATGCCACACTGAAGCATCATCCCCTGAACCTTTTTTTTTTTTGCGGTACGCGGGCCTCTCACTGTTGCGGCCTCTCCCGTTGAGGAGCACAGGCTCCAGACGCGCAGGCTCAGCGGCCATGGCTCACGGGTCCAGCCGCTCCACAGCATGTGGGATCTTCCCGGACCGGGGCACGAACCCGTGTCCCCTGCATCGGCAGGTGGACTCTCAACCACTGCGCCACCAGGGAAGCCCCTCCCTTGAATCTTAAAGCAGACAAATATAGGGCAGTTAGAAAGAAATGACTAATAATAACAATAAAACTGTTAACATCGAGAGGTGATAAAGACTAAACATGTAAATTGAAGGAGGGTTTAGATAAAGTCATGGAAAAATCTACGTATTAGCATTAGGAGGAAACTGAACATCTCTAACCTGTAGACGAAAGCTCAACTCTCAAATCACATGTCATGCTGTCGACCAATAGTTGAGCTTCACAAGCCATAGGCCTTAAGCCTTTGTGTTTGTTCATCCATTGCGACGATTACATGGGACGGTCCCTGTGTAAGTACTTCACACAGTGCCTGGCACACCAAGACTCGATAAAGAGCAACAGCGGCAGTTGTGTGGCAGTAATTCTTACACAATTCAGCTGAAGGAAGTGGGGCCCAGCTCAATATAACAGTTGTTCCACTGCGTTATTATTCTGTCTTCAACAGATCAACAACCACCATCTTTCCACCTCTTAGCTCAACACTTGGGATCAACCTTGGGCATTCCAGACAAGCCCTTCCACACCTAGCAAGAGGATCCAGCACTAGAAATTTTCCAATACCAAGATCATCTGGTCTCAAAAAAAAATCCTTCTGTAAAAAATAAATATGCATTAATCCATCACCCAAAATTCTTCACCCCAGCGACATTCAGTAAGAAAGCAGAATGGAAAGAGCTCATGTGGTGGTCACCTCGGGAAAGACATGGGGGATTTCCACAAATACTTCAGACATTTGTCTTTGCAATAAGACACGTCAAAAGTGAAAGACAGAAAGTTAAAGGGTGAACGATAAGATTTCTAAACACATGCGAAATTAATAGCAGCTCAGAGTCCAACCAGGAGAAACTGTACCTTTGGCTGCAGGAGACAGGATGGGAAGGCCCCGAGCCCTCTGGTGCACCTCACAGGGTTGGGCAGGCAGCTTACAGGAAGCAGACATTTCTCCTCTGAAATTCACCTTCTTTTTCCCCAGTGAGGCCAGTATGACTATGTTCATTCCCACTGGTCACTCTTACTTTGAGCTACGGACACAGTTGCTAGATTCCCGGGGCCAGGGACCAAAGCAACCACAGGTGGAAGAAGTTGGCTGGATTTTATAGGCGAAGAGCATTTTAGGAGTATTTTGAAGCAACCTCCACCTTCTGCTGATAAGGCAGCTGAGACCCAGTGCATTATCATGGGGAGGAGCTGAGTCCAAACCTACTGTTCCTCCTCACGGGGTCAGTGTGCCCGTAACCAGAGATCGTGACACCCACTTTGCCAGCCATGACCACCTGGCCTCCAAGTTCCTCAGTGACAAAATGAGGATAATAAGAGTCCCTCCCTCATTAACTGTAGGAAATATTAAATGAGATCATCTAAAGCTGACAGTTGATGAACTATTCTCAGCACAGTGTCTGGCACCTTCTGAGCATTTAATAAGTTATCTTATTATTAGAATTCTTCATGATTCTTCCCTTTCCTCCTTTCTCATCCCCATGCAGTTGCAAAGAAGAACAAACAATGCGAACATTTTTGGATCACCTGCTGTCTGCCATGCCCGCATTTTCAAGTGTTCATTTATTTTAGAGGATGTGCCTTGATTAATATCCTGTATGGGTTTGAATTTACATTCACAAGTATGTTTGAATTTCACTAGCACTCCTCTCCAGGGAGTCATGCTATGTCAATACCTCTTATCCAGATAAAGCTTACATTGGTGTCATCAACTACCATTTGGACTCTGCAACAGAACTGTAAACAGAGCGATAATTAACGAATTTCCCAATTCTTCCCCCCTCTTCCACATTTACCAGGCATCTCATCTTCAGAGTTGTCCTTCACCCTCAGGAATTTGGAATGAAAATAATGAGCAAAGGGGATTTTTTTTCAAAAAGAAAAGCCCCATGAATTACAAGCAGGTGGCTTAATTTGACGATTTACTTTTCAAAGTTGGATACTATCTTTGCTTCTCCCCTTACGTCCTCTCCCGACACACACAGACACACACACACAGACACACACAGACACAGACAGACAGACAGACAGACAGACACACACACACACACACACACACCTGTTTCTCTCCCTCCATCCTTCTCTCCCCCAACCGATGCTTTTAAACTGCTGTTTTTATTCGGTTTGTTTTGTTTTGTTTTTCTGGCACCAGAGTTTAGGACTTTTAATTTGTCCCAAAGTTGCTAAAGCAAAAATCATGATAAAACATTCTGCTTTCCTTTATAACCCCCCAACACAATACACTGCTGTTTTTAAGGCCAGGGTTCCAGGGGCCTCATGATTGCCAAACCCAAGGGCACTCTTCCAGCCTCACCACCATCTCCATCTCCAGATTCTCTCCTTCACTGGCACGTGGTTTCACTCCCTCTTAGGTCAGAGAACCTCTTGCTCCGTCGTGTCTTCTAAACATCTCTTCTTTCTGTCAGTTCTTCATCCCCAGTGTCCTGGCCTAGCTCAAACCTTCCTCATTGCTCACCTGGACCCCTGCCATGGCTCCCAAGTAGGTTTTCTTGTCTCTGGGGTCAACCCCACACACCCTCCAATACCATCCCTCTTCCACTGGCAAAATGGTCCTTCAAAAAAGCAAATTCTATCACATCACTCCCCTCCTCAATTTTTTTTTCACTACGAAATCATATCCAGACAATTCCCTACAGCACACAAGTCGCCTCTTGATCCGGCCCTGCCACACCTCCTGCGTTTCTCCCCGCATCCCACTTGCCTCTCCACAGCGCCATGCCCTTCCCTTTGCACACATGCTGTCCCCTCTGCTGCAAGTGCCCTCGCCCACCTCCCCCACTGCAAACTCCACCCCCTTGTGGAAGATTCAGCTCCAGGGGGGCTCCCCAGGCAGAGGGTCCTGTGCCCCTCCCATGGCACACAGGAATCCCCACGTGCCCGGGGTCCATTAGCGTTTCTTGCCTTCACATTCTCCAGGAAGCTCCTTGGTGGGGGGGGGGGGGGGGGCACACCTTACTGGACTGTGGTCACCGGTCCCTCACAGGCAGATGGTACATGTCAACCACGTGGTGCCCAATCTGATAAATGACTAGAGAAGATAGAGAAGTATTCCTTCAGAACGATATTTTTAAACCCCAAAGAGGAAAAGATGACAAAAGCCCTGTGTCTGCTCACGTGAGTGGCATTCTGGAAAGCTTTCAGGACGGAAAAAAAATCCTGTGGGTCTAACTGGTGGCACCAGAAGAACAAGCCTATCCCCGAGGCGCTATTTAAATTACACTCAGTGATTTTCTTTTTAATTCATTTTCATTCCAGGTGCAGCCCTGCAGCTATTTTAAAACTGAGACTTAAAGTAATACTAATGGCTGGAGTGCTCACAGGTTCCCACAGTAACAGGGCACCTCGAGTCTGGAAAAAAGCCCTTCACGGAGCCTTGACAAATCACTATATCCCTTCCCCGGGAGACTGTGGAAAAGGAACAAAACAGTGGGCTCCGTCATCAAAAGATTATGCTTCACTTTGCAAAAGCATTCATTCCTCCAGCCCCTTGAAAGAGTTCACTTCGTACAGTTAACCATTTGTTTTCAAAATATTAAGAGTCTGAAGGGGAGACGAAAATGATGGGCAGGGAAGCAGACAGGCACCAAAAGAAGCTTCCTCCCAGTGTGGTCCGCAGGCCATCTGCGGGTTCTGAGTACAAATGCCAATTCCAGACACCCCCTCAGATTGTGGAATCAGAATCTCTGCTAGGAAAAAATAATAATAAAGTATCATTTAAATGCATGCTTTCTGGAAAGCTGCCCCAAGAAATAGTTTTGTGAGCGGTGCCCAGAGACACAGCCCTGCCTCTGACCTGCTTGTGTCAGCAAGAGCCCGGGCTGTTGCCTCTCAACTCATTCATGAAAAAAATCAGGCTTTAATTACTGGCCTAAGCCAGCAGGGAGTCTCCAGTATGAAGGCAGCCCAGCCAGGAAGCTTCCCCAAGCATGGACTCATGGACAATTCGTGGTCGGCGAGCCCGGCCCCTCTCCTTGTTCTGGAAATAGCACTGACCCTCGACATGGGGGATTCCTATCTCCTCATCCCGCACCCAAACGCACAGCACAAATCTGAGACGAGCGGGCACCACCTCCATCATCAGGGTTATCGCAGTCAGGGTTACAGGTGAAAGGATGGGCACCTGACTCAGGCCAGGCCACCAGGAGTCCCTCCTTGAGGATGAGCCCAGGAAGATGGGCGGGTGCAGCCAGGCCCCTCCCCCTCGTCCACATCCCCATGCCATGGGAAACGGACTTGTGACCCAGTTTACCCAACGTGGGACTGTGGGAGTCTCTGGACAACCCAAAGAGCCCTGTGACACAAGGGCCATTAAAGGGAAAATGGACTCAGTTTGAGGGTTTCTGCCAGGATCCCAGAAGTGTATCAGATGACAACTTGCAGATACGCAGTGGGAAGCTTCCAACGGCTACAGAGTGGGTGATCTAAGAAGTACCCATGCCATTTGCTCACAGCCAGCTTCCCCAGAAGCAGTTTTGCTCAGTAAGTTGGGTCACTTCGGTCACACTCGGGATTCATGGCGGGGGGCGGGGGGAGCCTGCCCCAGCAGCCACTGCACTCCTTTCCAGCCAGTCCCCTGCCTGAGTCCGCCAGCCCACCCGCCCACCAGCCTCAAAGACCCAGAGCGCCATCCTTCCCAGCTAGGAGTGCACACCTCTGAGTCCAGCTCCTAAATTGGATATGGCCTTTTTAAGAAAACATCCCCTGCTGCCGGGAATGAAAGCGGCCGTCTCTCCCTTCTATCAATTTCCACAGCATTTGCTGTGCCTACCACAAATTTAGCCCTTGTATTACAATTCATGACATCAATGACAGCCTTCGAGTCAGAAAGAGAATTGGACAGTATTTCCCAAAGTTTAAAATTTCACAGACCCGTAAAATCTCCCCATAAAAAGAGTGTCAACTTAGCACTCACCTGCTCCAACTGTTACCAAGACCTTTCCTTATCTGGGGTCTAGTTCTGCCTCCCTCTAATGTCCACTCTTTGGCCCTTATCTTACCCCTTAGAACTTTCCTTCCACATAGTTGTTTTCAAATTTCACCCCTAAGTCCTTTCTTCTCCAGACTAAGTAGGCCTCGTTCAGCATTTTCAGGATGACAAGCTTCTCTCTGAATCCCCTGCGTATTTCACAGTGCCGGTTACATGGCAGACACTCCCTAACTGCTTGCTGCAGAATGAAAGGATGAACTGCTCTTCATTCAACGTGATTTCTAGCCCCTTCACTTTCCTGGCCGTGTTCCTCGAGAGGCACTGCAATATCTCCCGTGTGCCTCTCAAAATGTCACGCCCAGAAATGTGTGCCATGCACCAGATGGGCTCAGCTGTGTGGAATGCCAAAGCCCCTCGGCCCTCTTGCCCTGGGCACAAAGACTTTATTCCTGAAGCTTGAGACTATATTTGCTTTCTGGTAGCCATTTCGTACTGCTGACTCCTGTGAGATAGGAGTCAACTAAAATTCTTAGATATTCTAAGAAATTCTTAGAATTTCTTAATTGGTATTTTCAATCCAAACGCAGATCTTTTCCATTTAGCCCTATTATATGTATTTTTGCGAGTCAGTATCTTTGATTCTTATCTGGCTTTTCATATCTTATCTCTCCAACTAGAGGTTAAGTTCTTGAGATGGTATCTTATATACTTTGCTATAAGGAATAAGGGTAATGAACCAAATATGTGTTGGTTCATTAAGCTCTACTTGAATCCTAATATCCCCCAGGACTCTCAACTCCTGATGAATCACATTTAAGTCCCAAGGGTAGCACCCGAAGACTTCTTCCAACTGCCCCCTTCTCACCCACACGTTTCCAGATGTGACTCTCACTTGTCTCCGTAGGACCCAGTGGCTGCACCCAAAGCAGGCTGCTTGCATCCAGACACACTCTGCTCTCCATAAATCACCAGCCCCCTCCCCGGTCGCCATCATTGCCTTCCGCCTCCTCAAGACTCAGTGCGTCCACACGCCATGACGCACTGCATTGCCCCCACGTTCCCTTAGCATTTCTAGTACAGGCCATCACACAGGAGAAATACCTCGAGCAAACCTGTGATCATTCAGATTAACCAAAACAGAGAATCATCATCTTCTTTAAAAATGGGGTTCTCTCTACAAAATGGCCTGTCACGGATTTTTATAAAAGCCCCCTTTAGCGTACTTAAAATATGACTTGACGTGCCCATATGCAGTTAACACGCAACTTTCCATGAACACATCTATCCTACGTGGAGATGCCTCCGCACCTTCACAAAGTATTGTTCTCTGCAGCAATGCTGTCTCCACACATGCCAGACCAAGGCCTTGAGACACACTCTGTCACTGATGGAGCAATAATGAATTTTTTTAAGTATGTATATAAAAAGGGCTTTTCCTGCATTCTCTATGTATCGCAGTTTTTCCAAGAACCTTATAATGGAATTAAAGAAATCGTAGAACCTTATATGCAGAAGAGACTTTGATGAAGCGACTCACATTATGGGCAAGGAAAATTAACCCAAGCAGAGCGGTCTACACCTCCTTTATCCTGCTTTCAAGTACCAAAAATCCTTCAATGAAACCCATCCACGAGCACCTCCTCTGGAAGCTGAAGATGGCACTCCCATCCTTCCCTGACAGGGTTTCAAGGACAGATGCTCTCCAACTATTTTATTGGAGATGCTGTACATAAGTCCCCTTTCACGTGAAGCTCCTGAAGACTAGTGGAAAGTCACATGACAAACTATTCAACACTGTGTTATATCTAGATGCCCCATTGCACATATGAGTAAAAACTCCAGCCACATGTGTCTTTACTTATTCAGATATTGCTTTCAACTGTCTTGTCTTGGGAGAGGCCTGATACTTGGACAGGGGCTTCTAGGGACCCTTCACGGCTCCTGGGACAGTACTGGGCACAGAAGCTTCTGGCAGACCTCCTTGACGCTTATAACTGGAGCACACCAGAGCAGGAAATCAAATGCACAGTCTCTCTCCAGTTGTAATTAATGGTCAGTTTGTTGAGACAGTATCTGTTTAGATGGCTAATAATTACCAATTTGTAGAATGCCGTATTTTGTTTTGGTTTTTTTAATGTCTTAGATCAGTCTCTTCTTTGTGCCCTAATATCTCTACAAAAATGTCACAATTTCTCACTCACTCATTATATCCCAGGGACCACGAAGGTTTGAGAAGGTCATTTCTATAGAATTTTTTGTTTTAGCACAAGCCACTGTTATCATGTCCACAAGTCACATCCCGGAAAGGGGAGAGTGAGGTGGTGAGGGGAGCCCCCTAGCAGGTGGGTGCGAGTTCTCAGAACCCCTGAATTTTGGAGCAGAAAAAAGGTTGTGCCTGGTGACATAATCCCCAGCACAAGGGGACAGACTCTGGTGGAGTGACCCAAAATTAGGTTTCAAAATGGGAATTTTGTTTTTTCTCCAGAGACAGCAGAGTTGATACAGAACATTATTTATAGATTTGACATTAGCAGGTCTAAACCATTTTTCTTGTTTGCAATAAATCATTTCATAGAAATAGCTACAGATTATTCCTTCTTTGTTTTAGAAATAAATTACTTATTAAATAAGGGGGGAAAGTAAATGATGTCAGTAAAATCCTCCAGTTGGGCCACACAACATCAATTCAGCAAAATGCATTCCTGCCTTCATAGGTAACGGCCCAAATTTAAAGTAACATCATCAACGAGCAGGATTTGTTGAACACGTACTATGTGGGAACGTATACTCATCACTGCAGGAGAAGCGAAACGCACTAGGAATTGCCTTCTGAAAAGGTGCCACCCAATTAGAGACCGGAGACATGAAAGTGCGCTATAGCACAATGTGGTGAATGGTTAAGCAGCTGAGCTATGTGAGCCACAGGAGTCTATGTAAGAGCTCGCTTCTGTCTAGCGTTCACAGAAGGGCCGGGTGTGGAGCTGGGCACTGCAGCATGGAAGGAAGGAGGCCTGAGCAAGGGGACAATATGTCCAAGGACATGAAGGTGAGGCAGAGTAGGGCAGTCCTGCCTGGTGGGAAAGCAAGTCAAATCCCGACACTTGCAAGCTGTGTGACCTTGGGCAAGTTGCTAGGCCTCTCTGAGCCTCCGTTTTCTCACTGTAAAAGGGGGATACTAGAGGAACCTAGCTCCCAGGACTGTTGCGAAGAGTAAAGGAGATCATGCAAATGAAGCACTTAGCAGAACCACCCAGAACCGAGAGTAAACCCTCAGTACATGTTAACTATCATTTTACTTTCAAGGTTATAGAGGAACACAGGCAACCCTTGGGTTGAGCTCTATGCTAGAGCGGAGATCAAAAATGGAGGGACCGGCGGCTTCCTCGGTGGCTCAGTGGTCGAGAGTCCGCCTGCTGATGCAGGGGATGCGGGTTCATGCTCCAGTCCGGGAAGATCCCACATGCCGCGGAGCGGCTGGGCCCGTGAGCCGTGGCCGCTGAGCCTGCGCGTCCGGAGCCTGTGCTCCGCAATGGGAGAGGCCACAACAGTGAGAGGCCCGCGTACCGCAAAAAAAAAAAAAAAATGGAGGGACCTTGTTTTGCAATAGCAACTTAATGACTGGAGAAAGGAAATGGGTCATGGAGCTCCATGCTGCTTGCCGTGAAAATGAACGTGAGGGAGTGACACAGGAAAAGAGGGTCACGGTCAGCACGTCTGACTCTTCCCCACACTTGGGCCCCCCCCCTCAGTGGCTACTACAAGTGGAGTCCACTCACCCTTGCCCAGCTCCTAAACTACTTACACTCTTTTAAAAACCCCATAAAAGGAATGTCAGAAGGAAAGCAACGCCGGGAAATACCTGAGGACGGTACCTTGTGATCCTCCCCGTCAGGAAGCCACAGAAAACCAGAGTTCCTGAAGGCCGAGACAACCGACAGCTTCCCCAACCCCAGCTTTTCAGAAGACCCAGTGATGCAGGAACAACACTCACTGGAACATGGATACAGCCGTCTACAGAGAGGGTGGGATTTGCCTCATCAGGGAGCCGATGCAGGGGTAGGGACTCCTCTGTTACTGGGGCAACAGGCAAACCGAGGATATGGTCAACTGTCCCTGCAACGTCCCAGGGGAGACTTTTAGAGCCCGTGTCAGATAGACCTGTCTTAGAGCGTTCAGGAACAAGCACACCTCCAAAGTGGCTGCCTGTGGGCTAGTGTCAAGGCTCACAACAATGATGGTCCAGCAGAAACACACAGAACTAGAACCAGGAAGTTCTGGAAGGCACAGGAGGCACTGACAAGGCTGAGCAGGGAAGCAATCTTCCGGTGAACACCTGCGCTGCCCGGCTGGCTGAGCGGCCAAAGTGTAATGGCATTTTCTTCTCGGTACCAGAGTGAGAATGACGTGGCCCTAAGGACATGGTAACACGTAGCAGGAAAGGTCAGCAAGAGCTATGGCTTCGGTTTTTAGAAGGCTTAGAAAGAAAACTTATCTTTCTTTGCAACATTTTGATTAAGCTTCAACTGGAATTATGCCGTGTTCTGTTTTTTTTAAAAAAAGCCCATATTTTAATTAGAAACGCTGCTTTCAGGAAGAATGGTAAAAACAGCAGTACCCAAAAAAACACTGAAAGTAGTGAAATGACTTTTGGTGAATATATCTGACAAACCAGGAGGATGTTAAATGGTGGTTGAATATATATGTTGCTAAACTGCATCAGATTTTAGGAACAAAAGAGAATGTGCTCAAAGAAAATTCCTGAATGTCATTTTCTTATCATTCTGGAGTCTCCTCTTGCAGAGCTGAGCTGCCCACCTGAGCATCTCAGCTCAAACCAGGGACTCCCTAGAGCTGCGTGGGACCAGGTGTTCCCCAAGGGTCTTCATTGCTGCTACTAGACCCTAAAGCCACACAATTTTTATAGCACTTCAGGGACCACAGCTCTGTAATCAAAAGACATTAACATATCCTATCTGAGGGAATCCATCCTATCGTGAATGTCTGGACAGTCACTGCACTTCTTATTGATGGCCAGTGAGAAACACGGCTCTCAATGTCATTCTGTAGCTCTGCCATAAACACGAGTGGCGCAGGATACAGTGCCCCTAGCTGGGGAAAACAAGCCTCGTACTCCCTTAAGAGCTCCAATGTTGACTTTCAGGGGGAACTTTGAGGACATTTAATTAAGCATTTGCTAAGTGCAGGTACCAGCTAGGTTCCACAGGTGAAATGGTTGTCAGGCCAGCTCCTCCCCCGACCCAGTTACAGGATGAAGAGTAGAGAATCAGGCCAGCACAGCCCTGAAGAGGCTCTTAAAGAAAAGCATGGGGCTTCCCTGGGGGCACAGTGGTTGAGAGTCCGCCTGCCGATGCAGGGGACACGGGTTCGTGCCCCGGTCCGGGAAGATCCCACATGCCGCGGAGCGGCTGGACCCGTGAGCCATGGCCGCTGAGCCTGCGCGTCCGGAGCCTGTGCTCCGCAATGGGAAAGGCCACGGCGGTGAGAGGCCCGCGTACCACAAAAAAAAAAAAGAAAGAAAGAAAGAAAGAAAAGCATGACCCAGAGAAGAACACAGCATGAATTAACTATGAGGCTATCCCAGATGCCAGAGCAAGAAAGCCAGCAAAGCCCAGAGAACAGGGCAGCTCCACAGTGGCTGAAGCCAGCCGAGCTGCGGCACAGAACGCCCGCCTCTGGGCTCTGTAACCACTCCAGACTCTGCAGACGTGGCTTGGTTTTCAGCCTGATGCTTGATGTCAGTACATTAACCAGGGATGCCCACATCTACGCCTGTGCCCTGGAGGATGCTGGCTTGAAGCCAGGGCCAACCTAACACGGAGGAAGAGGAGGCCAAGGGTAGGTGACCCCCAAACAAGTTATATCAGAAGAGGGACTGCTCAAAGCTACAGCACCATTTGGGGTTCCAAGTTTCAATATTTTTCTCAAGAAACTTAAGAGACTTTATCTCATTTAGTCCCCAAGCAGCCACTCTGGTTAAGGTCTCCGCCATGAGAAGCCCTGATCCTGCTCCAGGATGGGCTGGATGACAGAGCAGAAGGAATTCAAGGAGGAGGAACCTCAGGATCCCCAGGACAAGCTCATGGAGGACCCCAATCCCCCAGCCAGGCCATACCTGGGGCCAGTACTGGAGAGCTTTAGTCCAACTGGCAAAGACTCATTAGCTGGAGAAACCCGACCTGTTGTCACAAGAATGCACTCTGCAATCAATTAAAATCTACTGTCAGGAAGGGGAAGTTGATAGCCATCATGACCATATTTAGCAGGCAGGGGGCTGGAGGAACACCATTGTAACCTGTGCCCACCATCGTTTCTGGGGTCCTAGAAAGAGCACTGGATTTGGGCGTTACAATTTCTTGGTCCTTTATGAGTTATGAGGCCTTCAGCAAGTCATTTAACCTCTGTAAACCTCCAGTGTCCCCCCCCCACTTATATGAACACAATAAAACTTTAACTCCAAGGACGCTGGTGAGGATCAAATGGAATAACGTACATAAAAGTATCTTAAAACCATAAAGGGCCACAGCAATATCAAGTATTATTTTGACAGCACCTGGGCACCTTTTGAAAATACATAAAGTGGCAAAAAAGCTGATCCTGTTTCTTCATCCTTCATCTAACCCAATCCCAGAAAAGATGAGCCCCACCTAACTACCTCACATACCTACCCATTCATTTATTCAACGAACATTCATTAAACTTCCCCAGGGTGCCAGCACTGTGCTAGATGGAGATAGAATAATAAATGACACACCCTTCCTGCCCTCAGGGAGCATGAATCTAGAGGATTCTAACACTATCTATTTCCACCTTCATTTTATATTCTTAATCTGTAAATCCCATCCTAGCAAGATCCCTACACCACCTTCCTGGTGTAGATGAACAGGCCTTGAACATGCCACCCTACCCGGGAGCTGAGTCCGAGGTTAAGTCTGCACCACTGTCATGAAGCCACGAGACTCAGTTGTCCCCCCACTAACCCCATCACCTTGGCCCTTGCAAGTAATTAACAAGTAATTAGCAACTTCTTGCCTCCCAGAAGTCCTGGTGGACCCAGCCTCATTCTTAGCAGATGCACAGTTTTTTGAAGCCACTTCTGAAATAAACACATTAAATATCAAACCACTAAACCAGAGGTTTCTCTCTACCCTGTAGACCACGTTAACTATGTCCATCACGAGGACTTGTAGCAGGTTAAGCACAATGTCAGAAAGACCTGGGTTTGAATCTTAACTGTCACTTGTGATCCTTTAAGCTAATTACTTAGCTTAAAGTACCACACTAAGGTTCAATTTTCACATGTAGAAAACTCAGATAATACCTACCCCATAGTGATGTCCAAATAATTAAATGTGATAATGTTGGTAAATAATTTAACAGTGCTTAGCACTTAGAAGCACTCTATAAATGGTAGTCGTTACTGTTTATAACAGTCATTACTATTGACATGCTTACAAAACATAGCCCATTTCATCCTATGCCCCTTGATTTCTGTATTGCCTGAATAAACGTACAGAGAAAGCAATGCCTCCATTGACTCTAGAACACATTATTTCTACCCGTGGACCCCAATTCATCTTGCCTTTTTGGGAAAACTAGCTCTCAACCCTGAAGGTTAAGATATATTTATCCCTGGTTTAACACACATCTTGTGGACAAAATCAAACAATAAATCACTACCTGAAAAATTTCACAAACCCATCGGGTTTCATGTCTCCCACTCTATTCAGACGTAATATTGAAGTTCATGTCTTCACAGCAGCCCCTCTTCCTTTCCAACAACAGTTTTTTTTTCTCATCCCAGTCCCTCATTTACAGTTCTTTCACCTCCATCTTCACAATGGCCACTTGCCTCATACAGGTCAGGAACACCCAGGCTTAACTGAACAGATTTTTGCAGCTCATTCAGCATTAAAGACAGGCTGAGTGGTAAAGCATCAACCTTGCCCTAAGAGAGGTCTGGCCTTCGCCATGGGCTTCTGGGAGGCAATTCTCTAAGCCCATGGCACATAACACCTGACAGGGGTCTGTCTGCCTGGGGCCTATCGTCATAAAGGATAGTATAAGGTGACTTCGAGTTGGGGCTTCGGGTCACGTGGTATCAGCTCAGCCTCAGGAGGGGCTGGAGACTGAGATCAACCCTGTGGTCGGTCAACCATGCCTACATGACGGAGCCTGAATAAAAACTCTGGTCGCCAAGGATCAATGGGCTGCCATGGTTGACAGTACTCCATACATATTATCATTACATTGATGCCAAGAAAGCAATGGTGCCCATGATTCCACAGAGAGAGGAAAACTGGAAGCTCCACATTTGGAACCTTCCTGGACTCTGCCCTTTGTGCTTCTTCCCTTGGCTGATTTTAATTTGTATCTTTTCACTGTAATAAACCGTAACCATAACAGCTTTCAGAACATTCTATGAGACATTCTAGTGAATTATCGATACTAAGAGAGCTCTTGGGGGCTCCTGAACTTGCAATTGGTGTCAGAAGTGAGAACAGTCTTGTCAGCTATTCCTCTAACATTTCAGAGACCATTGGGAAAACTCCTTCAGGTGGGCAGGTGGGTTCCATGTGCGCTAGGGACATCTCTAAGAAACTGAAAAACCGCACCCTTGGATCATTCCCTGTCATCAGAAATTGAGCCTCAAAGCCTAAAATTGTTACTCCATGTCCACTTGCAAGACCTTGTGGGGTCTTGATGATCTACAATCTCTGAGTTTGTGTGTATAGATGGACCCCTCAGCCCTCTCTCTGTCCTCTGACCTCCATGCTCAACATGGGTGAGCTCCTGCCTCTGGGGCATCTGGGACTTCTAAGTCTGGCATAGGTAGTCACAGAGGTGGCAGACTGGAGGTAGATTACAGGGATATCATCTGGAAAACCATACCTGGGAAACCACCACCTGTGTCCATGTGTCTCATCTGCCTCAAAAATGTCATAGTCACCATTCTGCTGAGCCGGATCCTCAACTCAGGGGAGGAAATTCTATAGACAGAGGGAGGGAAAAGAGGAGCCAGAGGAATGCTGCGGAAGCCAGAGGCCAGGGAGAGTGCGGTCCATGACAACCTCTGAATCTTCAGGATTCACACCTGTTAGGATGTCTTCCCCAGGCTCGCTGGGTTCCCCTGCTGAGAAATAAAACCCTTTTCAAGGTTGTGCTGCTATCTGCAGTGGTCTGGTGTCCAGATAACGAGAGCAAGGAGATACATTCTCGTGTCAAGGCTCATGGGGAAAATACAGGAAGGAAAAATGTCAGCATTTGGATACCAACGGAAATGGAAAATTTCAAAAAAAAATCAAGAGAGAAAGAAAATGCATTTTGGTGATAACAGGACTGGAGTGAGCTGACGCTGGCCAAATGTTATACTGGATCTCAACTAGCCACAATGTCTTTCTTTGCTAACCTTGAACCCCAGCCATCTGCTCCAAGAACGGGGAGTAAAATGAGGGGACAAACTGGACCCCATATGTTCAAAATGAAGAGGTTTCAGGGCTGTATCAGTCACTAAAGTCTAATAGTTGGATTTCCTTTAAATTGCATTGTCGTCAGAGGCTGTTCAGGCTGAGTTGCTTAGGCAGTAAATTCTGGTTCTAGCTGCCATTTCACATTATGCTAATGTATGTGAGAAACTGTCTCCCTGGATACCGTAGCAAATTGTCAGCTGAATCATAGAAACGCTATCAACTTTTTTATTTTTTTGCAAGTTTTCCATTTTTGCTTTGCCATTGTGTGTAGCCAAGAGAAACCGGGAGGTGGGGGTGGGGGTGGAAGAGTTGGAAATACATTTTATATATATATACATATATATGTTCAAGCTTCCATTGGATTGGTTTTGCCTGTTAGAGAAAAAAATGTAGATTTCTGCCTTGTTTCTAAAGCAACCCACATGCATGTCTCCATTTTATTTCAAGTCATTTCATTGCCCAAATATCTACGTCAGTTTCAGGGAATCAGCCTTGAGAGCCAGCAGAGGGAGAAAGAGAGCACCAAACCTGATTTTTCTACAGATTCCACTCAAAATCAGAGCCTGAACAAATGGACGTAATGGACGTTTGCTGAGCCCAAAGAGAAACATGCAACTCAAATGGATTCACCAGGTGAGGCCACTTTTTAAAAGACAGCTCAGGGTTCCTGGTGTGGTACAAACAGCCTTGGCTTGCAAACAGGTTCTAACTCTGGTATTGCTATCTTCTCTCCTTGATGACCCTCTGCAAACAGCTCCTTTGTCTGTAAATTAGGAGAGGGAACTGAATGACCTCTAAGGTCCTCTTCGCCCTAACATTCTAAGTGTCTAAGGCTTTTTTCTGGCCTGAGCTGCCTTTTGGACCGTGGGTAATGATACCTTACTTTCTTGGAATCGGGGGCTGGACCTGATAGCCTAGCAAGATTCTTCCAGGTCTAAGAGTTAAGATTCTGTGATGCTTGCGATGCAAAATGATAATTTCTCCTGTTGTCAGATGGTGAGAGAGACTGATACATGCAAGGGTGAGAGATGGCAGCAACAGAAATGGAATGGTGGCATCCAGAGCCTGGGGGAGGGGAAATAGCGAGGTATTAAAGAGTCCAAAGTTTCTATTATACAAGTGAATACATCCTAGAGATCTACTGTACAGCACAGTTCCTACAGTCAGCAATACTGTATTGTAATAGATAACCAACAAGGACCTACTGTGTAGCACAGGGCACTATACTCAATATCTTGTAATAACCTATAATGGAAGAGAAAGTAAAAAAAGAATATATGTGTATAACCCAATCACTTTGCTGTACACCTGAAAATAACAACGTTGTAAATCAACTATATTTCAATAATTTTTTTTTTTTTTTTTTTTCCGGTACGTGGGCCTTTCACTGTTGTGGCCTCTCCCGTTGCGGAGCACAGGCTCCGGACGTGCAGGCTCAGCAGCCATGGCTCACGGGCCCAGCCGCTCCGCGGCATGTGGGATCCTCCCGGAGGGCACGAACCCGTGTCCCCTGCATCGGCAGGCGGACTCTCAACCACTGCGCCACCAGGGAAGCCCCATATTTCAATAAAATTTTTTTAAAAATCAAATGGCAAAAAAATTTATTGTATACTTATAAACTCTGTAAGAGGGTAGATCTTATGTCAAGTGTTCTTATAAGATGATAATAATAATCATAGTACTAGTAGTAGTAATAAATAAGAAGGTGGGAAGAAACTGTTAGAGGTGATGGATAGGTTTATGGCATATATCGTGGTAATGGTTTCACAGGTGTATACTTATCTCCAAACCCATCAAACTGTAAACATCAAAAACATACAGCTTTTTGCATGTCAATCATAACTCAATAAGGTGGGTGTTTTTAAAGAAAGAAAAATACAACAATAACCAAAAAGACAGCTGTGACAGACGGAGCACACACTCCCTTTGCACTTTGGGAACTCTAGCACTGGACTCCACTTTCCCATCGCCTTGTCCTTGTTCTGTTTTCTGGGATCGTGGAAAGGACAGAGAGCCCAGAGCAGAGCAGGAGCTCAGACTCTGGGACAAGTGATGATGATCAAGATCACTTACCACTCTCAATCACTTGTTGGGTTTTAGACTTCCTGTCCTGCTGTTTGGTTAGCTGTGGGACCACAGATGATTAGCAATTTCCGCGCTTGAGACCCTCCTCTACGTCCACAATTTCCGTGCCTGGTCTGTCCCATTCCCAGCCATCCAAAAGTGCTACTCATAATCCAATGCTCTCTTTTCTTGCAGACTAAGATTCTAACTCCCGCCCCCACTTCACCCCAGCCTTTGCTTAGAATTTGATCAATGCGAGGGTAGCACACTCAACTGCCTTTAGGAGACAATCAAGAAATCCAAACAAATGAGGTTGCCCAAAGTAAGGCTACAGGGAGGAGGACTGCGGCTCAAGAGAGGAGACGAGATCCACTGCCCCACCCCAACAAATGAGGCACTCAAAACACATCTGTAAAAACTCTATGCCTCAATCAAAACAACTGTGCAGAAATCAGGCCGCACTCTACCAGTTTTTGACTGCAAGGAATGTGTTCATTAAATCTGGGTTTCTTCAACAAATGCTGGAGAGGGTGTGGAGAAAAGGGAACCCTCTTGCACTGTTGGTGGGAATGTAAACTGATAGAGCCACTATGGAGAACAGTATGGAGGTTCCTTAAAAAACTAAAAATAGAATTACCATATGACCCAGCAATCCCACTATTGGGCATATACCCAGAGAAAACCGTAATTCAAAAAGACACATGCACCCCAGTGTTCACGGCAGCACTATTTACAATAGCCAGGTCATGGAAGCAACCTAAATGCCCATCAACAGACAAACGGATAATGAAGATGTGGTACATATATACAATGGAATATTACTCAGCCATAAAAAGGAACGAAATTGGGTCATTTGTAGAGACGTGGATGGATCTAGAGACTGTCATACAGAGTGAAGTAAGTCAGAAAAACAAATATCGTATATTAACACATATATGTGGAACCTAGAAAAATGGTACAGATGAACTGGTTTGCAGGGCAGAAACAGAGACAAAGATGTAGAGAACAAACGTATGGACACCAATGGGGGAAAGCAGCAGGGGGGTGGGGGTGGTGGGATGAATTGGGCGATCAGGATTGACATGCATACACTGATGTGTATAAAACAGATGACGAATAAGAACCTACAGAAACTAACACACCACTGTAAAGCCATTATACTCCAATAAAGGTGTTTTTAAAAAAAAAGGAACGTGCTGTATAAAAAAAAAAATCAATAAAATTCAAAAATTCAATAAAAAATTGGGGTTTCTTTTTAAGTATAGGAATATACCTGCATTGAGAATTCTCAGTTCTTTTCAATGACTAAGGCTGAACTTGGATCACCACTTACCTTACGACACACGATCTTCCTTTCAATGTAATAAATCTTGAAGCTTCCTTACCAGAAAGCCTATATTACCTTTTATGAACTGTTTGAAGCCTCATCTCTAGACCAGTTCTGTAATTTTTCAATGAAAATACTCCCGAGAATGAAGTCATACCTCTAGGGGTACCCCAAGGCGGTCAGCGTAAGTGTAAAATTTCTCTGATGTCCCATGGTTTTATTGAAACACATGAAGTACTTTCTTCTGAATTTTGTATCCTACTTTATGTTATACCTGTGTTGATTACTTTGAAAATAACGTATTTTAAATTACTTATCACCTACTTAACTCTTCACTCCAAATCTTCAAGTGAAAGGGACCCTTCTAAAGGAGACTTTTTTTTCCAGCATACCTCAGGTGAGACCTGGGTTCCCCTGTGCTGCATAAATGGTAAGATTGGTTTGTGGTCCAATGCTGCTCTTTTAGGGGGGAAGGATGTGTGTTCATGAAATCGAAGGTTTGGAAACAGCTATTTCTAGTCCCTGCTCTTCTACCTTCTTCCTGTGACCCAACTCCTCCACAACCCCAAAGTCTTGTCAAAATCAACAATAAGCAAAGTACCCCAGTTTCTTCAAGGCTGAACTCTGGCCTTGCATTTAAGCAGCTTCTCATAACACCATGAAGAGGAGTCAGCTACAGTTCCCCAGTCCTGCCTCTGGGGCCCTGATCCCACTGGCAGAGATCCTGCCAAGAGCAGGGAAAAATGAGAAAGACCCACAGGTGGAGCCTGACATTATGCTCCTGAAATCAGGCACAAAATAAGCCTTGGTATGTGGAATCCTATCTGCCCACTGACCCCATAGTTACTTCTCTTCTCTAATGGTTGCTCTTCTAAAGACAGTGGACGCGAACACATGAACTTGGCGTTTCCCTGACCTCTACCAGGTATAGTCAGTGATTTGAAATACTCAGGGGATATAAAGACCTTTTCTTACTGTGAAATGAAAAAGTGTTTCATATGGGGAAAGATTGACCCTTGATTTACATATTTTGTAAGACTGCCCCTTGATTTATATATTTTGTAAGTCTAGATTTTGATTTATCAGCTGCTGTTAAAATTGGGTCACCTTTTCTTAGATTCTGGAATCTAAAAATTGTGAAGATGAGGATTCAGTTCTCTCACTCACCCCTCTTGAATTCTACTTGAAGTAAACAAGCTTCTAATTTCAAGCGAGAAGGAAAGCAAAAAAAGAAGCCAAGGGGAGTGGAGCCGTCTTCCCCAGGAACTCTGAGTTATCACTGGTGGGCACTTCGTCTCATGGGCACCACCTGTTAGGGCTTACCTCTGAAAGCTCTTTCCCCACCCACACTGCCTCTCCACTTTGCTGGAGATGCCCAAACTTCCATGCCCAGATGCCAATCACACAAGTGAGGCATTGCCCTCTTAAGAAAGCAAGCACTTCCGCCCATTTTTTTTTAACTGGCTTGCTTGGTTTTTTGTTGTTGAGTTGTACGAGTTCTTTACATATTTTGGATATTCACCCCTTATCGAATGTATCATGTCTCCCATTTGGTAGGTTGTCTTTTCATTTTTTTTTTTGATGGTTTCCTTTTGTTGTGCAGAAGCTTTTTAGTTTGATGTAGTCCCACTTATTTACTTTTGTTTTTGCTTCCCTTGTCTGAGCCAGATCTAGAAAGACATTGCTAAGACCAATGTGTACACACACGCACACATTGGAATACTACTCAGCCACAAGAAGGATGAAATCTTGCCATCTGCAACAACATGGATGGACTTTGAGGGTATCATGCTAAATGAAATAAGTCAGACAGAGAAAGACTAATACTGTATGATTTCACTCATATGTGGAATATTAAAAAGAATAAACAGAAACAAATGAACAAACCAAACCAAACGAAAACAAGCATCTAGATACAGACAACGTAATAGTGGTTATCAGAGACGAAGGGGTGGGGGGGAGGGAACGTAGGTAAAGGGGACCAACTGTACGGTGACAGATGGAAAATAAATTTTTGGTGGTAAGCACACTGTAGGGTATACAGAAGTAGAAGCCAATGTTACTTCAATAAAGATAAATAAAACCAAAAACATACAACAAAATAACTACCCTTCCTTCCCATCAGGAATGTTCTTTTCTACTTTACTAGCAGAGTCCACGTGAGCCACACTTTTGAAACCATTTTGAAAGGCAAAAAGCAAATAAGCAAATAA
Source organism: Globicephala melas (assembly GCF_963455315.2). Taxonomy (NCBI): domain Eukaryota; kingdom Metazoa; phylum Chordata; class Mammalia; order Artiodactyla; family Delphinidae; genus Globicephala; species Globicephala melas. Next base: position 12,716,887 of record NC_083322.1, read on the forward strand.
GCAAAAAGTTTGAAGGGAGAAAAGAAGGGGACAGGGTGGCGGAACTCCTTTTACCAAAAGGCGTCTATCTTTGCCCTGGGATCCAAATGCAGGCTTTATTATAGGAGGAGGCTCTCTGCTCCTTTTGTGGTGGGATTATAGGTCCCTAGTCTTAGGAGCTACCACTCCTTGTAAGGCACTCAAAAATGAAGGGAAAATGTGTATCTGAAATGAAAATAGTATAGAAAAGTAGCAGCTCAACTAATACATGTGTAACTTAATGCAGTTTCCGGAGCACAGCTATTGTGTAAACCAAGATACACCTGCTACAGGGGATTAGAAAGTGCAGAAGCCTGGAGCTGGTGAGGCCGCTGATTTAAGATCCAATAGCCCAGGGAGGAGGGAAGTGCCTGGAACCGTCAGGACCCAACAGGGTAGGGAGAACACACTCAAGTGGACTTGACTGAAGAGAGTTTCAGGAAGGCACCGAGCACAGTTTTGTGCAGAATTTAAGGGACAGTGAAGCACCCAGGGATTGGCAACGAAAGGGAAGCTATCACCGCCCCTAGGCCTGGGGGAAAAGGGGAGGGAACTGTGAGCCTGGGAAGAGTCAGAGCAGTGGAGGAGACCCCCCACCCCGCGCGGCAGGACCCGTGCCTTAAAGGAGCCCAGCACTGCAGCACGGGAGGATGCAGAAGGCGGGGCGTGGTGCCCATGGAGAAAGCCACCTTTTTCCTCTGGCCTCGCCTCCCATTGACCAAACCCAGGTGGAAAGCCGAGAGTAAGTGGGCCCAGAGGTAATGCAGGCCATCAGGGTCAGCTTCCCAGGGCCCGGAGAACGAAGCTGGGGCAAATGAAGCAAAACCAGCAAAAAGCCCCAAACCGAGGGTCAGGACACCTGGTTCCAGCTGTGCCGCTACTGGCTTTGTGACTTTGGACACCCTTCAACATGGTTAGACTTCCAGGAAAGAGACTGAACTAGACAGTCTCTATGGTGTCTTTTAGTTTTTACATCCTGCAACTCTAATCCAAGACTAATACGGATGCAAAAGCTAAGCAGACCCAGGAGATGTGCAGAATTAGCAGATAACACATTAGCTACTATGGTTATCACAAAGCTTTAAACCTGTACCCTTCAATCTGTCAAACAGTCTGTTTCCTACCTCCACAATCCAGATAGAGATCAAATCCACAGGAACAGAAATACAGGCCCAAGGAATTCTCATTTCTTGATTCTCAGCTTTACCACCAGAGCTACTCTCACATTTCGACCGGTTTCCCTTTGGATTATTGAAGAGTTCACAATTTCACATGGCTGCCTTGTTCCTTTCGAGAACAGCAAACATGGACAACATTAGAAGATGAGGTAGCTTGTGCTCCAGCCTCTGCAGCTGTGCATGCAGGCGAGAGGGCTCAGACACCCAAATGGGGAAGGGGACTGGAAGTCCAGTCCTCAAGTCAGTTCTGTAGCTTGACAAAATCTTTCTCTTGTTATCTCAAAGCAGCTTGAAAAAGAACACTAATGCATAGTAGAATCCCATTTTTTTAAGCCTTAAGCAAATAGAAATCTTGGAGAAATTCCTTCCTCCTAAGCAGAAAAAGAAAAGAATTAAATGATAAAAGAAAGCATCAAGTTGACTGAAATTGCAAAGAGCAGTGTGACTTCCCTTGCACCCTGGGAAGGGTAAAGCGTGCTGCCCCTCATGTGAGGTCCTCCGGGGTGCAGCTGCTGGCATCCTCAGATGAAAATCCCAGGGGGAGGCAGCCTGAGGAAAACATGTCATTTTAAGGCCAAGTCTACTAATAAGTTAAAGAAATGAAGGGCTTCCCTGGTGGCGCAGTGGTTGAGAGTCCGCCTGCCGATGCAGGGGACACGGGTTCGTGCCCCGGTCCGGGAAGATCCCACATGCCGCAGAGCGGCTGGGCCCGTGAGCCATGGCCGCTGAGCCTGCGCTCCACAATGGGAGAGGCCACAACAGTGAGAGGCCCGCGTACCGCAAAAAAAGAAAGAAATGAGTCTGTTAACCTTGGAGAGAATACTGTGGGTTGGGACTGGCAAAGACAGTGCTTCCTCCTTGGGGACTGAGGGGTTCCCATACGAGTTAGACTGGGAACCTCTTACCCATCACTGTATCTTCAGGGTGGAGCCCCGCGGCACACAGGCCTAAGGGAGACTATTAAAGCTGATCCTTTAAGGAAACACCAAGTTGAATACAAAGTAAAGGTCAATGAAGGGGGCGGGGGGTGCAGTCTTCCTTTCCCACAGCCTGGAGTTTGGAGAAATGTCCCCCATAAGTGTTTTCAGAAAGACTGTAGTGAAATTAGACCCATTTGGTCCTGTCTGATGTGAAAAGGCTTTTCAGGAACCCTGAGGCACGCTGGTCAGGGCTCCACTTGGTGAAGAAGGTTAAAACACTACAGTGGGAAAGAGAAACTGATTTAGCATATCTTGGGGAGGGGGTGGAAGAGCTGTGAGTGGCCCAGGGCTCGGCAGGAGCCTCTGGCTGTGGAGAGGATGCTATCAGGAGGTCTCGGGAGGACGGAGGGAAGGTGGGTACCGAGAACCTGCTCTGCCCCTGTGAGAAAGGTTCTCTTTCCTCCACCCTCTGCTCTTTCCTCTGAGCTCCAGCCACTGAACGGTTCTCTCCACTCCACCATGCTTTCTTTCCGTCTCAATGTATTTCCTTCTGGTTCTGTCCCAATTACACAAGAGGGGGTACAAGGTAGTGGAAAAGAACACTGATTCTGGAGCTAGACTGCCCAGTTCAAATCCTTCCTCTGCCTCTCACTTGCTGTGTGACTTTGAACATGTTACTTAACCTCTCTGTACTTCAACTGTCTCATCTATAAAACTGAATGATAATAACAGTACTTACTCATAGGGTTAAGTATGAAGATTCAGTAAATTAACACATGAGTGCTTAAAAGTGACCTGAAGCTCTACTAACCTGCCTAACAGACAAGATTCAGATTGAAGAGGAAAAGCAAGCGGGCCAGAAACCCATCCCAAAAGGAGGCAGGAGCCTGGACCAGCGCTATCAGGAACAGCTAATAAAAAGACGATGCCCACTTACATTCAAAGTTCAGATAAACAACAAATAAATCCTTAGTATAAGTATGTTTCAAATGTTGTATGGGACATACTTATACTAAAAACATGTTTGCTGTTTATCTGAAATTCAGATGTAACTGAGCATCCTGTATGTAATACGGCAACCTCAGCCTGGGCATCAGGCTGTGATAGGGATCCAGTGAGTTCGCTGTGTACCTATTTCACACAGATGACACATTAGGCTCCAGCAGAAGGCTGAGGTCGTGGTGGCCAGGACCCTACACATGAGGCCTGGGAGTGGTTCAGGTGTTCAGGACCCTGAGGACTCTGAAGCACCTTCCAAACTCTGAGATTTCTCCTCTGATTATTCCGCCACCCTGCGCCCTTATTCAAATCAGGATTCCTCCCTTGCTTGAGCATTTCTGGACTCAACACTCGCAATTCCTAGGACGTAGTTCCCTCCTCCCGGGAGTGTTCCCAGCACTGCATGCTGCACACACTGGCTCCAGTGCTGGCGAGATGGCCCCAGAGGAGCATGGGCTCTCGAGTCAGCAACTGCTGAGTTCAAACCCTCGGCGCACCATTCACCAGCCATGTGACTCTGCGAGACTGTTTCCACCTATGGAAAACTGTGTTAATAACAGCCACCTTGCAGAGCGTTTGCGAAACTGGCAGCAATGCATACATTCAGTATAAGACGCCAAGCAAGCACAGTTGCTTAAGTAGTAACTGAGCTAAGAGTAGTCATCATTGTTGTTCCTACCGTAATTATTAGTATCACCAATTTCCACCTGAAAAGCTTTCATTTTGAAAGTTTCCTTTCTTTCAGATGAATTCACCACTACTCCCCTTTGGCTCTGTAAGTTTACAGAGTCTGTTTCCTTAAAGAGAGTAACACCTATGTGGAATTAATCATCTCCCCTAGAGTTTGTCTCTGAATTATTACAATGATATTAGAGGGAGGTGAGTCTCATATTCGATTTAATATAACCACATAGAATTTGTTTTTAAAATTCTGCTACTCTGAAAAGCATCTCCAGGGAAGACATGAAATTGTATCATCACCTGTTGCAACGGCAGAAGACGAACTTCCTGTTTACAGCAGAAAATACTCCAGGGAGCTACCACATTCCATTTTTCCTAACAACCCCACCCTCAGTCGGGCACATCGCGATAGGGCTTGTTTTCTCACTGTTTCCCACGTGACTGCCAACTGTTCATGCTTCAACATCAGCTAACACCCTCCCTTAACCAGGCATTCCTCTGCCCCTCCACCATCAGCCCCATTTTTGCCCTTCCCAGCTAGAACAGCTCTCCACTCTTTTCTAGAGGGAACCACTGATAGCAAACTACCCTCACTGTTTGCATCCCAGAAATCTCAGCAGGAAATCTCAGCAGAAAGTTGGAAAATCACAATAAGGAGAGATTCCGGCTCCGTGCACACAACAAAATCTTTGTGACTTAAGGGACAATTTGCAGGGGACTATGGAAATAGAATTGAAAGGAAGGGAAGGCGTAGATGGGTTGTATGCGTATTAACAGAGGACTGAGTCAGTAGATGTGATGGTGCTTTTAGGACCTTGTAAAAGCCCTTAGATCCTAATTAGGATTATTAGAGTTCGGGGGGAAAAAAACAGGACACCCAGTTAAATCTGAATATCAGATAAATAATGAGTAACTTTTTAGTATGTCTCAGGAAATAGTGGGGACATACTTATATACTTATACTTGCTTTAACAGAAGTCTATACTTGCACTAAAAAAAATTATTCATTGTTTATCTGAAATTCCAATTTACCTCGGCCTCCTATATTTCACCTGGCCTGGAGACATCACACCTCCAATCAGACACTGGAGACATCTTGGTACTAACTGCTCCCACCTGTTGAAGAAGCTGCCAGAAATCCTCTCTCATTCCCTCTTCCACTACATCCTCCACTGGAGGTACAGAGATGAAGAAAGCATGTTGCTCACCCTCTTTCCCTTTCCCCACTGGCAAAAAGAATAAGAGACCCAAAGAAAAACCCTTCCCCTGGTGACAGAGGGAGACGCCATGGAGAGGTGGCTGAACTCAAACTCCTTGAACAGAATGTGTGATCCTAACTTGGTTGCAGGGTCCTTCATGGGTCTGGGGTGATGGGAGCAGCTTAAAATTGTACACAATACTTTGTGAGTATACACTTCTCCAGAGAGAGTAAAAGTAGAGACAGGGGCAGAGATAGAGCTATATATACAGACACGGACAGAGACATGGTGACAAAGAGAGACACTACTCAACCATGCATTCTTCCTCATGCTAGGAAGGGTCATGCAGTGAGTCTAACAGACAAGGTCCCTGACTTCAAGGCACTCACATCCTAGTGGAGTAGAAGAGCTATAAGAAGTAAACAGATACATACTGATTGCAGAGAGTGAAAAGTGCTCTAAAGAAATAATGCTTGGTAATGGAGAAAAGAGTGCTAGAGGTGACTGGACATTCTCTCTACGCTGTCACTCTCCTACTGGAAACCTGCACAGGTTCCATGTCCTTCTGGAACACAGCATTGGTAAGTCCGGCACTTAGGACTTTCTATAACCTAACCCCAATTAGTTTACCCAATTTCATCCTCTGCAACACAAATTCTCCACCTCCACCAAGCCTCTGTACCTTTGTATATGTTTAGGCTGTTTTCCAGCTTCAATATTTCTTCCAGTTTTAACTCTACCATCCAATATGGTCCATCCAGTTCATGACTCGACCTCCTCCAAGCAGCCGTCTCTGGTTACTGCATCACTTAATACTACTTAACTTCCTTTGAATTCCTAAGCACACAGGCTATACTATAAAATACTTTATATATTTAGCCAGATTATTTTAAAATCCTTTTATTTGAGTTATTCTTGTCTCTCCACGTAGGCTGTAAGCTCCTGAAGAATAGATACCACTCCAAACAGCCTTTTGTAGTCTCAAAATCCCCTTGCCTGATAAACTGGACCTGATAGATACTTGCTGAAATCATGAAGGAAAAAAATGCCACTTGCATCAATGTAGGGCAAGGGGCCACTCACCTGTAAGTACTTTTCAATTCCATTTTACTCAGGGAATAATAAACATTTGATGCTATGATTTGATTTGAACTAAAATAAGCACGGCTCCATTGAAATTAACATCAACAAAAACGTACAGAAGTTGCTGCCGTTCTTCCGTTGATGTCTAGGACCTGGAAGAATCTGATTCTTAGTCAGAATGAACCCCTTCAGAAACAAGTTTGAACAAAACGTAGGCTGTGCTAAACCAAAGCCAGACGGGCTCTTGTTGAGTGTGTAGAAATCTCCAGAAGTTACAGGTTTAATCAGAATTCAGAAAACAAAACAAAACAAAACGTTTCCCCAATTCCTCTATTTCCATCCTTACCTCCTAACCCTTTTCCAGCCTGATGGTGGTTCTGGAATGAGATCCAAATAGTGCTTGTTTACATAATGGAAGTGGATTTACATCTGATTCCTCATGACAACATTATGCGCCATAAGGACATTCATTGGACAACTTACACAACGAAAAGAATGTGGATTTGGGATTAGGTTTGGAAGCAGATCTGCTCATAGCATGCTGACTCTCCTGCCTCTATTTCAGTTGAAAATCTACAGACATTCCCAAATAATATGGAGCTCTGTCAGGGCAGCTGGCTTACGAGTGCAGTGGGGCTGCATCTGAGCTGGGGGACAAGTGAAAACATATGTGCATTATTTGCAGAAACAAGGAAGTTTGCAGAAGAGGATTCTCAGCAGGGAAGGGAAACAGTTCTGAGACCTCAATGATTCCTCTCTGTGCTGTAAACTCAACAGGCTCTCAGATTTTTTTGTTGTGTTTTTCCATTTTATAAAGTGTACTCGAAAGAAGACTCAACCCTGGCAATCGTCCTATAGTAACATCCAGGCCTCTGAGCAAAATTATCTATGAGCATGAAATGAACAAACCTCTTTCCACTGAGTCCCTTCTTCGTCCTCATCCAGAAGAACCCTGGGTTCTGCCTCTGGCCTGTCCAGGGTTCTGCTGTCCCTCCCGCTATCAAGAGGCACAGGTGGCAGCCACACCAGGAAACCTCCTCACTCCTTGACCCCTCGATGTGACACTTCTTTGCTTTCCTCCCATGTCTCTGGTCACCCCTTCTCTGTGCCCTTTTCTGACCCCTTCTTCCCCCAAGTGCAAGCCCTGTGCACTTCACGTGACTCTGGCCTTCACTCTCCTTCATTTAGGAAACACATCCTACTTATGACTTCACGATCACCTCTACTCCATGACTCTCAATCTGTATTCCTCCCTCGGTTTCTTATCTACACTCCAGTTCAGGTGTCCACAAGCATCTCCAACTGGACACGTCGTCATCACAAACTATTCTCCTTCAACAGCTTAACTAGGTTCGGTCACCCTACCTGAAGCTTGAAGCCATTCATCTGTTCATTGAACAATGACTTACCTGTGTGTCTTTTATTTCTCATATACCTACCAGTGAACCATAACTAAAACTGTAACCCATATTATTCCTACTCAAAAAACTATCTTCCTTCCCCCCCACGTCTCCCCGGAGAACTATCGTCATGACTCAATTCTAGTCCTAACTGATCTCTCCCTTCCGTGAATGTCTGAAGCACTTACTATCTCTTATGCACTTAATAAAACAATGCCTTGGACTCTTAACTGTTTCCTGCAGACATATTATACACCTCAAAGTATTCTATGAGCTTCTGGATGATAGGAACTGTGTTGGTGAATTTATTTTAAAGGATCTGCCTATCTTCACACGTAAGTGAATGAGCTGATCTTTATAAAATGCTTATTTCAGGGACTGGCACAAAATATGAGCCTAAAAATATAGGTTTAAAGATAATTAAGTAGGACTTCCCTGGTGGCGCAGTGGTTAAGAATCCGCCTGCCAATGCAGGGGGCACGGGTTCAAGCCCTGGTCAGGGAAGATCCCACATGCTGCGGAGCAGGTAAGCCCGTGCACCACAACTACTGAGTCCGCATGCCACAACTACTGAAGCCCGCACGCCTAGAGCCCATGCTCCGCAACAAGAGAAGCCATCGCAATGATAAGCCCACGCACCGCAACGAAGAGTAGCCCCCGCTCACGGCAACTAGAGAAAGCCCACGCGTAGTAACGAAGACCCAAAGCAGCCAAAAATAAATTAATTTAAAAAAAAAGATAAGTAGATACTCAATAAACACTTGGCAAACTGAGTAAGACTGAACTATGTGAAATGCTCCCAAGACATCCACATCCCAAGAGGCCCCAGTTTGCCTCTTCTGCCAGTTGTAGAGGAAAGCTCAGAGTGCCAGGCCATATCTGGGCCAGGCATCTGGAGGATGTGCGTGCATGGTGGATACATGTTTGGGTCCTAAGGGGTCAAGCAAAAACAACTCATGCAGACTTGAATTATTTGGGGAGTGAAAATGGCACATGGAAATACATTAGCTACTATTTTATTCCTTCTCCCCATTGCCTTTAATAATGTAACTGCTTGATTTAACCTCTTCTCAGTTCTGTAACTGGGCGCCTGCCTGGCAGTAGGAATGAGTGTGTTCTAAAAACGTGGATCTGGACTCACAGGCTAATACAGTGGAAGAACCACACAGAGGCAGCTGAACCTGACAATGAGGAAGGAAGCTGAGGTCGGAGGAGGAGAGTGACTTACTCAA